>NC_087513.1:1341432-1641432 GCF_963921805.1 Phalacrocorax carbo | reverse complement strand
TCTAGATGACTAGTCCAGGCATTGATGCAGATGTTTAGATTTAGGGGAGATTAATCGCATGAGCCTCAGTTCTATGACTTGTGTAGCAACATGTGAGAAGAAAAGCTGCACATTAATTGTCACCTTGCGCTGATGAAGCAGTTGTGTTGCAAAGCATGGAGGAAAGCAACAAGAATAACAGGTTTAAAAAATGTAACATAGGAATGAAAGGCTGAAAGTAGTGCACTTTCTTACCCTAAAGAGCTGAATGGAAGGAGTTTTAACAGAAAGGAGATGTAACAATCCTCACTTAATGAAAGAATATTGTAGACAGTGATGAACGGTGGGTTATGACTACTGGTAAGGTCAGGACTAGCACAGCTCTGCCACATGTAGGCATGGGAACGTCCTGGAGCTGCCTGAGAGCCGAACGACCCTGGGACACTGCAAGAGGCACTGAGAAGCTCACCAAAGACACCCCCAGGAGGTCGCCTGTCTGAAATCTCACAAACTGTTAAAACTACTTTTATCTCCTCTTCCAAGTAAGCTTGCAGTGCCAGTTTGTGAAGAACTTTTAAGGTCTGCCAAAGCATTGCGACAGACCCTAACTGTGGTTCTAGGCAAGAAAAGCAAAGTATCAACTGCCAGTGAAAGGGCTTGAAATGTTTCCTATTCTGCTATCTGCTTTCTGGTGATGGCAACAGAAATTATGCAAGCCACATGCATAAGACAATGGAAAAGGATGAGGAATCAATAAAAGCATGTACACTTCTAAGAAAACAGACCTACTCCTTGGATGGTTCCCTGAGGGCAAGCTATAATTATCAGGTACTCCCAAAACATTATATCTATTTTCAGAAGCTGCCAGTCTTCCTGGATAAAGTATCTCAGGAGCCAAAACAACAGGTGACAGAAGAGGGACTCTTGCTTTCAGGGATGCCATTTCAGGCCATATCATTTGAGATGACTCGGACACCATGGCAAGCTCAACGGTTAGTACTGGAATAAGACAAAGCGCCTCATGCTTAGAAAGCTCTGATACACTGCGCAGGAGATGCCTGTGTCACCAGGTCTGGGCGCTTCAGCTTTACATAATAAATAAAACATTACTTACCTTGAAGAACTGAAGTACAAGGTGAGATTACAAAACTGACATCACTAGAGGAGGCAATACTATCAATAGTATTAGAAAAAGCAGTGATTTCATAAGGGTTGGCATTTTCTTCCCTTCATTTCTTCAAGCATTGGGTTGTTGCCAATCAGCAGATTGCAAGTCACGTCAGAAGCTTTAAACCAACTATAACTCTCCTTAAGAAGCTCTTTTACAAAGCAACTGATGTTTCAGTTTCCATAGAAAGGTCAAATTAAGAAAACTAGGAACATGACATCATTCATCTACATCACTCAGGATCCAGCCTGCACTTCTGCTGTCTTAGGGGCTTGACAAAATCTGTTTACAACCCAATCAAACTCTACAGACAAGAAACAGATATCCTCAACAGGCCCCTCCCTTTCCCTGGTGGAAAAAAAATCCATTTTATACACGAAAGCTCCTCCACAACCAACTCTAGCGAAGGATACATTTAATCCAGGATGGGAAGCTCCCAGAATCATCAAAAGCAAAGGTCACAGAACAGAAATTCTCTCCATACATAAACATATTATGGTTTCAAGAAGGTCGATCAATCTACATATCACTTATTTGAACAATGCTATGAAAAGAAACCCACGGAAGCTATCACAGACATTTTGTGTAAACAGGAAGGGATCCAGATCATTCCTGCTATGCAACGAGCAACCCAAGTAGCTGTAACTGTGTGTTCAACAGGCAGAGTGCTATGTCATAGAATCATGGAATCATAGAATCATTAAGGTTGGAAAAGTACCTCTAGGATCATCAAGTCCAACCACCAACCCAACACCCCCAGGCCTCCTAAACCAAGTCCCCAAGTGCCACGTCTGCACGGTTTTTGAATCCCCCCAGGGACGGTGACTCCCCCACCTCGCTGGGCAGCCTGTGCCAGGGCCTGACCCCTCTGGCAGGGAAGGCATTTTCCCTCATCTCCAACCTAAACCTCCCCTGACGCAGCTTGAGGCCGTTCCCTCTCGTCCCATCACTGGTGACTTGGGAGCAGAGACCGACCCCCCCCTCACTCCAGCCCCTCTCAGGCAGCTGCAGAGAGCGAGAAGGTCTCCCCTCAGCCTCCTCTTCTCCAGGCTAAACCCCCTCAGCTCCCTCAACCGCTCCTCTTAAGACCTGCACTCATGTAGTATGGTAGTACATCCATCAGATCGGATGAGGATTTGGGGGTGGATTTATTCTACAAATGTCTTTTTCAGACAAAGAGAGGTCAAAAAAAGTCATAGTAAAATATTTTTTCCATGAATTAAACACTTTAAGAAAGGAGTAGTTCACCATAAACGTGAAAAAGAAACATCAGACTTTTTGGTCCAGAAGCAGTCATGCCTCGCATGCCTGTTTCCCATCTCCTTTTATCTATAAGGAGATCCCAGCATGACCAGCACAGGCAGAGCTGCTATGCTATAGACATGCAAAGCAAGGTGAGTTGACCCACGTTTAAAGTCTCTTTCCAGTGTATTGACCATCACAGAATCACAGGTTGGAAGGAACCCCAGGGAACATCTAGTCCAACCGCATATCACCACTGATTAAACTCAGGAAAAACCCAGCTGCAATAATTATTGTAACTAATAGCTTAACCAATACAACCATAATTGAAACATCTGTTTTGTAACTTCTGGTTTAACCTCTCTACATGTGGAAAACTCTTCTCCCAGACCGGCTATCTTTGTATCTTCCCAGAACAAGCACTTCCTATGTGGAAAAAGTGCCTCCAAGAGATGTGTGACCTATTTGAATCACCCTGAGAGAGAAAAAGATTTTCTGAAGTTAAATATAATTTTCAACTTGCACTAAACAACATTAAGTATTTTTGCTTTCTTCATATAATCCGTGTACTCCAGTCTACCTGCTAACATTAAAGAAGGGCTTCCTTTTAGATTGTAAGAGCACTTGGCCTATCACTCACAATTCCAGCTATTAAAAATATTCTAACATTCAGCAGTAATTGCAGGTGAACTTCTAAAGCATTTGGTGCAAGAATTTCCACCAAACTACTCCCTTCATGGCATACAATCACAGCCATTCCAAGGAAGCTGTTGTAACCATGTGTTGAATTAAATATTTTCCTCATTTTTCTTAGATTTTTCTCTCTTTTAGTGCCAGTTACAGCTAGAAGACAAGTGGGAGAAATGCGGATACTAAGGCAGTCTTTTGCGTAAAAAAAAGATTTCACACTTGATTTACTTTAGCTTAGTTGTGAATGTATCAGACCTTAACACTAAATAAAGGAAATCCCTTTGGTTGTTCTCCTGAATAACCTTGAAGAAACACTGCAGACTTAAAGGACTATATTTTATTTTAAAAGAACTAAATATTTCTTACCTTTAACAAAATTCTGTGCAGCTTAAACAAAAAAAAAAAGTGAAGGAAGAAGGTATTTTGTCCCCAGGATTCTCTTATGACTAACCTATGGTCTGAGGCTGTTGGAGAGCAAAGGCCCTAGAAGCTTCCTCTAAGGGGACATCAAAAGCATCTGCAAGAAGCAGGACTCCTGAATTCACTGAATATCTCCAGAAAATTACCAGTAACTGGATAATTATGTAGTGGATAACGCACTAAGATGCAAGAAAAATAATCCCAGTATTTGAAATGGAAGACATCAATACTTGCAGGTGTTACGGTACCGAGGCAGCACATCTGAGACAGCAACCATTTCTGTAAGTTCTAATCTTTTGTTCCTCCTGGTCTTTTGTACAACAATTACTAGCAAAAGAGAGAAGAAAAATTACTTGTGCCTTTTTTATCACATACAGAAAGCTTGAAAGAGAAAGGCTTACAAAAAAGATGGTAACATTGGGACTCTCTTTGTTCCTGGAAGACATCTGAAATGGCAGCGGGGAACCAAGACAGTGAAAAATGAGCAAAGGAGACAGGAGTTAAGCTGCTGAAAACTTTATTTACTTCTGCTGACACTATTTAGTGCCAATGTCGAATACGCCTTTTGGATGAAAGTTTTTCTTTAAAAATTCACCCTAGTGACCTCTTCATTATGGAGATACCATTTGTGAGCAAAAGACTCCTCAGCTGTCCTTCCCTGAAGATGGGAAATAACAGCCAGGGCATTTCTTAAAATGAGAAATGAGACAAAAGGATACGTGCCACTTCTCAAGCCTTTCTTATGTATCCTGAGGATCCACAATGCTTTTATCATAATGTGGAAATAACGTGCTAGGAGGTACCAGGCAATACAGAAACGCCGACTGAAGGAAAGAGTAAAGAAGGGAAGCTGCTCACATACACCTTGAAATATTCTAGTACCAAGTATGGTGAATATCTTTTTTAAAACTTTTTATATATATATAGCCATCACTCACATCACATAACGGTCCCGTGACTCTCCCCTCCCCACCGCTGCACCCCACCAACAAACACACATATCAACATCCAGTGTATTTTTAACAGAGGGGCTTTGGTGTACAACTTCCTGTAGGAAACGTTAACCTTGCGTACCCAAAGCAGCACATTCTGCGTGAGAGCTCAGCAACAGCAAGAAGACGAAGGAAGCCCTAACACTAGAAAAATGTAACTCCCTGCAAGAGATGACGCACGTAACACTGCAAAGTTCCCTTGCACTGAGCCCAAAAAGCAAAGGGCCTCTCCAGCTTGCAGTTTCCCCTTAAAAAGTTCTTTGCAGATTTGAGGATTTATTAATCATAAATTCGGCTTACAAGTTCTGCACCTCAGCAGGAAGAAAAGCCTGTCACAGACTCAAACTCTTACAGGTTGTGATAAAACAGAAATATCCGCAAGTGTCATCCCGCAGCAGTGCAGACTCCCTGTCAAGTCACGTCCACCTGAGCCAAAGACTTTCCCTTAGAAGTCAGCAGCACAGCCTGTGGCATTCTGAAGCAACACGTTCAAATAGAAAATCCGAGCCATTTGAAGTCCAGACTTTTCTGTAGAGATGTCTGTTGGTCTTTATTAACCACAGGGGAGCCTGAATTACAGGCAAAATTGAGATGGATCAAGGTGTGAGAGAGGGAAAAAGGGGGAAAAAAAAAAAAAAGAGTGTTTCATTTTTCAGTTTGGGATGGTTGGAAGGGTTTTCTCATCTGTTGTCAAAGAAATGAATGGCAACTTTTCAGATACACTAGAAAGCAGACTCTTTGTCCTTTGCACTTCGCTGGTCACCATCTGCTGTGCTCAACTGCATCATGCAGAAATCAGACTTTTTTTTTTAAAAAAACATAGAATGATCTTTCACTATTTGTTCCAGTAATTTTTGCATACTAAAACTTTGTAGTCTTTAAATCATTGTAGCTTTCATCTATCCCAGATGTAAAAATGGCTTCTCTTGTAACCGTCGCATCAGATCAGACCACTTGCCTGTCTTGTGTGGCACGCTGTCTCCCGCGCTGGTCAGATAACAGCTGCTTCAGAGGAAATAGCGCACAATGCTGCGATACGTAGCTGGAGAATAAGTTGCCCAGAAGGAAGTTCCTTCCCCGAACATCTGCTCTGCATGCAATTGGTGTTAAACCGGGCTCTTCATCTTGGCAGGAGACTGCACTGCTCCTCAGCTTCCGCAAACTGACCCTGGGACCCAAACTGACAGTGATGGTGGGGGCTGCCCCATGATGTTGAGAAGTTCCTACCTCAGTGCTTGGAAACATCTGCCCCTTAAAGCTCGGTGTAGTAAATATATCATACAAAAAGGAATATTTTTTAAAATATATTTCTTTAAACGTTTAGCTCCAGATGCTAAATACAGAGGTTGTAAGAGATCTCTTGCTTTAGGACGCTGATACTGGAGGAAATAGTTGCAAATATATGCCGTGAACAGACTTCCTGGTGGGTGATGGGGAAGCGACAACATGAGTAAAAGCTGAGGAAGACATGTTGATGCACACGTTGAACAAACTGGTACTGCAAACCACATCTCTGATTCAGCAGAACATGCCAGCTGTGGACTAATTAGCAAGGAAGCAGGATACCCACCACGATTTTCTTGACATGCAGATGAAAGAAATTCAGTGGAATAGTGCAGTAGCCAGCCTACGTAGCAGCAGCTGGCCTACAAGCAATGCCACAAAAGTATGATTTTACCTGGTCAAGACCTCTTCATAGAGGGAACGTTTTAAGCTGGAGAAATAGCAAAAGGCTTTACAGGCCTTTATGGGCTTGGGCTGATCACATTATAATAGACCATTCTGTTATCCATCACATAAAGTTACCTGGAAGTCAGAAAGGTGCTGCACCTCCTGATTGACTTACAATCAAAAACAGCCTTGAGAGCCAGCTTGCTGCTCTGCCAGATTGGCACTGCAGATTTTCAGCCTTGAGAAACCAACTGAAATTCTGATGTGATACTTCCTGTGCATGTCAGTGCCGCCTGGTGTAGAGCAAGCAGTCTTGCATGCTCAGAGTCCCTCAGGTATCCTAGAGAAACCCACCTTACAGTAGCTCTAGCCCATTGCAGATTCTTTTCCCAACTCCTTCTCCAAGATTCCAGCCCTTTTGTGTTCCTGCCCATCTCTCTGCAGCCTGCACCAGTTCAGGACACGCCCTCACCCCTCCCAGTCACCCTACTGCATCCCTCCAGTCAGTTTAAGAATCTGGGAGAGATGTACAGCTTTGCCTGACACGCTGCTTCAGTTTTCCAAGGGCTGTGTTACACACACGTAGAGAAAATAGAATGAAACAACTCTGACCTGTAACACAAAGCTTGTGGTCTCTAGCCAGGATATTTGGACTAAAACATTACTGTAAGGGGGGTTCATCATCACCTCTGAGTGTGTAACACAGCATCATTTGCAACATCTAAGATAGATCTCCAGGTTTTCAATCGAAGGAATGAAATTTCCTCCTTTCCAGATTTTCTTTCAAACGAGAGCTGGTGGTACATTCGCTGGAGTTCCCAGTACTGCTTGTCTGACCAGATGTAGCCATTTCCTTCAGAACGAGATAAATCACCCAGATACGCCAATGGCATGTCATGGCTCTGTTGACCCAGAGAGGGAGCGCTGGGTGACTCTCGCACAGATAAACCGATGTTATAGAAATCATACTTAACACCATCAGTCTTACCATGGTATCTGCTTTCTAAGCTCAAGTTTCCACCAGCACTGGCTAAAGGCACACCAACACCGTTGGTGTCTGATCCGTAAAAGAACGGCAACAGCATGGGTAAAGCGAACCCCACTACAACCCCTGAAGGACTGCTGAGATGTGATGCTTTATTACAGAGAGAACCGGAGGGCGATGGGCCACAGCTGAAATTACAATGGCACAGTGTCACTTACCATTTGTCACTCTAGGCTTGAGCTATAATAAAAGTGTCTTTGTACAGACAGAAGAGTGATTATGGCAAAATATTTGAGCTAACCACTGGAGGAGTCAGTACAAGTCTAATCTGCAAAAAAGTCTCTTCTTCACTGGGGAGCTTGGTTTTCACCGAGTCCTTTGCTTTCCAGCCACCCGCTTACTTTCGTTTCTTTCCCTTCTTTTTGGGGGAGCCAGGCCAGGGAAAGCCCCGGAACTCCAGGAAGGCGGGGGCGTTGTGGCAGATGTAGTAAGCGTTGAGCATGGCAGCTGGGCTGAGGATATCTGCTTCCTTCACAATCTTCTTTGCTTTCTTTTTGGAGCTTTTGCCTTTGCCACGCTTGGGTTTGCTACTTTTAACTGCCTGCAGAGAGAAAATGACCATAGAAACACTCAGTTACTCCTGCGTCTTTATGATCTCACTTCTGGGTAGAGGAACAGCTGTTTTACTGCATCTTAGTCCTGACTCGCAGTATTAGCTCAGAGCCCCTCACCACAGACTCCTGTTCTTTGTGGTGGTTTTTGTACGGACTTACAAGCATTAATACACTTTCACCAAATCCGTATTTGGTCTATATGCTGTAAGAACCTTTAAAGTCATCAGACAGGGCTAATTAGTGTTCCCCTGTGCTTGCCTCTGGCTAAAAAAGGTTTGTGCACAATGGAAATTCTAAACTCTTTTCAGCTGATTTTTTTGATTAATGCATTAGGATATAATCCTAAAGTAAACTAAGCCTACACAGTGTGTTCATCCACTACCGTGCGTCTGCCTGCGACTCTGGATCGTAAACCAGACAAGCAGGTCTCCCTTCTACAGCTGTGGCCTTTTCAAGGCTCTGTGATACAGCTGCTCTTATACCCTTAGCGGTAACACAAATCTAAGCAGCAGCTCCGCCATTCTGTATGTAGGAAGGAGGTGTTGCCAAGACTCATCCAAACCCTAGAGCAGGCCAAATAAATACTCCTGTTAACTCCAACTGGTTAGCACTGGTGCCTGAACACCCAGCCTCTTGCCTCTGAGAAGGATTTGCCAGAGTCTGATTCACTCCCTGGATCGTTTTCTCACCCATCCTGGCCACTCCTCACAACAAGCCCGGAGCATGTCTGCATGGAAGACGCTGCCTCCAGGTATTGAGCAACAGAAATGGGGTCAGGGACCCAGAGGGATCTCTCATTGCTGCTGTGTAGGCAGGAAAATGGTGATGGCAACATGGAGCCAGAAGGCAGGCAGTGCCCCAGGAATGCCGAGGATGGAGCGACAGCTAGTCCCAGAGAAAAGGCTGAACAGGGGTATTTACACATCATGAGTGACTGAAAGTATTTGACCTCTGGTCCAATGCCAAGAGCACTTTCAGCACACACCGAGTCACTTCAAGCATCTGCCCATCTATTTCTGTGATTTGCATCGTTTTGCACACCAATTAAATGGATCCAAGCACTTCATTAGAAAGAATTAGCACAGGTACAGCCAGAAAGGCCACATGTAACTCTCTGCTGGGCATAAACCAGGGGAAGGCAGTATATGTAGCATATTTTTCGTGCTATCAATTCTAGAGAGTCCCTTTACAGCTTAGTACTGTTAAGTGCAAAAGAGACAAATATTTGTGCTGCGAGGTATGAGAACACAGTCAGGAGTACAATCTTCAGAATCAGCCAAGACCACAATGTGAAGGAATATGTATGGGCAAAAGGGGGGGAAAAAAAGGTCAAGAGTTCTATACAAAACACACAGAACCACTATCCCCAGAAGGAAAAAAAGACAGACAGAAAACACAGACCACAGGCTGCAGCTGACAGCAGATTGCTTCCCAAACCTTCAGTCACGCAGACTGCAAACTACTTGAACTCAGGCATATGTTAGAGAAGGTGACAAGCCTTTTTTGCAGACCATAATTGGATAGAATTTGTTGAATCCTTCACGTGCTGGAATGTGCACACTTCAGAGAGCAGGTGCTCATGTCACGTTTTTTCAGCCAGTCACCTGAATCACACTCCCAGCAGGGTTGCTGGTGAATTTTGTGAGCACAGTTAGATTCCTGGTCAGAATTTGGCCTGTAGCTGATCTTTCAAAATAAAAAAGGCGCTTACAGGTAAGGGCAAACTGTCGTCTATGTCTGCGGTGAGACTGGGGAACGCCTTTTGCCTCGAGCAGCCTCACTGCTCGTGCTGTCCTGCTGCAGCGGATACCTCTGATCTCCAGGCTTTAAATATTCTCAATCATTGTCAGCAACTGTCTTGTCTTCCGTTTCCTGTCTCTCATGAAAGGTGGCATTGGTAAGCTGCAGTCTGCAGTCAGCTCACACATTTGAGACTAGAGCAGGGGTTCCCAAAGCGTGGGAAGCTAACAAGCTACAGCACAGCATCGCAAACGCTGTCAGAAGTAACACCTTGTGCACGTACGTGCACATACGGCAGCGCCAGAGCCAACGCTTGGCACACCAGCTGACGACCCTGGGATTTCTTACAGATTTATCAGGCAACCAAAGGACATGCGATGTTGAACAGAGCACAGTTCTTTTTCGGCATGTAGGGGCAGGACTCGCACAGATCAAACTAGCTACCCTGATCTCATGTGAGTTTTGTGATTGAGTTTTTAAACTGCAGCCCAGCGTGACATCCGAACGCTCTTCAAAAGTACTGGGAAATCCATGTTTGTGCAGCATTTTCATTCACCCACAAGCAATAAGGTTTGAGGCTTTATAGAATGTGTGCAAAATTTTACAGCCTGTAGCCAAGAACAAGAAGAAAAGCTAAAGATCAGAATCAGGTGCATACTTGCACACGAAGTTAATTTGGGCAGGTCAGTTCATGCCCTGCAGCCTTGGGAAGGAATTTTTTGGATTTTAACTCCATTTCCTTAAAAAGTGGTATTAAAACTCTTCAGAAGAATCAAACGTGTATTACCATGGCTATGTCCTTAGTTACTGAGTGGCGGGACTCCACATCGAGCCTTGAAGATGGACCCTGCAACACACAATCACACAGCAGGTTACATGTTGTGCAAAGCACTGATATCGCTCCACCCTAAAGTTTAAAGGGAAAAAAGAAGAAAAAAATAGTTAAAGTTAAGCCCTTACAAAAACAGGTCAAGGTGTGTCATAGCTGAAAGCATTTGTTTGCAGAGAACCACCTGTGAAGTCATCTAATAACTGCCACATTCCAGGACTCGGAGCTTTTCAGCAAAGCCCTTAAGATTTTCCTCTAACAATGCAAGACTAGACAGGGAAGGAAAACCCTGAACCTCAACTTGGTGTCAGGGACCTGCAGAAGGCACTCACCGAGCCCTGAGCTCCCTGCACCGCCGACAGACTGCTCCAGGCCCACCTCACCCACCGAGCCCTGTCCCGGCTCCCAGGACACCCGCTCGGCACCGACAGGACCTTACCTCCCTGTCTGCACAGCACGGCTGAAGAAACGAAGCTGTGGAGAGCTTCGCCCACACCCCCCCGCATGAAAAGACAACGAGTTTTCCACAGCCTTTCCCGCCACCGGATCCCACAGAGAGACAGCGTTCTACAAATAAAAACACACACTTAAAGGCGGGGTCTCCGCTCTACCTGCGGTGGGCCCCGAGCACTGGACGGGGACGGGTCTCGGTAGCGCTGCTACCGGTCCCAACTCTCCCTCACAGCCGTCGCCGGGCGCGGCCTCCCCTGGTTTAGCTCCCGCCCCGCGTTGCCATGGCACCCAGCCCACGCGTGCGCAGTGGAAGGCGGGAAAGCACGGAGGGGCGGGGGCGGCGTCAACGGCCGCCTCAGGAAAAGGGCGGGAAAGGCTTTTCTGGGGCTGAGGGGAGTCTGCGGCCGTCCTCCTCCCCCATCGGAGGGGAACAAAGCGCAAAGGGGAATATTCCACCTGTTGCCAAAAGCACAAACAAAAAGAGAGGGGAAAGTACCCAAACAACTTAGAGCTGAGAGGAGGAGGGACGGAAGTTGTGCTTGTCAAATATCATGGGAAACACTGCTGTTTGGTAGACTATTAATTGTCATGTTTTTGTGGGCAAAAAGCCTCGGGCTGGGAGATGTTACGCCTCAGCGTCCTCCTGCTGCTGGGGAAGATGTGGCCCTGTCCTTCACCCTCTCTGATACTGTGGTGTGAAAATGGCAGCAGGGTCCTCTTCGTTTCACCAACTGACCCAGCGTCCTTTACAGCAGAAGCATTTTTAAAAACAGCCTCTGGTTTGGCTCCTTTGAGAGCCACAGTTTTGCACAGCAGGCACTGAAAACTACACGTAATAGAGTTCAGATGTTTCCAAGAAATCCCCCCACAGTGGCTAAAGTTCAGCTGAGGTCCAAGACCCAGGGAAGCGATGGAGCTGGATGGATTGGAGGGAGGAGTGGGCAGCCAAAGGGTTCATTTCAGTGCCCTGCACCTTTTTTACACAGAACAGGTTTTTTTTCACAGCCAGGGCACTAATGCTCCTAAATACCCTATGTTTTAAAAAACTTTGGAGAAAGTATGGGAGACAGGTGTCTCTTCTGTGTCCCTCAGCGCCAGGCTTTCACTTGCAAAGTGCTAAAAATCAAAAAGCACTAGTGAAAAATATGAGTAGGAGCTGAATCACCTCATAGAAAAAAATAGCTCATAATTACACTATTGCCAAACCCCAACACATCAATAAGTCTGCCTAGATCATGGATTTATTTTTATCCCAAACATTAACCTCTCTAAATCTGTTCTCTGGCACGTAAGCCCGTAGGATGCACTTTATCATATTTTAAAGCTCTTCTTCCAAATCTTGACAGGTAGGAGCTTGGAGGGTTTTTTATTTTGGCGAGATTTCCTAAGGAAACAGGGCTTGCACTGGCACATGGGTTGCCCGTCCGCCCATCTGCAATTAATTCTGAGCCGGCTGGCCGATTCCAACCAATATTGACACAGAAGTAAGCGTTCAAATACATCAATTCCCTACGCATTTAATGCAAATCATCAGCTGCACAGAGTGTGGGAGAGAGGCACTATTAATGTCTCCGCTGAGACAACCAGCTCAGCCTGTCTCTGGGCTCTTTGGCAGGGGCATGGGCTGTCATTGCAGTGCGGAGGACAGAGTGGTATTTCAGGGCAGTGGGACATGAACTTGTAGGAAGACAGTTTTGTTTCAGAATGGTTCATTTAACAAAAACAAGAATTATCTTAATTTTGGGAGCTGAAGGCTGTAAGTTTCAAATATCAGAAAGGCTCATCATTTTAGTACAATGGTAAGTACTGAAGTCCAATGTGTAATTTCTATTTTTTAAAAAGCACTTTTGGGACTAGAGGTGCCTTTACTTTTCAATTTGCCTATTGGACATAACAGCTGTCCAGCCTTTGTTTTCTCCCCTGGTAAGAAGTTTGTCCATATTACAGTCTGCTATGTACAAACATTTAAATAAATCAGCATTAAAAGGGGCTGTGGGTAGAGGATTGTAAGTCTGATTCACAAAAATATCCAACCATCTTTCCTGCTCTTCCTGGCAGCTACAGAGATAGTTTATCACAATCACAAATTTCCATCTCACAGAATTGCAATGATTAACAAGCATTCACGTGTTGCTTTGGATGCTGTGAAGTGATGCGCTGGTTAGAAGGTATGTGGATTTTGTAAAGGAGCTTTAATACTGATAGAAGAGTGAACATATTTGGCTACGAATGTACAAGTACTGAAGGGGGGCAGAACAACTCTGCGTTGGCAGAATGTTTGTAGGTACAGTATTTCAGCGTGAAAATGGAAGTGGGTTTAGAGAATGAGCCAGACCAGTGACTGCCTAGAGTAAAATGCAGTGGAACGAAGAATGATCAGAACGACTCCCAGAAATGAGAACAAAAGAAGAGATGAGAACAACAAAGAAAACAAGAGCCCAATAAAACATGAAAAGAAATAAAGGTATAGTGAAAGAAGGGAAAAAGGTGGTCAGGAGGAAACGTTTGACGGGAAAAATTATCACTGTGTGTAGATTAGATATCAAAAGAAGGCTAAATGACAGGAATGAGTGCAACAGCAAAATGCACCAGGTGACGACTAGAGGAGGAGCTCAGGAATAGAGAAAGTGAAGAGCAAAGGTGCTCCTTGGCAAAGTACATGTAATGATTATCTCTTTGATCAAGAGGGAAAGTTGAGCCAGGAGTGCAGGCTGGGTGGAGAAATGAGACCAGCAGACTTTGGAAATAATATCAGCTGGGTCATCACCCAACATCGTGGCTGAGCGTGGGTGTCAGTGGAGAATGAGATGCTGCTGAGGAGGGTGTTTTGAAAAGCAATTTTGAAACACGGAATGGAAACCTTAGACTTATTTGCCTTGATCAGAAAGAGAATGAGTTAATGGAAAACACCATTTTATCTTTCCAAAGTAATGTGTTTGAGTGCCTGACCAGCTGAAAGCCATTACTCTGAGTATGATGCAGCCCTCTTTCTCAAGCCGGTGGAAGAAACTTCTCTGTTGTAATCTGGACATGTTACATGTTTTCAAGAACAAGCAATATGACATTCAGTGCAGAAAACATACATCTCAGATTCTTTTGCTTAACGTGGGTATTTTTTTTTTTTTCGCTAGAAAATACTAGCCTTTTTGCTCTCATGTCTGTTCTCCGTTGCCATGAGTGGGATCCAGGAGAATGTGCTATTCAGAGGGAACTGCTTTCTGACCAGTGGGGAGTATTGAGCTTCACTGAGGCTAATGAGCATGTTACCTCTCTTCTACTTGGACTAAATGATGGAGCAGCTGAACTTCTTTGTATTTAGCAGTGAAGGAAAATGATGGATACTGTTACCCTGTCTCAGAGACCAAGCTTGTCAGGGCAGCGTAGAAAATTAATTGTGAAGAGGTTCCTTGCCATCTGAAAAGGCGTAGGACCTTGGCCTTTGGTTGTTCTAGGCATCTCTGTGGTTTGAGTCTTGTTCTCAGCAGCTAAGTTTACTAAAGCAGCTCCCAATCTTCCTTGTGCTGCTCGTTTCTCTCCCTTTCCTGTCTCTAAGTGGCCATGGGCAACTGAATAAGTTAACTATTTGAGATTAAAACAGCCTGGCCAGAAGAGCGTTCACTGCTGAGGAAAATCTCAGAGGATTCCTGGTGCCTGATTGGAAGGAGCCAAAAAAAGTAGTGAAAGAAGCAAAAGAACCAGAGAGGATAGGGAAAGGCTCGATAACATAGCTCAGAAAGAAGGTCTGCTGATTTTTCTAAGTAAAACTCTTTTGAATGAGTCTTGGGATGCATAATGAAAGAAATAATGAAAAAAAAAATTGATTTTTACTGTGTTCAGGGAAAAATTATTTTGTGTAATTGTTATTAATGAACCACATGGCATAAAAGAAGCAACCATAATTATACTCATTAGCTCCTTTTCACAAAAACAACTGGCAAGAGACCACATTATACTAACTATTGAGGCAAAAAGAGGTAACAGTAGTGACAGGCGTGTCTGATATGTCACATCGAGGAGAAAAAAATTAGCCTGTGCAGTCAGCTGTTGTATTTTGTGAAGATGCTTGGACCTGGCTACAAAACAAGCTACTGTTTACACATGCAAGGCTTTCGATAAATAATTAAGGGATGTTTCTGCAAACTAAGCGTATAATAAACCTGGCTTCATAAAGTCACTGCTGTAGTTTCAACTGGATAAAGAGTGCTTTAGCTTCGGCAGCTGTCAGGCCATCTCAGTATCATTATTTTTATGGAAATATTCACATAAGAAAAAGGAGAGATATTAGGTTATGGTCCTTTTCACAGAGAGAGGAGAAGATCTATATGCTTAGCCAGGGGACCACATCCAAACCGAGAATCAAATGACTACTGAGAAGTCGGGGGGGAGGGTGGGGGATACGTAATGTCTTATGTTCCTTACTCCAACAAGTTGATAATATCTTTTTTCTGACAAGTTGTTCCATAAGCTGTGGAATTAACGGAAGCTGGTGTTGTACAGATTCGTGTCCTTTCCCTGCAGTGCTCTGCAGCTCAGCCTGCCTCCTCCTCGTCTTGTCCCATCACTAACCAAAGCCCTTCCCCATGTCCTGCAGGACAGAGTTCCTCTTCCCCCGCAACCCCAGCGCATGAGGCAGCTGCAGCCTCACCCCGGCATCTGCCAGGCACTTGCAGATCTGCCGGCCATCACACGGGCATTAACGGGCCCGCTGCCTTCTGCTCAACAACCCCTGCCTTTGCCTCAGTTGGGGAGGTAATAGGGTTGCTCTCTACCTAGCTGCCGACTTTCACAGCTCTGAAAGGAACTTAATGTCTTTGAGGCCTTTTATCCTTCACTCAAATTTGCATGAAATTAGCTAACCAGTTCAAACGTTGCTAACAGAGGACTGAGCGTAATTGCATGTGCCTTATATTCCTAGGAAACAGTGCTGAAAATAGAAGAATCTGTACTGAGGTACTGAAGAAAATGACTTACCAACAGCAAAACTTTCAGCAACCACCTGTAGGCTGAAAAAAAAAAAAAAAGCTCTGCATATACCATTTAGAACAGAAACTGAGAACACACGAGCATTCCTGGAATCAACTGTCACATTTGAGGTAAGATAACAGATGTGGTTCCTTCAGCTGTACAGAAACCATCTGAAACTTTGTTCTGAGACTTTCTTGCTATACATCAAGATTATTATTCTGTAATTGCTGCCTCCTAGCTCTCCTGAGATTTTTTTTAAAGAAGAAAATCCTCTCTGTGAATCCAAGAAGTTTTAAACTGCTACCTGCTTGCAATCTGAGAAGTGCAATAGGAGGGTGGTGTCCTTGCTAGTACTGCTAGAGAAGTAGCATCTGGGACAGCCCGAAGTAATGGTAAGGGGGTTTTTTAGAGGGACCTCAGCTAATATACTGCTCAAACACCTCAAGGGGAGGTCTTTAAAGTATTATGTTGTTCGAGTTACCTATGTCTGTTTGTGAGTGGAATAAACTTATTAAAATAGAGATTCCCTCTATTCCTGTTAAACTGGCACTTCAGCCCCACAGCTGCTCTGCAGACCGCTGTGCAGTCTGTAGTGAGGCCAGCAGTTTTTATCAGTGTGACCTGAAACCCATGTTTTCCAGAAGATACCTTCACTCATGGTGCATCTCAATAGAAGTACAGTGTTTCTGATAGATTTGGGACGAGACACAAATATTTAAGTTAAAAGGTGTACCTTTCCCTACTTACTTTTTTACACAGAGGTTCTTTCTGTATAGAGGCATATCTCTAGGAAGTTGAACTTGTGGTGGTAGTGGAAATAAATAGTATTCAAAAATAACAGTTTATACCATCTTCTACCACACAGACATTCAGGGAAGAATTTGTATTTCTATTCTCTGGCTCAGCAAAAACCAAAGGCACTGAAAAGCCATGTAAACCTTATATGAAGCACAATTTCATAGAATCATAGACTGGTTTGGTTTGGAAGGGACCTTCAGAGGCCATCTAGTCCAACCCCCTGCAGTGAGCAGGGACATCTTCAACTAGATCAGGTCGCTCAGAGCCCCGTCCTGCCTGGCCTGGAATGTTTCCAGGGATGGGGCATCGACCACCCCTCTGGGCAGCCTGGGCCAGCGTTTCACCATCCTGGTAATAATTTTTTTCTGTATATCCAGTCTAAATCTCCCCTACTATAGTTTAAAACCATTGTCCCTTGTCGTGTCACAACAGGCCTTGCTAAAGAGGTCGCCCCCACCCTTCCCACAGCCCCCCTTTAAGCCCTGGGGGGCCGCAATAAGGTCTCCCCGCAGCCTTCCCTTCCCCAGGCTGAACAACCCCAGCTCTCCCAGCCCAGCCTCGCAGCAGAGGGGCTCCAGCCCTTGGAGCATTTCTGTGCCCCCTCTGGCCCCGCTCCAACAGCCCCGTGTCTGTCCCGTGCTGAGGAGCCCAGAGCTGGACACAGCACTGCAGGGGGGGTGTCTCACCAGAGCAAATTTAAATATATAATATAGAAAAATGTACATTGTGTATGTACTGGTTTGGTTTTGGGTTTTTTTTGACATAAACATTGTGGGAAGGAGACACTTGGGGTGGGAGGGAGGTTTAAGCCAAAGAGCTGGGGCTTTTCTGAGTTTTTGAGTCTCTAATCATTCATCCATTCCCTTGTCCCCTTGCAGAAACACTTACCTTTGTGAGCAGTTTGTTAAAGACTAAAGGGATGTGGCTGCCTTCATAGTATTCCTTTACGTGCACACTTGGTTGTTGGGGAATTAGACTGTATTCTATGTCGCTCTAAAACAGACAATACTGGAGGAATTAGAAAGCAAGGGGTGTAATATGGTTAACCAGAAAATAAACCCACTCTACACTCTTTCAGTCTGGGGTCACCATGTGAAGGAAGGGAAAAAAAGGAACCAAGAGTGCTGGAGAGTTGTCCCTTGTGTCAGGATACATGATATCACGCAGAGACACAGCTAAATTCCCAGGGCCCTGGCCTGAGGGGCAAATTGCACCCTGTGTAGGAAAATATGAGACAAAACATTTCAGTGAAGATCCTGAACTTCCTAGCTAGTGATGGGCTCTGGACCCTAGTACATGCCAAAAATAGTATTTATACTGCATTTCTGCTACTTAAATATTTTACAGACCCTTCTGATGTCTGCCATCTCTAGTTGGGGTTTGTTAAAATATCTGTGTTTATTTAGTCTTTAGTTTATGTACTACCAGGAGGCTCTGGGGAACTCAGGGAAATGTTAGGTGCCATTTTTCAGAAAGAGCTAAAGCACAGACAGTGAAATGACTTGGCTGGAGCTACAGAGCTCTCCCACTTCTGGGATCCCTAAAGGCAATGCCACGTGTCCGTTATAGATTTTACGACTCTGGGTTTCGTGCCATACTGCTTGGAGAGGCTTTATTTATTTTTAAATGACTTTTTAAAACAAGCACAAACACTGTGAAGACTTCTACAGCCCATAATTCTGTTTTTCTTTTTTAGATTTCTGTAGATAGATCAGAATAGACCATCCAAAGTATGTCAGACCGAAGGCCTTTCCTCAGAGAGAGAGAGCAGAGATGGGCAGGGGTCAGAGGTGAGTTTATGGGTTGGTCTGTGGGGGATGGTTTTGTCCTTTAAAAGAAAAACAGCAAAGGAAGCATTTAAATTAAGGCGCAGGAAGAAAAAGGCTTAAGTAATTGTACATGCTTTAAAGTTGCTCTGGTTTATTACGAACAAAAGCATATTTATAAAGGTGAGCGGGTTTACTAAGGCTGTTTCTTTGAAAAACACCTTTTACAAACCACATTAAGGAAACGTTCTCGGTATAATTCCACAGCAATAAGCACAAATCCTGTCACAACATATACTTACGGTTTTATCACTCATGTGCTTGATATATTGATAACAGCGTGGCCTAAGTGCTTGCCTGCACTATATGAACACATGCTTCTTTGACAAAAGCCAAAATCCTGGTTTCATTGCCAGGGGCGGGGAGGTTAGACGCAGGATTCCCTGTGCTGGACTGATAAAACTTTGTAGAGAAAGATTATAGTTTGCAGGCTCTGGCATAATACTTTTGAAACTACTGTGAAGCCCAGCCTGCCTTTTCAGTGCGGCCCTCGGGCAGGGCCGTTGGCCGAGGAGAAGGTACCGTCACCCCTGCACAGTACCAAGGGCTGAGATTAATTCAGCGGGTCAGTCCACAGCTCCAACCAGACACAAGGGCTTCCAGCCTGCCTTCAGCTGCCATCCTCACGCCACGCAGCTTTACCCAAGTGTAGAGTTTGTATGGACATTACAGAAAGTTTACAGCTCGATACGCTATTCATTCTGAAAGCTAAGGACCACAGTGTCTGCTTTTTGCCTCATATGGTGGCAGTAAATTGCTACCAAAGCACTTTTCCTCCCTGCTTTAAGACTTCGCACATTCCTCCAAATAACCAAAAAAACAGTGTAAAAATTAGGTTATTTAATGTGGCATTTACTGTCTCCTGCAGGGTTACAAGGGCTGAAGAGTAATGAAGAAAGCTATCTGGAAACCTAACGTTGCAGTAATTATCCTTCAAAAACAATCAGGTAGAGAGGAATGGGGCAACCAACCTCCTGAACAGCTCTAAACACTGCACAGCGTACCGATCATTATACTCTAATACAAATGGTGAGTGAAAGGAGTGATGGAGGAAAATGGAGCAGTGAAAAGGTAATGGATTGCTGTCCCTGCTGAATGATACATAAACTGCCAGTTGTGGAAGCAACCCTCTGTTAAGTCGGGTTGTGTAATCCCAGCAGCAGCAATGCCAGCCCAGGCACAAGAGGTAATGTCCTCTCCTTTGGCCAAGTCAGCCTGTCACCTCTGATGGAGGCTGTCACAGACAGTGCCATGTATTTCTTATTTTCAGCTTCATTAGGAAAGCAGGGCAGCGTGTTCATGGCAGTAGGGCATTTGAAGCACATTATCAGGCAGCCATAACTGACTAAATGAAAACAAATTAGGCACAGCGCGAGGCATTCGGGAGAGATGAAAACCTTTCACGGTTGAGATACTCTTACAACAAACTTACATGCATGAACCAAGCTAAGAGACAGACCTGGACTCTGAGCTCTCGTACACGGTGTCAACCTGCAGCAAAGACCAGATAACCTCACTCTTGACACTGCCACTAGTGTGACACTGGAACCTGCTCCGTGGCCTCTCTGCAGGTCTGTTGATACTGTATGGTCTCCAAGAAGTCCCAGGAAAGGGATGACCTCCAAAAAGTCAGCAGTTGCATACCCAGGGGTGTCTGGGTAGATACAGAGAGGCTTGGTCTCTTTGGAAAGACTGTAATTTTTTTCCAGCCGTGCTTATGAACACCCAGGTCCAAAATAATCTTCCTTTCCTCACCCTGTAGCACCTTGAGTCCTTATTGAGGTGGGAGTGGGGGCAGGTGAAGGTGTCGCACTCACTGGTAGTGCAGCAGCTCCTCCCAGCGAATGGGCTGGGAAAACACCTCCCGCTCCAGCCAGAGTTCGTAGGAGTAGTGGAAGTCCTCGGGGAGCTCCAGCCGCTGTCCCAGCACGCTCTGCAGGCAGTTGTCCACCGGCGCAAACTCCGAGTCTTGAGGTTTGTCGTATCTCCGGCTGTTGAAGGCTTCGATATTGGCTCTCAGGGTGCATTCTTCAGCCTGGAAATCCCATGGTCTGGCATCGATATCTACATCAAAGAAGAAACAAGCTGAAGTATTGTGGAAAAAATAACTCTGATAAGGTTTGGGCAAAAGGAAGGATGAAGATTTTACAGCAACAACGGGCCTGAATTGACCCGAGTATTAGCCAGTCAGTTATTCCTAATCAATTCCCATTACGTCTATATTTTAATTTAAGGTATTTAAATGACATGTATTCAAATAACCTGTAAATTAAGCAGAGTAGAAGACTTCCTATAGAAATGCCATTATTTCACTCTGTAGTGTGCTTAAAGGACTCTCTAAAATTACCAAGCTCCTGCTTTTTTCAAAAAGGCCCCACCACTTTTACTGAAAACCTCCACAGATGTCCAAAGCAGAGATCAAGTTTTAATGCATGAAGCTAAAAACTGGTGAGCTTATTACAAGCTACTTAAAACAAAGGTGGTTTTTTTTAATTTGGACAAGTTTAATTATTAATGATGTTGAAAATCTAATAACTGGCTGTAATAAACATGATATTTTACACATGCAACGTGAAAAAAAATGGTATTTTGAAAGTTGGTCCTTATGAGCTCTAGATCTATATGAAGTAGTCATTTGATCCATAAAGGTTCAGTAAATTTGTTGGCAAAGCTCAGCAGTGGTCAAGGGAGGGAAAGGTCTGCGCTGAGTATCAACCCACATATACAAAGATAAAAATAAACTCTCCAGGAAAAACCCTTCCAGACTGTGTCCCTGAAAGCCAAGTGCTTCCCTGGCAAACTGTCCGGGTCGAGATGCAGTCTCTGCTAAGTAGTGAATTGTGCAGTCGAGTGTTGTGTTGCCAATTAACTCATTTGGGGGACACACACTCACCAATTTATCCTTTGCAGCTGTCTTAAAAGTGCATTATTCTCACTACTGCCATGTAAATTCAGTTGTTACGGCAAACCCTTGCCCCAGGGCAGGTGACTTAGGTAGTCGTCTTCTCCTGCCGTTTTAGAGCACGTAGTGCTCAAGCTATTTAAGTCACCCAAGGCAGGCAGTATCCCATGGCCGTATCCCCTTAGTGGCATAAAGAAGCCCTGCTGCCATATTCAATCCCAGAGGGAACAATCAGCATGCTGAGAAAGGCAGCAATGGGATAGAAATCCTGTAAAACAAAGGAAGTCCCCAGTCTTCCAGCCTTCCTGCTCTTTGGGTTTTTTTTGGGGGAACTCCACTAACCCTAAAGTGAAATTAAAAATAGCAGGTCTAGTTTTTGGTTCTTCTGAGTTAGTGTCATAGTGCTATAATGACTATCAAAAGCATAACAAGTCTTCAAAAAAAGCATTATATCTTTTACAGTTGAAGACCCTGATGAAATTGTAACTCCTTTCTCCCTTGTGAAAAGGTTACGATGTTAGGCTTTTACTTAGAATCATAGAATCATAAAGTTTGGAAAAGACCTCTAGGATCATCAAGTCCAACCATCAACCCAACACTACTATGTCTCCTTAACTTCTTGCCGTGTTATCTTTTGAAACAGGAATGCTACCCAGTTTTCGTACTTAATCCTCATTAAGAAGATACATGCAGAGCAAAAATTTAGGACTGTGTTAATAAGGCAAAAAGATATTTTAATACTTTCTAGTCCTAGGCTTAGGTCAGTCGTTGCAGCAACTGGGTGTTCTTACAAGGGAATAAGAGTATGAGGACTGATGCATCCCATGGATGAATATGTGAGCAACAACAGGACATTCACGACATGCCTCAAAAAACCCACAGATTTAGACTACACGAGAGCTGTTTAACAGATCAGCACATCTAGTCTGTGCTTCAGCTTAAGGATTCAGAGTATCCACGCTGCTGGCTTGTAACCGCTGTCATTTCTCAGGTGTGAGCTGCAGAGCTATCGGTCAGATTTTCACTCCACAGCCATCCTGAGCACACAGATTTGGTGTGGATATAGGACAGCTTAGTGGCAAAAGTGATTTGGGAACGCAAAAGTGCAGGCCTGGGCTTGGTGGAAACTCATGTCTTGGAGACCTCAGCTGACCATGTCCCACACTGATCTGATTATTCCCACCTTTCCTCATGCAATCAGTTTGTTCCCTCCTGAACAGAGCCTTAAAGCTTCTGAAAAAAACCTCAATACTGACCCAAATGAGTTTATGGGATCCTAACAGGTCAGAGGGCAAAACCCCCTGCATGCCGATTTCAGCTGCGCATGTGGAGAGGATCCCTCCCAGGTGCGACTCACCGTTGCCATAAGCCCAGTCATCGTTCATGCGGTGCCGCACCTTCTGGTAAATGGCAGACATGGTTTTCATGTTGCTCTTTCTCCACTGGCGCCCCAGGTATTTGGTCTGGATTTTCAACAGTTTGAGGACATACAGCTGCATCATGGCCTGCTTCACCTTCAGAGCTCGTTTCAGTATTGGGGCCGACTTAAAGACAACCAGCATCTGCCAAGGAATCAACACAAATTAACACAATGTGTTCAAGAAAGCAACACTGTCTGTGCAGCTTTGGGCACTAACACCTGGGCCACGTACAGTACAAACCCCAAGAACAGGGGTGTTCAACATAACCAACGCTTGCTGCAGGGGGTTTGAGGGCCATTGAAATAAGTATTGTTTGCTGAAGAAAAACATCTTCTGCATTTGAGGCTCAATCGGTGAAAGAAAAACGGCCGTCTTATGAAGCCCCAGCGCTGCCAGGAGAAACTCTTAGCAGGAAGGCTGGGATGAAGCCGTGCCGGGGAGAGCTGGGGACACGCTTGAGGTGCAATGCTGGCAGACCATGGCAGGTCTTGGGGAGACGGGACATGGTCTTACCATTGTTCTCGAGTGCTTCCACTTGGTCAGCTTGTTGAGGATCCTCAGCAAGTTAATGCAGGAGAATAAATTTCTCCAGCAGAACTGGTTGTTGTCTCCAGCTTCCTGCAAAGCAGAGAAGGAAAAGCATAACCCTAATGGCAATGTTCAACAGCACCGCCACAGAGATATCCCTGTGCAGAAAGGCTTTATTTTTACTATCTGCACAAGTCTTATTTCCAATGGAGAGTGACCGGCGGAGCTACCTTCTCACTTGGGTTGTGATTTGCTGCTGAGACACCAACAGATTCTGGGGAAAACCATTCTGAAAGACTCAGATGTAATCAGCATTTTAATCTGCATTTAGGCTTAGAGTAAGAGCTAAGATAAATCACATTATTCTGTCATGGGAAATATATATTGTGGTAGGTTTGTGTTCGTTGTTTACAGTCAGACAACAAATTACAGCCTAGCGATCACCATGGCTTAGAAAACAGGTTTTGTTAATTATATAAAACTAATTCATAAATTACTGCATGCTTAGAGGACATATCACAGACAAATAAAAGGAAATCACATAACAACAGAGGATGACAAACAGCAGTGTTTGTGTCAGGAGGACAAGACTTTTCTGTAACAAAGATCCCCTCCAGCTTAAGTGCAGCTGAATCGTTATTTTAAGTATTAGCTAAATGTAAGCACCCCCAGCTCCGCTTTGCAAAAATATTGCCTGTGGCACATTTGAGCAGTAATTCCACCACTACAGTAACTTGCTTTATGTTTGAACAGCACCGAGCACAGCAGAAGTGTCCCACCAATAACCTATTTGGGGATGAGAGTGGAAACAGGCGCTGCTTAATTTACAAGCTACTTCCTGCAAGCTACAGCCCTAGCAACTCAGGGCAAAAGCCTGGTGCACGATCCAGGTTCTGGGCATCCTCAGGAGGAGTTTGGGGACGACCCCAGGGACCCCCTTCTGTCAGAGTGTCTAATCCAGCTTTGAAACTAGATTTACCCAAGAAAAGCCTGCCAGCATAATATCTTTGTTCTTAAAAGCAAGCACCAAACCTATCATTTCAGTAAGCTGGTAAAATGCTATTGTATGTATGATTTTTAAAGGCCAACGAGAAAGTGCTTCTGACTGATTTTATTTAATTCTGGGATTTGGGAGAAGCCACTCTGAGCAAATGCACTTTTCTGCCAGCAGAGGCTACGTCCGTGCCGGAGGCTCCTGCGCACACAGCAGAGCGCAGAGGCGGGATGTCACCGAGGCGCTCGCGGACGCTGTGTGCAGCTCGGGGGGTACCAGCTCAGGAGCAGGGTCTGTGCTGTTTCGTATCAGTGCCCAGTCCTGATCTGCTCCCTCTGCACCAAGTCGTTTTCCCAGAAACTCCCCAGGAGAATCAGCTAGTACCAGTTCCATAGCCAGCTGGATTTATTTTTGTCACCAATCTCTTGTTGTCTCTATAGCTTCAAGCAAGTGAGAATCTTTCCATGAGATTTACGGATGGAGGGAACAGGCTAAACAGACTTTAATCCTCCTTTTACACCCATCTCCTGTTACCCTCTCCATGGCACCATGACATGGGGAGCTGGAGGGGAGCAACAGCCCCGTGACAGGAGAGGGGAGATGGGGACCAGCAAGGAATCAAAGAGCCTGTCCCACAACAGGGTGGGTGAAGCCCCTGCTACCTTGCCAGGACTGCAGCCGCTCCTGATTTACACCATGTGGGGACAGCCACTACCCCTCTGCCAAAGGGTCCCTCCTCTGGAGATGGTGCCTCTGAGCTCGTCCCAGTTTTCCATGGAAGTAAACCAAACACACACCCTCCTGCGTTCAACCCACTGAAAGCATAATCATCTGTTATATCTGCTGAGAAATGTGTTACGGCTGGGATGTTAAAATCAGTGCATTGGAGTATTGGGGAAAAAAAAGCTAAAACGATGCATAAAACGTTGGCTGAAGAAACAAATGCATACAAAAACATATGCCTCTGATGCACCAGGGCATTGTTAATTCCTATATAAATCCTTACATTCATGGGTATCCTCCCAAAGACAAACACACACGGTAAAATTCAAGTTGGTTTCTGCATATTTTCTAATTAAATTAGTCTCCCGTGAGGCTGACATCCGCGTCTGCTGGAGGAAAGTGATAAGGCACTGTCATTTAATGCAACAGCTCCCAAACTGGGGAGCAGACCCTACTGGGAAAGGGTAACTGGGAATATTTTCCCTAGAAAAGTTAAGTCTTCTCCTACAGCCGTAAAGCTTAGTGTGAGCGTAAGGATTAGCACGAGCCATCGGAGCGCTCAGCAACGTGTCGCTAGATGTCCCCACCGGGCCAGGATACGGTCGGTGGGAGCCTGGCAGGGCTGGACAGGCACCGAGCCTGGCCAGGCCACCCAGCCCTCAGCAAGTAGCCCACGGACCAGCGCAAAACAGGGCACTGATCCCGTTGGTAAGGAGGGAGGCGATCTCCAGGAGCTGCCACCCTGAGCAGGCACCCGAAAGGAGGCAAGAAGCACTGGCGGAAAGGCACATGGGACAGCGGTGGAGGGCTGAGCCAGCACACCGGCCACACGTGACGATCCCACACGTGCTCCACAGCAGGTTTTTATACAAATTTGAGCTGGCATAATCAACTCAGGGCAGGAATTTGCACATTAGAAATGCCATGGCTACAGATCCAATAAAACCAGTTTGGCTGTCCTGGCTGACCACAGCCTTAGAGGGATTTGTGAGAAACTTTGGCTCATAGAAACTAGGGAAAATCTTTCACTTTGTTTTCATGATTTTAATCTTTACACAGCTAAGGAAAACAACACAGGCTTAAGATTTTAGCAGCCAGACAACATGAGATCATCCCTGCCTGGACTGGTTTTGGTCAGGCTCCTTCTTAATGACCCCTGCATCATTTAGGGTCTCCCTTCCTTCTGATCCCCCTCCCTGTCAACCCCAAAGCTTGTCCCTGCTCTGCGCCCTGCCCGAGTCCAACCTACGCTGCATTTTCAATTATTGCAGTTAGGAACCCGCCAGCATTAATGTCTCATCTGGAGTCCGTATATTCACACAGCCCATCGTGCTGGCCGGTTTCCATAATACTTAGGGCTCCTCTCCATAGGGAATTTGGTTCATTCCGTAATCTACTGGCATTTTACGAAACACAAGTGCTCAGAGCAATTTAAACCTGGGAGGCAACAGCCTCTGGGCAAATAATTTTTAAAAGTAGGCTCCCTCGCTTGGAGAAGTGAAAGGGAAAACTCTAAACTGAACTATTTTTATGGGGTGCACAAGGCCAGCAGTGCCTCCTCCCCACTGCTCCATAGCTGATAGCGAGTCAGGATAATGACAGGAGGAATTTTCAAGTCTGGAGGGGAAGAAAAAAGTCGAATTTTGGAAAGGTTGGGGGTACGGAAAAAGAAGACAGAAAAAAGAAAACAAAAAACCTTCCTCACCCTCTCGCATACAGCAATACTGGTTACAAGGACCCTTTCTGTGCTGCTTACCAGGCTTTCTGCAGTGAGCTCGGGCAAATCATAGACCGTACAATGTGGATAATCCAGGACAGAGATGCTGTGGAAGACAGGAAAGAAAGGACTTGTTAAGAACCAGGCAAATATTGAAAGCAACTTTTTAAGATGATCTACATGATTATGCCCAGCAATCTGTAACGTCTTCCTTCCCTGTGCCTGGGGTTCGAATTGCAATGGCCGCGCTGCCTTATGCAGCAAGTAGTTGGTATGGGTGGCAATCCCAACTCCAGCGAGCCACGTTGGGCACATGAGCCAGCCCGCAGCCGGTGCCGCGTGGACGTGCCTCCCTCCTGCATTTCCAACTGCACAGACGGCATCCAAATGGGCTCCCAGCCTCACCACCGCTGCCTCGCGTCTCAGCTTAATGGAGCACGTCGATTCCTCTTGGCTCCAAAGCGCATCCTGAGTACATTAATAAGGAC
Source organism: Phalacrocorax carbo (assembly GCF_963921805.1). Taxonomy (NCBI): domain Eukaryota; kingdom Metazoa; phylum Chordata; class Aves; order Suliformes; family Phalacrocoracidae; genus Phalacrocorax; species Phalacrocorax carbo. The sequence continues at coordinate 1,614,287 of NC_087513.1, read as the reverse complement.
TCGAAGGATTTCGATCCATTAAGACATGACAGATTAGTTATTCATATGCATATTTTAAAAAAGGAAAAAAAAACCTCAAACAGATCTGAGGTTAAAATGGAGACGTCTGTTTACCATTAAAAATTTTCACAGTGAGGGCATCAGGTGTTTTGAAGACCTCCAGGCCTACCGCCTTTGTAAAAGTAGCCAATAAAAAGAAAAAAAAGAAAAGCATGTATGTGTATAAATATATAATGTATGTATACAGACACTCTCTCTAATGCTACCTGTGCCCTGAGACGTGCGCCAATCTAAAATGAAGTGTGCACTATCACACTGCTCCAGTTCTTGTGTTCCCTCTTTTTCTTATTTTTTGTTTTTTAAATCCAGCAGCTGAGCAACAAGCTGACCTGTAACGATCACTGAGTCGGAGGCAATGCAGGATGAGACCCAAGGTCAGGAGATCCCCTAAAACAGGCTTTGTTTACAGTGTTTGGCCCAGGAAGGGCTTCTCTGACCACAAGGACAGATGCTTCTCGCTGGCTCCTACCCATCATAACCCTAAAACTGGAAGTGCAGTTACAAGCAAGAGAGCTCAGAGGGAGCCAGCTCGGGACCAGGAGCCCCACAGCTCCTTTGCCCCAAGTCATCATTGTCCTGACATCACTTCCAATGCTTCCCGCTGCAGCATCACTGGACTTAGGTCCCTACATCTAAACACGACGCAATCCCACAATCCTTTTTGCAAGGCAGTGCCCGACGTTGTTCACCACTGTCTGACAAACACGTACTCCGGGCTGGGGAGAACACCCAGCTGCAAAACCCACCTCATTTCACAGGAGGGCATCCTGCCTGTGAAACCTCCATCAGAAAGCAGAGGAGGGAGCTAAGTGCTCCTGGGCTACGTTTCCTCCTCCCTTCTGTGACTTTAAAGCATAGGACCAAAAGTGGAAATGTTTATCAGTGAGAGAATTAATATATTACTTTATATTTTTCCATGCATGCCTTCTCACACATACACAACCATAGCATGCAGGAGACAGACCGGCCTATGCACGCAGCTGAAGAGCAACAAAAAGAGCATCAAAACGCAAGGAAAAGGATCTTTTCAGCATTCCAACAGCAACATCCCCTGCAGCACTCCCTTCCGAGTGGGGAAATCCTACTCAGTCCTACTGAGTTGTGAAAGAGCTGTGCTCTTTCAGTTCGTGCGCTGATTTGCACTAGTCCAGCCAGTCCCTGTACAGACTCGAAACGGGGATAGTGTCTTTCTCAAGTCAGAAGTAAAAGGCAGTCACAACTATGCAAAACCTCAAGAAGTCAGGAAAGCTGAATTATAGCTATAAAAAGTGGAAAAGACCTAGAAGACTCTACCCCATGTAGCCTTTTGGAAGCTGTGGCCCACAGATGGCACTGGACTGCTTTCCAGAAGCCCACGTAAAGATGAAAACAAGCCAACTGTCAGCAAAGGAGATGGGTCTACGTGTATTTTAGTAGTCCAGTGAGAGACTGGTAACTCCCCATCCAGTCTTCCTCATTAAGCAGAAGGGATCTGCTCCCCTCCAGTGGATTCCTGCAATGGAGAACACACTGCCCCAAAGCCGTACTTGGGACCAGAGGTCACTTGGTCCCACCATGTGTTCCTCATGCACAAAGCCTCCCTGCTCCATCACCTCTCTCTCTTCCCCAGAAGTGGCTGTACCTGTTTTTGGCAGTGATATAAGACATGATGTTTTGGTTGAAGAACTTCAGGATCAGCGGGATGCAGTTGGCAAACACCAAATGTTGGGACACGTACTCAAACTGAGGAAGAGAAGTGAAATGGGTCAACGTTAGCTGGAACAACTGGGAGCATCACCTGGGAATGGACACCCATTTCCAGCCAAAAGCGAAGCAGTCTTGATGGTCTGCTCTAGACACCTCGCAGACCATCTTCCCTTTGCGGAAGTCTGCTGTATAAAGCTCACATCATATACAGCAACTCCCACCAGCTGGAGAACTTGCCATAGAGCGCACACACACATTTTATGGCAGTACTTTGGGAACAGTTGCACCTAATGACTGCAGTGTAGCTTTGCAAGATAAAATTCTGTGGCAAAACAGTATATGGGAAAGAGGGAAGGAGGACATGTACGTATTACATGAGAAAATACAATAATTCCTATTGCTGTCACAGGCTAACCCCAGTCCCTCTTCAAATTTTGACTGAGAAAAGTACCCTTACCTTCATAAATGCTTTTAATTTTTCTTTCCCTCTAAATGTTAAATGGTCTGAGTATGTACAGCTGCATAATACAACAAATCTCTACTGTCCTCTGAAGAGACAGACGCAAATAGCTGCAATGTCATATCCTATCCCATCCTATCCTACCCACGCCTCTCACTAACCTGCAGTCAACATCCCAAAGAGTGAAGAAACAGGTTGTTCCTACATGTCTCATCTCAGCCTGGTACAAGCTGTTGACACTCGCTATGCCGCTGACGACACACCGCCGCCGTTATTTGTGTGTGAGTAACTGGCAGTCACCGCTAGCCGGGATCCGAGATGCTCTCACTGCTTTGAAACGCAGCTGCCAGCCACTAGTATGTTTTACAGGGTCGGATCAAAGATAGTGCTGACTTGCTGAACTGCAATAATTTGATGGCATTTCTCTGTTGGCATAAGAAACACCAAACCTTGACAGAACCGAGACAAAACCCCCCATGATCTCTGCTGGTGCGCAGGTCCGTGCAGTTGCTGCCTCACTGACGTGGCAGCTGCAGAGCACAGGGTGACCCCCAGCAGAGCCCGGATCAGCCACGCTCTCCGCTACCCCTGTCGATGCTGGAAGCACCAGCCCAGCCCTCACAGAGGTTTTTGGTGTGGTCCTTGAGACCAGCTTTGGCACTGAAAGAAATTATGATGGCTCACCCAAATTCAGGCACAAAAGCAGAATCGGGGGGGGGTGGGGGGGGAACCTCACAGCTTTCTCCAGACTTAGCACCAGACTGCAAGGGTCCTCCTGCCACAGAGGAAGAAATGAGAAGAGCTGTTTTGGTGTTGAAGTGAGAAAAATTAGTGAAGGGACACAGGGGGACCCAGAACAAATGTAGGATTGTAAAAATGCGGGGTTTTGTTTAATTTTATCCAATCCAATATATGGATTTATATTTATCTTCAGATAAATATCAGTGGGCTTTGTAATATAGATGGATTTGTACCATGCTGAAACCTTGAAAAGAAAAAACAAAAATAGAAAACACTAATTGCAGAATGGGTGGAGAACTGGGCCCAGGCCACAACTCGAATCAGTCCTCCATCTTTATTTAATCTAGGAATGCCCTCACATGGGTGCAGTTTGATTGGTGCCATGCAGATGAAACACAAACCAGATTGCATCTAGGACCCAGACCTCCAGGCTCTGTTGAAACTGGAGCCCCAAGAACTTGATCCTGCTGAGGGACAGAGGACCAGATTAGTTGACCTCGTGAGGTCCTACCCAGCACTATTTCTGGTCATTGGAGATGAGACAGAGCAAAAGAGGATCTTGTCTAACCCCCATCCCTTTCCCCCTTCTGCCAGGGAGACTCATGATATCTCCTACGCTTTAACCTGATCAGCCACAGTATGAATTTTTCCAGAAGTCTGAAAACTCCTTCTACATGAGTGGAAACAATCCTGTCGAAACACAGAGCTATACTGCAGACAGGTTATCACTGCCTGAGTAACCCTATAGCAATCCTGGCCCGGGGCTAGGGTCCACTGCTACAGAAAAGCGATCTGCAGCTCCTCATGGAAACCCTTCCTGGAGAGATCTTAGAAGAGGCTCTATCAGGACACACCAGCTTCAAGACCAGCTTGGCAACGGGCCCTTCTCTACACTCACCTGGTAGATGTGATTCAGCTTGAGGTGCTTGAGGAGCAGCAGCAGCAAAGCCGAGATGCTCTTCACAATGATCTCTTTGTGTCTGTTCACATCAATCCCCAGTTTCATGCTCTGAAGAACAGTGATGCTGGGTTGGAGGGAAAGAAGGCAACAGCACATTGAGTATGGGAGGAAGAAGGACTAAGGGACTGTTGAGTTCTTATTCATCTGGACAGGCTCTACAGAAACAGAGACCTTTGCTTCCCTCTGGGACTTCCATTTCCATCCCCTCCTGTCTGGTGACACCAAAGTGCATTAAAAAAAAAACAACCCAAAAAAAAAAGCTGATTGCTGTCTGCCAGCAACCCTGGGGGAGCAGTATGAAGGACACCTACCATATGCTCCCATATCTTTATGATTGGTGTCAATTAGCATGATTTTATGATTTGTGTCACTCAGCTATCAGAGCACAGCGGCTGCCAACTGTGCTCGAATTGTTATGCTCTTGAAAAACTGGCATTCTCATCCTTGGCTTTCACCCCTCTGCCCTGACTTGCAGTAGCTTGCACCTATCCAAAGAGACATCCCCAAATGTGGAGCCCCCAAACTTATCAGTAAACCCCAGCTCTCCTGCTCAGTCCAAGACATTGTGGCAAAGCTGGGATGGCTGGTGGCTGCCTCCTCAAGGACTTACGGCATCTCTTCAGGCAACACGTCTGCCAGGATGTTGATGGAGTCGGTCTTGGCTTTAGAGGTGGGTGCTGCAGCAAGGAGGATCTTCAGCAAAGCTATCTGCAGAGGAGGACAGGCATGGAGGGATGCTCCCAGGAAGGGGTATCCCTTCCTTCTCCTTCACTTGCTGAAACTAAACAACTTCAAGCCAACTCTATAGGGTTTCACCATCCCAAGCTCTGCTCACCGTAATGGACTGACTATGACAAGGCTCAACCTCTCCTTTTATACCCTGAACAGACAGACCAAATGTGGGGACCATGGCAGCTGTTTTAGTCTTAACTTAAGGCATCATAGGCCAATAGGATGCTGGGTTGCATCAAAAAGGGCATCACCAGCAGAGATAAAGAAGTCATTATCCCGCTCTACTCAGCGCTTGCCAGGCCTCACCTGGAGCGCTGTGTGCAGTTCTGGTCCCCGCTGAACAAAAAGGATGTGGCCAGGCTGGAAGGGGCCCAGAGAAGGGCCACCAAGGTGATCAAGGGACTGGGAAGCTGCCATACGAGGATAGGCTGGGAGAGCTGGGTTTGTTCAGCCTTGAGAAAAGGAGGCTCAGAGGGGATCTCATCACCGTGTACCAGCACTTAAGGGGCAGCTACAAAGAAGATGGAGACTCCCTTTTTACACAGAGCCCCGTGGAGAGGACAAGGGGGATGGACACAAGTTGCTCTTGGGGAGATTCCGATTGGACACCAGAGGGAAATTTTTCACAGTGAGGACAGTCACCATTGGAATAATCTCCCCAGGGAAGGGGTTGACTCGGCCACACTGGACACCTTCAAGAGTCGCCTGGACAGGGTGCTGGGCCATCTTGTCTAGACTGTGCTCTTCCCAGAAAGGTTGGACTAGATGATCCCTGGGGTCCCTTCCAGCCTGGGATTCTGGGATTCTGTGATCATGAGCACCTGAGCTCTAGTAGTATGTATAAAATAACGCAAGGGACACCTGGAGTTAATGCATTTAAAGCTGTGTTTGTCTCTCCCTACGGACAGAGTGCACGTGACCCAATTACCATCTCAGAATCATAGAATCACAGAATGGTTTGGGTTGGAAGGGATCTTAAAGATCATCTAGTTCCAACCCCCCTGCCTTGGGCAGGGACACCTTCCACTAGACCAGGCTGCTCAAAGCCCTGTCTAACCTGGGAATGTAGCTGAATTTCAGGACATGCATTGTATTCCTCTGGGAATCTCTTGGGGCCATGGGAAGGCTGCAAGGGCTGCCCATGTAAGGAAGGTCATAACCTACAGACTCTCCAGAGTTGGAATTATTGTTGAGAGCACAGCCAGCTTGGCAGAGACTTGAAGGCATTACCACCTTGTTTGCTGAGCCACGTACAGCACAATGATGGTTTAGTTTGGTTCCTGGCCCAGCAAGCCATCACGCTCGGAGATCAGTGTAATACCATAATGGAAAGTTAATCTCAGCAAGAAGGACAACAGCTCAAGGGACCAGTGAAGTCCATAGGTTGCTTCTTGAAGTCAGAAGTGAAGGTGCCTGCACCAGCATGCAACAACTTGATGGTAACAGCTCACGCGGCTCGAGAGACGACACGGGGCCATCCCCGACTGGTGCCCCTCAGTGTCCAGAGGGCAGGAGCCAGTTCTGAGCTGCCACCCACATGGAGGACTTTGTTCCCAATCCTCTGCACACATCCGATTTTCTAACCACTGACCTGTCTCCAACCATTTGCCTGTGTCCCTGGGTATCTACACCCCTTGCTCCTCTGAACCCCTCCTGTTGGACTGTACTTTCCACCCAACTCTGCTCTGGATTCCCACCAAAATCTCACTGTTCAAGTCCTGAACACGTCCCAGCAGCCCTGTGCTGAGCTCTGCAGCTCACAGATTAGCACCATTCCCCACTCAAAAGCTCTTCTTTACTTTTAAGAAACACAAGCTTACCATATACTGGGGGAGGTTGTACAACATTGCTCGATACAAGATCTCACAAGGGGTTTCTTGGACTTCCTCTTCTCCCTAGCACAGGAAAACATTAGAAAGAAGGGAAAAACTAAGTACTTCTAGTCCACACACTTGAGATATGTCAGTCACGCCCAGTAAAACCCAGCTTGAGGGCTTATTGGTGGACATAACTGCATGCTGACTGCAGGAGCCTCCAGGCCTTTCTCCACTGCTACATTTGGTCAAATATGGATTTCTAGAAAAAAGAGCATCCAAGGTGTGTCCTAAAGCTCATGCAGAATGTATGGATTTCTATGCCACCTTGGAAATCTTCCACACATCTGTCTAGTAATGGGGAGCAGCAGCTTCTTACCAGAGACATGGGGCACTTCTCCAGCTCCTCCTCGTTCTTGATCTGGATGTCTGAGATGGAAACGTACTTGTGCTGGCAAAATACACAGACAGAGGCAGAGCAATATCACAACTGAAGGATGAAACAGTCAGCAATGACAACACTTGCTGATTTCAGTAATATCCGAGTTAGGTGTATAGGTCGCAGCAGATACATGGAGAATTCATCTTTGTGTGGGACATTCCTCTGCCCCTGAAGCCCCGCACACATCACTCCCTTGATTGCTTCCATCCAATCTTTCTAGGATCTCTCTGTAAGTAAATGGAGAGGGACAATCGCCTCCAAAAGGCAATCGAGACCTCAGATAGGGTCAGTTGACCTCTAGAGGTGTTTTACTCCACATGCAGAGCACTGCAGGAGCCAAGGCTGGCCATGCTTCCCTCTGTGAACAGCACAGGTCTGGGCATGTATGTCCAAGCCCAACTCTGGAAGTCTGTCACTGTCAAAGCACGATGTGGCAAATGCTCACCAGGATGCAGCAATGTTACACCTCGGAAAATGGAAAGCCTGAGTGCTGGACAATCTACTTGGAATTGCAGCGAGGACTCAGTTTTCCATTTTTTTGCCCCAATTCCTGCAAGAAGCTCCAAAAGCTTTTCCTGTGACAACTAACAAGAAGGGATCCTCTTACTCCCTCCAGTAACTGTGTTTCAGCCAGAGGTTAGACATGAGGAGCCCACACTGCATGTGGTGGATATCCAGCCACTCTCAAGCTGTTCAAACCTTGACTGGATTCACCACGTTGCCTTCCCAAGGCAGAGAGCGCAAGAGCTCAGACCGAACGTGCTGCTGTACATCAGCTGAAGAGGAGCAGAAGACTAAATTCATGTGAAACATTGACTGTGGGCTGAGACCATACACCTGAGGAACTTGAAACTCGTTTTAAGTACTGTGTCACAAAATTTATGTGTGTGAGACTTGATCCCCCTGCACTCTCCCTATGGCCCTGGTGATCTGAGCCAGTGATTTCCCTACTTCCATGAGATCCCCATGGGTCCGATCCCACCTCAGAGCATATGCTGAGCGCCAGGGAGCAAAAATAGCATGGGATGAGGTTAGACAAGCTGACTGCCACTCAGCAAGGCTTTATGGGCTGCTTCACCCAAGTGCCGAGCATGGAGCCACCATCCTACCTGCTTCAGTGTCTTCACGCTTTCATGGATAGGCCGTGGTAGCCCTATCAGGGTTTCAGTGTCTCTGTAGGGAATGAAGGAAGGTAAGTAGGAGGCTGGGAAGAAGATCTGGGTTTAACACTTCCATGTCATACAAGGTAAAAGAGGGAGCCTATAGTCTACTGAGTACATCCCAGATGGGTCAGGAATTGGGAGAGGTGTTGGCATGAGCTGCCCACCCTCCCACCTCCTCCCAAGCAAATCCTGCACAAGAGAGGGACAACACTGGGGTGAAGAACTGGTGTGAAATCAGGTCTCTGCATGGACCCAGCACTACACCTAAAAATTAATATACCTGCAGGATGACTCTGCACCCGCTTCTTGATTTATTCACAAACTGGGTAATTTGCTGTAGATACCAGATCGCCCCAATTCCCTCCTGCATTAAACTGCTCTCTGGCTTGGGCCAGGGGTCACTTATACTGGGCTAGGTCTGATTTTTAATAGAAAGAGGTCCTTGGAGACCAGCATCTCCAAGAAATTGTTTTTATAACACTGAGTGCACTGCTGCAGCCCCAGTGAAATCCAGCACTGCGCCGCATCGTCCCGAGATTGCCCTCCACTGGCGGAGTTTAGAAAACCTAAGCTCTGTGGACCCCTCCAACCAGTTAAATTGCACCGATAAGAGCTATGAGGCAGGCTTTGTTGGATCTACACATGTAACACTCACTGTCCCAGCGTGAAGCCGATGAATTTGTTCCTGCTTGCTTCCAGAAAGTGCTCGATGTCCTTCTGTCTGATGGAGCAGCAGAGAAACAAAAACAAGGAGAAGGTTGGAAAATAGACATATACCAGATCACAGCCTACATTGCTTAGAAGTGACAGCACTGTGGGACCAGCAAGAACCTTTGAGCTTTCCAGGATTGATTTCTAGAGGTCTTAATAGCAGCAGGCTAGAGCCACCATTGCTCTCGCTGGTTGGGAGCAACGCGAACCAAAGCCATTTGTATTTTTCTGTGCAGCTCCATGGGAGCGTGCAACTAAATGGAGAGGAACGCTCCATGACCAGCATCTTTTTATGCACCTTCTGTGCACCTAGAACATGCATCTTCAAGCAGCATCTGCTCGCTTTGTGCGAACAAATGTTGTCTCCGCAGTCTGGCGGAGCACGTGCTGCTTCGAGAGAGCAAGCTGACATCTTGTCCACCTTGGGCGTCTTTCACAAGAACTGGTCAGGGTCTCAGCACTACAAGTAGGACATGAACCATGAGCCAAGGCTCTCACAGGCAGAAAGAAACCCAGCTGGATTTCCAGGCACCAGCCAAGAAAAACAACGGTCATTTGAGTTCAAAGCTGAGCGCATTAAGTTACATGGAGTACCACAGCACCGCATGCGCGGAGACCCATGTGGGAAACCAGTTCTTGCTCTGTCCCTGCAAGGAGTGCTCTGGATAGACACACTTAACCCTGTCACTGCTCCCACATCAAACAGATGAATTTGCTCCCATATTTTAGGATACTGGATTAAATCCAGGCTTTGGATCAACAGCAAAAAAGTTCACACGGGTTAGAGGGAAAAGGGCAGAGGTTTTCACCCTCTTTTCCTAATGCTCCCCCATATCATGTGTAGCAGAACTGATCTTAGGAAGGGAAGGCACCAAATTCTCTATCCTGAGACGGTTTTCTCTGATTTTTCACCTTAGAGCAAGGCCACTCAAGAAGGCTTCATCTGGCAACACAAGAGTCCCACTCAACAAGCAAGATGCAACGTCATTAACCTTTCCCAAGATGATTAGTCTACGACCTTGTCCTGCTGAGATCCATTGGTGCCAGTTGGGAAAGCTGACCCTGCTCCCACAGCGCTCCAGCACAAGCCGCCTTCCCAGTACAACCTGGCATGTCAAAAATGGGATTGCCACTTATCGGCCAAGCTTGGCCACGCTTGGTTTGTAAAGCCCGGGGAAGAGCTTAGCTAAACTCAGTCCAGAAAGGACCAACTGAGACAAAAAAAGAAGAGGAGTCACTTCAGTTCAACTTGCCAGAGGCCAACAAATTTGCCACAGACTGACGCTCAGCCTGCAATGAACTCCAGGAGAGGTAGGACTGGGGAGGATGGCAATGACACCAGACGGTTTTACCTGACTTTGGGGGCCCAGGGGAGCCCTTTGGGGAAGGACACCCTTTCAATAGGTGGGCGCTGAGCAGGCATCGCAGGGATAATCGCATCCCGCTCCATCAGGTCCAGTTCTCCCTCGATCCCACTGTCCACATCATCGTTCTCCTCTTCGTCGACTCCTGCTTCATCATTCTTGAAGGGGTCTCTCTCGTTGTAGATATCCAAACTGTCTTGCTTCACCAGGGGCTGCAGCGGAAGGAGAAATTCAAGTAATTCCATTGATTTTATTTCCCTCCCAGCTGCTGGCACCAGACCTCTCTATCCTGGAAGGATCAAGCTCCCAGATGTTCCTCAGGTAAAGATTTCCCTCCTAGCTGTTGCCACAAAAGCCTGGTCAAGGAATAACCTCCTCTGTACCTCTAACCCTGCTGTTCTAGGAGATGTGACCCCATTTTCCATCTTAAATCTGGAGCTACCATCTGACACCTCTCCCCTAGCAAAAGGGGCGCTTTCATCCTCGGACCATAACACAGCAACTCCAAGAGTGGAGCTAAAAAAAGATGAGCTTGCTGCAAGCAGTTTGCTCTTCGGTGCTTATCAGCCCTTTGCCATAGGGTCAGGATGTCCTCTTGCTTCCTCTGGATCAAACACATCATGGGACTGGTCTGCCACAACTGAAATTGCTGGATTAAATACTGGAAATGAGCTGGCAATGTGCACTCAGCCCAAAAGGCCAGCCGTGCCCTGGGCTGCATCCCCCAGCGTGGGCAGCAGGGCGAGGGAGGGGGTCCTGCCCCCCTGCCCCGCTCTGTGAGACCCCCCTGCAGCGCCGCCTCCAGCTCGGGGCTCCTCAGCACGGGACAGACACGGGGCTGTTGGAGCGGGGCCAGAGGGGGCACAGAAATGCTCCGGGGGCTGGAGCCCCTCTGCTGCGAGGCCGGGCTGGGAGAGCTGGGGTTGTTCAGCCTGGGGGAGAGAAGGCTGCGGGGAGACCTTATTGCGGCCCCCCAGCACTTAAAGGGGGCTGTGGGAAGGGTGGGGGTGACCTCTTTAGCAAGGCCTGTTGTGACAGGACAAGGGGTGAGGTTTTAAACTACATGAGGGTAGATTCAGACTAGATATAAGGAAGAATTTTTTACACTGAGGGTGGTGAAACCCTGGCCCAGGCTGCCCAGAGAGGTGGGAGATGCCCCATCCCTGGGGACATTCCAGGCCAGGCTGGACGGGGCTCTGAGCAACCTGATCTGGTTGAAGATGTCCCTGCTCACTGCAGGGGGTTTGGACAAGATGGCCTCTAAAGGTCCTTTCCAACCCAAACCAGTCTGTGATTCTATAATAAACAGGGGCTCATATTATTGCAGAATTAACCTCAAAACCATCTTATACATTGCTGGCGATGTAGGTGAGCCAGTTTCAATTTTGCTGGCACTCCTGGAAAACACAGGAGCACTTTGAGGGAAAGGAAAACATGTTCCCAAGCACAGGCTGGCTCCTTGAACGGGTGATGGTCCCCATTGGAAAAGCATCTCGGGCTGTGCACCGGGAGGATGTGCCCACTCTTACCCTCCGGCTGCGGTGACCACGCTTCTGCTGCTGCTGCTGCTCCATGAGCTCGATGGAGTAGGTGGGAGGCGAAGCGGCACGCATGCTGCGCATCACCTGAATGCTGTCCTCCGGCAAGGGTGGCAGCCCCAGCTCCTCCCGCTTCCTCACCTTCATCGCCTGCAGGGCTTCAAATCCACCCAGCGTGAACTAGAGACCAACCAGAGAGGTGAGAAAGCGGGGAGCAGACACCTCACCTGGCCTGCATGGCTCTCCTGGGTTTCCAGGCCATCAAACTGGAGAGTTGAGGATGAAGACACCACATCACTGCTTTGTTCTCCAGACCTCCCCACCACCCCATGTCTCAGCTCACCCTCATCCCAGAAGAAACTATTTGCCTTGCGTCAGCTTCCTGTGCCCTCCTAAATAACCTTGTTATGGTTGGACTGAATAGTGGGGAACATCTAGGCTGCATCAGCACTATTCCCAAAATGATCAGTTTCTGGAAAAAGGAAGGCTTTGCACCCACCAGAAGCACCTTCCAGAGCAGGAGCAGGACCTTCTTCATGGGGAAGTGTGGAGCGTGGCCACTGCAGAACTTGGTCACCATTGTGAAAAGCAGAAGAGCAAATGGCTCTTCATTGTGCACAGGGAAACCTGGCGGAGAGAGGGACCAGGAGCACGTTCAGAGCAGATCCCCCATCCCTGAGGTCTCCAGCATGACAAAGGGACTTTGTTAGGGCACAATGAACTTTGTGGCTCACTCAGCTCCATCCTGAAGGTCTCCTGGCAGGTTTTCCACTCGGGGGGATCTGCCTCCTGCTCCACACGGATGTTTTCCACCATCAGATACATGACACTGAGCAGCACCCTGCCAGGACAGCATAGCAGGCAGGTGACACTGCCAGCCAGAGGCCACTTTGTCCCCAGAAGCTGTCCCACAGCCTCCACCCAACGTGCTAGTGCGGGGCTGAGAGGGGCTACCTGAGCTCTGTGCTGTCGGCCAACGAGATGGCCGGCTTCCTCAGGGCACTGCTGCAGGCCTGGCTGTTGCTGCGGGGAAGGGGACGAGCTCAGCGCCGGCCACCGGGCACAGGCTGCTCCTCGCCCCGACCCACAGCCTATGTCAGAAGCACCGCGCTGGGGGATGTGCCGTGGCTGCGGCACCTCCCTGGTCCTCAGTGAGGAAGAGGAGAAAGGAGAAAGAAGGCAGCGAGAAGAATGGGCAGAAATAAGATGAAGGAGGGTGAGGAGGATGGGGAGAAAGAAGATGAAGAGGGCAAGGAAGACTGAAGAAGAGGGCGAGGAGAAAGAATAAGATGAAGAAGAGGGCACGGAGGGCGAGGGCAGTGCGGATCCTCTCACTCAATCTCCATGTTGAGGAGCTCCAGGAAGGCGGTGAAGGTTCCCAGCCGGTACAGGAGGAAGCTGTTGTGTCGAGACCAATGGAGGACATCACCTTCATTATCGCAGTCTCCAAAGACGCCTGAAGAGGCCCAAAGGCAGGCACCAGTTAGGGGGGAGCTGCCTTTGAACCCCTGGAGCACACGGGACCATCCTGGGAAGGAGCTTCACTGCACCGACCTGGCACAACCCCATGAGAAGGTTTCTCCCAAGCCCCCGTGCTGAAGCCAGCGAAGGCAGCGGATATGTGGCCGCATCCAGACACAGGGGACGTGGTCCTTACCCTGTGCCAGGTAGAGGATGGCCCGTGCTACTTTGAGCCGCTTTTCCCTGTTGACCACCTCCAGCCCATCCAGCAGGTGCATGACGTAGGCCTTCTGCTGAGCCCCATCCAGCTCCAGCCACCTCCTGCCCTGCACTGGGAAGGGGACATGACAACCAGCTGGGTGCCTCCCTGGGGGTCCCGCTCTCCCCCGGCGGGGCTGCCCCGAGACCTGGGGTGCTGAGCCCAGAGCTGGTACCTTGAGCGTGAAAATCCTCCTCGAAGCATCTCCTGTTGGTGCTGAGCTCAGGCTCCTCGGTGTAGCTGTACAACTCTGATGGAGAAAGGGGTCAGCAGGGACCCGGAGGAGTTTTACCCTCCTCTTCATTGCCAAATGCCTTGTGGGACTCTGAAGCATCCCTACACACCCGAGGAGACATGGGCAGAGACCTAAACTTATCCCTGAGCTCTTCTGCAGCTCCAAGGGGCGTCTTGGAGCCACCCAGTGCTACCAAATTCATCATTTTCATCCCCGTGTTCGGGCTGGGCTGTTCCCACGCTCCTGCCCACAGCGACAGCGCTCGAGCTGCCTTCGCAATTTCAAAGGGGATTTTTGGGGAGAATTTTCTGTCTCAGTTAAGCCAGTTTGCAAAGTGAGGGACTGCAGGAGCACCTAGGCAAGACCTGCATGGATTTCACACCCAGCGGCTCGGATATTTTGGGACCTGCAAAGAGGATTTGAAGGGACATGGTGTTGTGCCTATTCCTGTGTAATTCCTACCATTTTCTATAGAATTCCTATAGGTCCTACGATGCTGAACAGCACCGTGGGGGACTGAAACAGTCCTGCAAGGGAGGAGGAAGGATCCCTCAAAGAAAAAATATGCTTTAGCCAGGCCAGCTCGTGCAGCTGAGACACACAGAGCTAAAAATAACCCCTTTGCTGGTCAAGATACACTCAGGACCCCGAGGGTTACAGGGCAGAAGCAGCCGGAGTTGGAAGATACGGGACGAGGACTCGACCCATCGTGACAGCCATGATGAAGGGTGACACTTCCCACCCTGAGCTGTGCCACTGGGCATGCCGCCCGTCCTCCCACCCCTGCACGCCTGTCATCATGTCCCGGATAACTCAGAGCGCAGGGTAATCCCCGTGCCCCTATTGCTCATCCCCAGGGAGCGAGCAGCTCTCTATTAATAAATCCCTCTTGCTCTATTACCGCAAGGATGATACCACTGGATATCCATCCCCCATCCTGCTCGCCCGCCTCCCCGAGGGACCTTTTCTTTCTCCCTCCCCAGCGGACACCTATTAATAGCAACACAGCACCCAAAAGCCAGTTCACCTGCTAACTCGGCGCCATGGCCATCGGCATCCCTGTATTCAAACTCCAGGTTGGGGCAATCCACTGAGCCCTGCGGAGAGCGACTGGGGTTAGCAGCGGGGCTGGCGCATCCCCACGGGTATTTTGGGAGGCGGGAAGGCTGCCAGAGCTCTCAGCCTTTGCATTAAAGCTCCTCCAGCCGCTGGAGCAGCAACTCGTGCGCGGATGGTCTTGACGTGGGCTTCCAGGGCTTCAGCAGGACATCCGTGTGAGGCTACTTAAAATACAGTGCAAATTTGGAAGGCGAGTATAAAAATAGCAATTCTCAAGTCCCAGGGAAAACAGAGGCAGAAACCAAAGTGCCACTGAGTATTTGATGCATTTCAGAGCCCCACGTATGCTTAAAAACAGAGTCTGGGGCTGGTTTGAAGCAAAGATCCCTGAGAGGATGCAAAACCTCCTCATGCTCCATCCTCAGCATCCCAGATCCGACAGCTTTTGGGGCTGGGCTTTGCGCTTTTGAAGCCCATAGGGTTGTGGCTCTCCCTCTTCCTCCCCTGCGGATGAGGAACTGGAGCATGAAACTTCACCGGAGAATTACAGCAGGGCAGGGAGCGGGCGGCCACGGCCAGACGACCCAAGGCCGGCATCGTGCCGCCGTGCCCCGGGGAGGGAACACATGAATGGGTAATCAACTAAATTAACATAATTTCTCATTCTGAGTCCCAGCATCCCTTCTCGGCAGCCGGGCTGGAACTGATGCACATCGTCACGATTAATATTGATGACCCTGGAGGACACATGGCTCCGGGCTGAGCCCGACTTGCTCAGAAATGCTGGTTTCTCACCCAATTTTTGCAGCCTAGCTGGCAGGGCAGTTTGGGGAGCTAAAGCCGACGAGGAATTCGGTGAAGCGCATGCGGCGCTAATCCGCTTTGCGAGGCAGAGCCAGAGGAGAAAAGCAAACCCCCCAAAGCCGGGCAGAGCGCGGGGCCATGACTTGGGCACCGTTCTCCAGGAGGAGGGACCCTTTTTTGGGTCAGCCGACCCCAGAGTGCCCCTCGACCTGCAGCTCCTCGGCAGGGAAACAAGGTCTTCCTGCTCAGTGGCTTTATGGTGGCCGGGAACATCAGTCCTGGGCCAGATCCTGGTGACCAGAGCCCAGTCCTGCTTTCCCAGCCCTGCACCCACGAAACCGGACGGGGCAGAGCAGTGGCGCTGACGCAGCCCAGGGCGGGTTTAGTGGTTACGTTATTTGGGCATAAGGGGTGAAGGCTGGTGGAGGGGTCTGTGGACCCCAGACCGTGGTGAGTGGGGGGGTAAGAGGGTGCTTGGAGGGTGTGGGGGAGCCCGGGGCCCAGCTGGGACCCCAAAAGCCATCTCCCAGGAGCGGGATGGAGGGGTGCCAGTGCCGAGGGCTGCCTCCCTGGCGACCTCCACTGCGGAGCGGACACCCTTCACCCCCGCAGGACCCCCAAAACCCCCCAGGCTGGCTGGGGGGAGGGGGCGGGGCAGCCCCAGGACAACCCCCCCCGCCCAAATCCCGATCCGGCACCCTCCAACCGCGGCTCCGCAGGACCCCCTACCCCCGGGGCAGGGACCCCCCTCCCCATTTGGTGTCCCCCCCCACCCCGAGCAGCGCCCAGAGGGAACCCCCGGGGGAGGGGGGGGGAGTGTGGCACTGCTGCCCCCCGCCCTTACCTCGGACTCCTTCCGCTGGGTCCTGAATTGCTCCCGGCTCTTGGGCTGGGCCTGGGCCTGGGGCTGGGCCTGGGGCTGGGCCTGGGGCTGGGCTGGCCGAGCCCTACCCGGGGCCGCGGCTGGGGCTGGGGCTGGGGCCGGGGTCGGCGCCGCGCCGCCCGCCGCCTCCATGCCCGGCGCCCCTCCGCACACGTGGGGGCCGGACCCCGAGCCCCGCCCTGGACCCGCCCCCACCACCTCCATTGGTCCGCCGCTCCCTGGGGGCGGGGACAAAGGACACTCCCCCGTTCTGCCATTGGGCGGGGGGCGGAGCTAGAATGGGCTTTGGGGAGGGGCGTCCCCGGGGTCGAGGGG
The DNA here is from genome assembly GCF_963921805.1 of Phalacrocorax carbo. Classification (NCBI taxonomy): domain Eukaryota; kingdom Metazoa; phylum Chordata; class Aves; order Suliformes; family Phalacrocoracidae; genus Phalacrocorax; species Phalacrocorax carbo. The sequence goes on along the minus strand of NC_087513.1, from coordinate 1,597,599 downwards.
GTACTCGGGGGTGATGGGGCGCAGGGACGGGGGGGGTTTGGGGTAACCCGGGGGTGTCGGGGGTCTTGGTGGGGGGTGCAGGGGCGTGGGGGCACGGGAGCCCTGGGGTGGTGGGTGCTGGGAACAGGGGGTGCTGGGGGGATTAGGGTGCACCTGGAGGTGATGGGTTTTGGTGGGGGCGTGGGGTGCCCCAGGAGTGACGCGGTGTCCCTGGGGGTGCTGGGAGCAAGAAATGCTGGGGGGGCGGGAGTGTTATGGGGTGTCCCTAGGGGTGCCCCTGGGGGTGCTGGGGGAGGGGTTTATGGGGTGTTCCTAGGGCTGCTGGCAACAAGGGTGTTCCTGGGGATTATTGGGTGTCCCTGGGGGTGCTGGCAACAGGGGTCCCCCTGGGGGGGGTTATGGGATGTCCCTGGGGGTGCTGTGGAGAATATGGGCTATCCCTGGGAGTGACTGGTTGAGGGGAGCGGGGGGTGCTGGCAGCACTAGGAGGTGCCTGTGGGGGCTAATGGGGGTGCAGGGGGGAAGGTGGCCATGGGGGGTAACGGGGTGCTGCGTCCCGCTGGCACCTGGGTGGCTGCAGCTGCCCCACTGCAGGCAGGAGCCAAGGGTCTCTGTCCCCGAGGCAGCCCCCCAGTGTCACCCACTGAGGTGGGTTGTCTAAACCCCCACTACTACAATTTTGGTTAAAAGCAGCTCCTGGGGGGTCTGGAAAACAGGGTTGGGAGAGGTGGGGGCCTCCCCTACCCGCTCCCCTCTTCCCTCCCTCGCCACCTAATCCTGAGGGCGGGGGATGGTTGTTTTTAGGGGTGACCACACAGGCACCCAGCCAGGGAGGTGCTGGATGCTCTCTCTTGGTGCTGCTCGTGTCCCGCATCCTTCCCCAGCCACTGGAAAAACAATCTTTCGGTTGATATTTCCCTCCTCCACACCGGCAGCGCTCCCAGTTCTGCAGCAGGGAGGTGACAGATCGGGAACAGAAGCGATAAGGGGATTTTTCTGGCACCGTTCATCCCACTTTGCCCAAGGACGAGAGCCAAAACAGCCGCCCGGAGCCCAGACAGCCCCGGCTGCCCCAAGGACGGGCAGCTGCCGGAGCAGCTTTCCCAGCCAGGTTTTACACAGCAGTGGTGGGAGCTCGGGGCTCTGGCACCGCACCGGGTTTGGGGACAACGTCCCCGTCCAAACCCCAGGGCATCACCATCCCTCACCCCCTCGTTGTACCCCCCCAGCCCCAAAACTTCCCATCAGACCCAAGAGATGTTCTGGAGAAGGTTTGAGTTTTCCAATGGTTTATTTGTGTTTTGAGATTACAGAGTCTTTATTGCTGATCTAATACAATCACTCAGACATTAATATTTAAAACATCCTTTTGAAAATGTTACGGTTGCAAAGTTTTCATTTCCTCACTGCAGGCTGATGACAGGTTTTGTCTTATTATTTCTAAAGTTCAGAACAGAATTAATTTCCTTATACAATTTTGCTGGTGTTACCTAAAACTCCTTTTTCCTAACTCTTTAAAAATGTGTTACATTTAAAAAAAAAAAACAAAACCAAAACCCAAAACCCATTACACGTTTAATTTAGAGATGATCACAGAATATGATTCCGGATTGATTAGGAAAAAGCCAAGCAAGCAAAAAAGCTTACAGAAGAAGCAGAACGACATGGAGAAGAGCTTTAAAAATCGAGGTGGGAAAAGCCAGTTGGGATTTTATTATTATTTTCTTCTTTTTCTCCTATCTACCTGGCAGTTAAAACGGGCTTAAAAATCGGCACGAAGGAATTCACGGATGAGGACAGCACCACCGTATGCTGCACGAGCGACGGACACGGGAGAGGTAAGCGGCTGCGTGAGCTGTACCGAAGGGTCATGCAGATGGAGAGGGGTTTTCCCGGGGCAGCAGCGGCTGCGGTGGCGACACCTGTTTTCCAAAAGCTGCTTTGCTCAACGTGACCCCTCAACCGCCTCGCCCGAGAGCAGGATTTCACGCTGCGCATCTGCAGAGAACACCACAAACTCGGGGGTTCGTTGGCTGATGCGGACCAAGGTAATCCAGCGCAGGGAAAGACCCAAACGTGACGTTTCAAATAGCTCAGGGGACCCTTCGCAAAAAGCTCAGGATCTGGATAGAATTAATGAGTGAGTAGAGATTATTTTGAGTTTGTGGTTAGTGATCGGTCTATGATAAAGTCTTTTCCAAGGCCTAAGGTCTTCTCAAAGCACTAATGTCTCCTCAAACCTCAAGCCTTACTTCTAGGCTTTGAGAAATTTCAAAGAGGAACTCGGAATAAGCAAGCACACGAGTACGTGCACTCCAAAGACGAGCAGCTTGCGGTCGAGCTGACTTCAGGCCTCGGCATCAAGAGCCGCGAGGAGTACTTGCCCGCCGAGACTGCAATTCCACAGTTTTTCCTTTCTTGTGCGTAAACGAGCTACCACAAAAGAGTTTTTTCATGATGGGAAGGAAGTCCGTGAGTACAGAACAAGAATCTGTAGCTGACGAGGGACTCAGGTACCAAGGCAGCAACCACAGGATGAAGGCTTTTATGCTCACGGGGTCGGGCAATTTTATTTTAGAGGGACCGTGTTCTCCATGTGAACCATAAAAGTGACCCCGATGAGACACGGAGACTTGGAAAGTCACCCCGGTCAGCGCGCCGTGCTGTCCGCAGCGTTCAGGTAGCGCATCCTGGGCTAAAGCAAGGAACTATGGCAAATTTGTTCTCCGTCGGCTCTGATGCATCAAGATTTGAGGTGATTGAAGGGTTTTAGTGATGCTAAACTCCTCCCTGCGCACAAAATTGGGGCGGGGATCACTCTGGCGTACGTCTCTCACACTCAAAGGGGATTTCCAGATTTCATCATACAAATATTACTAGAAAATAAAACTCCCAAGATTTCCAACGAGGACTGAAATTCAGCTGGAGAAAGACCTCGCGCGGACACAAGTCCTCCCAGCTGGGATGGCCGACAAGCCCTACCTGGGTTTGGAAGAGCTCCCCGACGCGTGAGCAGCATTCATTGGTGAGGTTGCAAGGCTCTTCCACCAGCGTGGGCACCCGAGGGTGCCCGTAGCCCCAGCGGGAGCACGGCTTTGGTTGAACCGTAGGAGGTTGGCACTCGTAACGTAAGCAGCAGGAAAATACTGCGGAGCTGTGAAGAAGGGAGCGGTGGTGGGTCCTACCCCACCGCCACCACGTCCATTAGGGTCTGCCTCCGAGCGGGCACTGCTCTGCCCTCCCGGCTCCTACTGCGCGCTGGGGGCGATCCCCGGCCGACGCTAACGACCGGACCCTTCGTTACAGCTTTCAGCAGTGCTAAGGCGAAGTTCACCGACTTGCTGGCAGAACCGTCCCTCGGGCAGTTCGGCAGAATTACGAGAGGCTTCTCCAGTGATTGCCGGCGCGATTTACCGCTTTGCTGCCGAGGCGGCAGCCGGCTCTTCGGTGGCGCCTGGCGCAAACACGGTTTTTAGCTGCATTGTCAAATGGCATGAGAAATGCAAACCCGGCCGCCCTCTCACGGCTGCCGGGACCCTGGCAGAAGCGCTGGGATGCGAAGGAAACCAAAAGCAACCTGCGACCTCGAAGTCGGATCCCGCGGCTCCCGTCGCGTGCGTCGAATTAACGGTGACAACGGACTATTCCAAGTACATCGCAGCGGTTCGATTCCACCAGCTTCTTCCCAGCTTCCTCCATCCTCCCAGCCCCGAAAAAGAACAACCCAAAGAGAAAAATGAAACAAACAGAAAGAAATCCACCGTCTCCCAGTCCCGCGGCAGTACGAACACCAGTGGCAGAGGCCGCATGTACAGTATTCTAATTTAATAAATAAATAACCTAAACACACTGTCTACTATGTGAGCAAGCCCAGCTCTAACTTAGGAAGCTTGCGCTGTTTCATCCTGTACAGTAGTTGAGAAAAGACTTGGGTTCTCGTTCCTCGCGTTTCTCCGGGATACAGCGGCAGGAACTTAATATCTGGGGAAAAAAAAGAGAAAATGAGGTTTTGGCGAGGCGCTGGGGAGGAGATGTGAAGCTCCCACAGCAGCAACACAGTGTATTTTGGGAGGGGTAGAGACCAAGAGAAGAAATGATTTAGAAAGGGACTCGGTCCTCTTCTCCTCCCCCACAAATACCACATCGTATTTAGCCGCCTGCCCTCGCTGCTTGAACACAAAGCCTCTCGCTTCGAGTACGGGAGGGGGAAAATGCAACGGTGCCCGATTGATTCAGGGACTGAGTCTCAGCGGTTTGTGGCAACGTCGGCGCAGAAACCGGGGCGGATGCACTGAAGGTGCAAGAGCAAATGCCTTAAACACCAAAGCCTGGCTCAAACTGCCTGAATTTATCAGGAAGGCTCCCGTTAGACTGGGAACTAAAAGCGGCTCATTCACATCACAAGCAGAGCCAGGTATAAGGAGAGCGAGCTGCTTGCTTTATCGAAGCAAGCTGTTGAGCTGCACGGGGGTGAAGTCTAATTGCCTGTTATATCCAGAAAATGAGGCTACGTGCACCCAGAGATCTCTCGCTCCCCATCCAACGCACCTACACATCAAAATAGGGAACTCTGGAAAACTTGACTCTTTGCCTTTTGTATCTGGAGGCTTAAATTCCTGTGGGACACCAAACTAAAGCCGCCTGCGTACATCTGCACCCCGCGGTGCTTGGGGGATGTTTGAGCCGGCGTGGCTCTCCCTCAGTGCAAGGAATTTGCCATGACCCTCTACTTATCCCAACTTCTCTGCGTGTGGGAGAAACCGCGCTCCCCACAAGGTTGGGACTGCAGCCGGGCACCGAAACCGGGCAAAGGAAATTGAAGCGGAGGAAATTCCTCCACGGCACGGCGCGGCACGGCACGGCACGGCTCGGTGGTGCAGCAGCACCATGACGATTTTGCACATAGAACAGGGCAGGAAAAGAAAAGCTCAAGACCTGGAAAAACCCAGTGATTCCCCCAAACTGGAGCATTTTGGTGCGGCGTTGCTCTCGTGTGAGCGCTGAAGACCTGCACGCCAAGAAAATGCCTTTTCCTGCAAGAAAAGGATCAAGGCTTCAACCCCACCCCCCAAGCTGATCTGTGTTAGTGCGAAGCCATCTCATTTTCACGGTAAAAAACGCGTTGCAGCGCTGGCTACAAACATAAGCCTGGAAAGGGAAGCGATCCAGGGGCTCACGTTGAAAGTTATTATTTCTGGGGGGGTCAGCACAGGCTGCGCTGGGGGAGGAGAGCCACTGAGGCGAGCCCGCCCAAGCAGCCGCCGGCGCGAGGGGCGAACGCTGCTCTGCGCCACCTCATCCTTTGTCAAACTTTAAAAATAAAGCTGTCATCTGAGTTGGCCGGATGGCATCGCCCTGCCATTTGCCACGTCTGGGCGACAGCTGCTGCCAGATACAAAGGGCTCGTGCCCTGCCAAGCGTTCTGCGTCACAGCTCCAACCGCGCCGACCCCCTCCCGGCCGGACCACTTCCTACGTGGCGATGGGAACTATCAGAAAGCCTGTGATATCTTCTCAGGGGAGCGGTGGGATTAGACCCCGTCCCCTCTGCGCCCCCCGCGCGCGTACCCCACCCGCAGGGCAGAGGAAAGAGAGGTCGAGGAGCAGCACCTGTAGTAGTTTGGTTTGAAAGGTCCGTTCTTATTCAGTCCCAGGTATTTTGCTTGTTCATCCGTTAGTTCTGTCAGGTGGGCATCGAACGTTGGGAGGTGAAGGCTTGCCACGTACTCGTCTGAAACGATTTCAAGCCTCATTAGTATGGGTAAGGGGAAGGCAACGCGTCCCCTCCGGCTGTGCACCACGTCCCTAAAGCCCCAGCTGAGAAAGGCACCGCTCCTCACACCTTGGCTGCTAAATTGCACGACTGCTTTTCACCCTGAACGGGTAAAACCACGGCTGTCATCTATTTTGAGTGAGAGGGGAAAAACCAAACCTTCCTCTGAAACACCCTTCTGGCGGGACTCGTGGGTCTGCCTCTGTGTTACGCCGTACCCTCGGGCAAGCTTGGGCGCTCTGCTGGCGCAGGAGCCGCCGGACCTTTCTGGTAGGTGACCCCTAACGCCCAAGCTAGGGACAAGCTGCGCCTGGTCTCAAAAAAGACAATTAAGGCAAGAAAGTCCAGTTTTGCAGCAAAAGCGTGGTCAGTATAGCTTGTGTCCTCAGGAGAGGGTTCTGCTGGCAGAGCTGTCGGTCAGGGACTACGTGTCTTTGCAGCCAACGGAGGCAGCTCTGCTGGCAGAAGCCCTACGTGAAAAATCCCCTGCATCAGCGCGGATGGACTCCTGCGGTCGGCCAAGCCTGTTTTCCCCAGGTGGGGCGGAGAAACAACACGTCCAGTTTAGCGAAGAGCCCGGACCCAGCGGGAAGAGCTTGCTGGAAGACCCTGAGCTTGGCAGGGAGGGAAACGAGAGACGCCAGGATGCCGCGATGCCCTGCCGTCCTCAGCCCAGCCTAGCAAAACCTCCCTTCTGTTCAACCTCAAAACCAAAAGAGAGAAGGCACCGAGTACGTCTTTACCCATTTTCTTAGGCAGCAAGTACACGTCTTGCTTGTAGCGGCCTTCGGGAGCGTTGTACAGCTCTATCAAAGCCAAAGCCTGGGTGGAGAAGACACTTAGGTAAGTAACTGCTGCCCGCTCGGGCGCGAGGCGCTGCTTTCGGCTCAGCCCAAACGCTACTCGCCTGCGTGGTGGCGGTGATGGACAAGACGAAGGTGGGGACGGTGGAGCAGCTCAGGTTCAGCAGGCGGCCCTGGGAAGCAAAAACTGGTTGTTATCTCAAGCCGGCACCGAAACCAGTTTACAACCCTACAGAAGGTACCAGAACCGCCAGTGAAACGCGTCCCTTCTGGGATGAAACACCGTTTATCACACGCACGTGAATCCCAAGGTACTGGTTGCCCTTCTAACTCAGTAGAACTATTTAGAAGTGAAAATCTGACAAAACACCCCGTGGGAGATACCCTGGAGTGGGATAAAGAAAAACACAGGAGCTTTTCTGCCTTCCAGTAACTCACGGGCCAAACCAGGGTCACACCAAGCCTTCCAGCCAGAGGGACTATTGAGCTGCTGAGGCCCAAGGAGGTGATTTCTGGACACCCTTCGGCTCCACAGCTCACCCAGCCCCCATTTTCTCGCTCCGCAAGCAGAGAACAGGTCTTGCAGTTCCTTTGCCTGCAACTCACCTCCGCCAGAAGGACTATCCTCTTCCCGTCTGGCCAGATGACGTGGTCCACCTGGGACCTCACCCGCTCCCAGGTCAGCTCGGGTGTACGCAGGCTTGCCTGGAACAGAGTGTTAAAATAGTTAAAGCGCTGGCAAAAGATCAAAAACCAGAAGCTATATAATAGGAAGGAAAAGAGGAAGCAACTTGCTGACATTGTCCTGAGCTTATAGTTTCCTTTGGGTCCGGTTGCAGTCCCAGACCAGTGAAACCTTTATGAATCATAACCTGGAACTATTTTTATGACTACAATACATCAAAGCTCCAGCAACAGCTATTGTCCAAGCTCTTCTGGCTGAAGAGGAGTCACAGTCACCAACTAGACCGTGCACGGCTGCGGTCACTTCTTTCCAGCACAAAAACCGGCTTTAAACGCACGGGTTTGGCCGGGCGATTCCCCACTGACCTTCGGACAAGACTCTCCTGTTTTTCTACTCATCTCTAAGCACGGATGAGCAGATTTCAGTGGCGTTCGGTAAAGCGCGGTGGGGCTGAGCGCGCTGTGTTGCACCAGGCTGAACTGGCTGGGCCTTAATGGTGTAACAGCACAAAAGCAGAGGGACGGGGCTGGAGAGGGCGATTCACTGACTCGCTAGGGGAAGGAATGAGGGTGGGGGACGCCACACACTGCTCTGGAAGCTGGAGCAATTTGCCTGGCCCAGTGGCATCCTTTGGGATCGCAGGAATGACGACGACGTATCTGACAGTGTCTGCCGAGAGACGGGGAGCGATGGATTATTTGACCTCCCCCCAGGCGCTTGCTGAAGCGGCGCGGGTCAGACAGGGCTGCCGAAGGGTGCCGAGAGCCCCGTCACCCCAGGGCGGGCCCTCCCCGCTCCCGACGCGCGTCCCTGCGCTCACCACGTCGATCTCGGTGTTGGAGTGCCCCATGTTGCAGACGATGCAGCTGTTCTTCATCCGATCCAGGTGCTCCCTGGTCACCACGTTCTTGTTGCCTGCCAGACAGCAATATCCGTAATGAACACCCGTGGTCGCTTTCCCCACACTTTCTGCCTTTTCCTTTGGAAAAAGATGGGGGGGATTTTGGGGTGCGCATCCCCGGCGACCCGTCCTCCTGCCTCGGGGACCGCGTACCTGTGCAGGTGATGACGATGTCAACTTGTCTGATGACTTCGTTGAGTTTCACGAGCCGGAATCCATCCATGCTAAGAGGAGAGGGGGGGAAAATTAGCCTGAGAAGCAGCAAAACTATGCCAAAAATAGGATAAAAACCCCATCCAGTGATTCTCAGATACTCATTTTAACTCTCGAACGCCAGGCTGGAAAACAGCAAGGCAGCACGCGAAGGGCCACGTGCCCCAAGCCATTAGGAGGGTTTCTGGAGTCAACCCGGAGGATTCGTGACTGTTGTGGGGAGAAGTGAAAAGAGATCTGGGGGGTTTCACATTTTCTGCCAGGGCCTCCGCATCTGCAAATCTCAATTTTCAATCGAGTCGGCTTATTTTAAAGCTGCAAAGTACATCCAGAAGATGCAGATACGCCCTCCGGCTGCAGGATCCTTTCTGGTACGGATTTAGATCCTCTGCAGAAAAACCCAAACACCCCAAGCCCACAGATGTCTGTCATTAACCTCGCAACCCATATTTAGGCACCTACACGATCTTTAGAAGCGCCGAGCGCTCAGCAAGCCTTCCCTGACTTCACCGAGCAAGGTGTATCCAGCGCATCGGATAACAAGGGCAGGACTTTTTTGTAGGATTTGTTGACAGTCCTCCCGAGAACCAATTTCTGTGACTTTCACAAGCTGCAAAATCATAGTTACTATAACAAAAAATGGTCATTTTTTTCTGCTGTACGTCCCATTTCCTGGGTTTATTTTTCCCCCCGAAAACGCCTCGCAAGAGGGGCCGCAGGGCGTTGCCTCGTGCCGAGGCCGGGAAGGCGTCGCTGCAAACGACCAAACTCACGACTTAAGGTTGCGGCTGCTGGATGTGCCTCTTGTGAAGGTCGCAAAGCAAACCAAAAGCCGATCAGCTCTGCTAATTAAGCAGGGCTCATTAGTTTCCTCACCGCCCTAGCCCTTCGAAAGCTTGCTGTTAGGAAGAGGCTGCGGGTTTAGTAACGCTCCGGGTATTTTTGCGACTCTGCTTTCATAGTCACGTCCCATCTCGCACCCTGGGATGCAGAAGCGGCGTCTCTGCGCCAAAACGACCTTTACCTGGAGGAAACGAGGTCGGGTCTAACCGCATCGTGCCCGTGCGAGGGGGCGGCCGTGTGCGTTCAGCCCTGCCTCAGGGTACCGGCGTCAGTGGGGAGAGGCGTGCCAGGGGCGGGTGACCACAGAAACCAGAACACCCCTCGGGTGAGGGGCGTGCGTAGCACAGCAGGGCCCGGCTTTGCACTCCAAAGGTCACAGTTCGCTCCCAACCTCCTTTCAAGCCGTATCATTAAACTCTTGGCCACTGTGGCCATGATTATGCAAGCTGGCACGTGGCATACAGACTAACTGGGTGATGCTTTGGTGCAGGAACCCTTTTCTGGCCAAAAGAGAGAGCTGTGGGTCACCCTGAGGGTGTGGAGAAGCCACGAACCCCTCACCAGCATCGCCCTCGGCAGGGACGACTGCCGACCGGTTTCTGGCCATGGTTTTCCTGGGGAAAATAAAAGGCTGAAGGAGAAGCCGGGCTCGGTGCGGCTGCTTACCAGGCCTGCAGGGCACAGATGGGATCGATCTCTGTCACGTACACTATGGAGCCCATGGCCTTCAAAGCAGCACAGCAGCCCTTTCCAACCTGGGGAGGGAGAGGAGCACAGAGGAAGAGTGAGGTGCCGAGAGCTCGGGAGAGGCCGCGCGTCGGTACGGCCGGGGGAGGCTCACAGGGGCCGTACGGCTGCGGGCGTCTCTTCTGCAGCCCCAGGGGCCCTCTGCAGCCCTCTTAGCAACGCTGGCTGCATACACCCAGTTTTTGGGTGCATGAAATTTCTGGACTTGGAGTAACCTAGGATCTGAGTCAGGCCCAGCTTAGCTAAGAGAGGTACTAAAAAATACAAAAGTGCCGTTGGTTTTGGTCCCAGAGAGTTCTTTTTCCCCCAAAACTTCCTGATATGTAGAAAACACCACGATAATGAGAGATTTAACTTATCTCAAGGGAAGTTTAAGAGTCTCTTGTAACCTTTAGTCTATTTAGGAAGCTTAACAATTTAATCTCCAAGGGTTAACGAGCTTTAACCTTTACACAGCTTACAGGTGCAGCTCGCAGGGGAATTCAGGGGAATGGTTAAACGAGCAAGGGTTCCCAAAACCTGCGATGACACCTGAGAAAATTGTCCCATTTCAGCTCTTTGGGAAAAAAAAATAAAGAGTCCCAGTAGAGCACCCACAGCACAGCCCACCGTAACTGGTGTGAAATGGTCCCAACAGGAACTGCCGAAGGGTGAGTAACCCAGTCTCGCCTCGAGAGAGGGCTCCTCCGTTTGGGGGTGAAATCACAGATGTGAGTCAAGAGTCATTTATCTTTCCTGACCACGCTTCAGCGTGCAACGCTGCGGCTGCACGGTACATCTGCAGAAGCCATTTAATATATAATATAAAGGATAATATTAATATGTGATATATTAATAGCTGGATATGTCAATGTTCAGATATTAAAAGATATTCAGCATACTTAATAGTCACGTCTTTTAAGATTCAGGTTTGGTATCGGTTTAATACTAAAGAAAGATACTGGAAATCAAGAAAACCTTTGGTTTGGGCCAACCTGGCAGGTTTGAAGATACCTGCAGATGCTGAGAAAAGCCCCGAGGACAGAAAAGCCCCGTCGGATACAGCCACGCAAAGGATGTGCCGAGTTTACGCGCGGTACTCGCATGGAAAGTACGAACCCCTTACCTCCCCGTAGCCACAAACCACTACTTGCTTTCCTCCAAACATCATGTCTGTCGTCCTTTTAAGGCTAAGGAAAAAGAAAAAAAAACAAACAACAATTAAAGAACAGCAATAAGATCTATTTGTACAGGCTGGGAGAGCTGGGGTTGTTCAGCCTGGAGAAGAGAAGGCTGCGGGGAGACCTTATTGCGGCCACCCAGTGCCTGAAGGTGCCGACAAGAAAGCTGGAGAGGGACTTTTTACGAGGGCATGTAGCCATAGGACAAGGGGCGATGGCTTTACACTGAAATAGGGGAGATTTAAATTAGATATAAGGAAGAAATCCTTCACTGTGAGGGCGGTGAGGCTCTGGCGCAGGTTACCCAGAGTTGTGGATGCCCCGTCCCTGGAAGTGTTCAAGGCCAGGCAGGACGGGGCTCTGAGCGACCTGGGCTGGTTGAAGATGTCCCTGCTCAGGGCAGGGGGTTGGGCTGGGTGGCCTCTGAAGGTCCCTCCCAGCCCAAAGCATCCTGCGATATCCCATGACGACGCTGTGCAGGACAGCGCTCCTCCTCGGTTGGCTCCTCCTAAACTCCGTGGTAGGATCCGTACCCCTGAGGACCCGCAGCAGCTCTGGGTGCAGACGGGACCCGGAAGGCACCTAAAAACGGGCTTTTTGCTTTGGGAAGGGCGGGTGCTCCCAGTGAAATGCAACAAAGAGCAAGGATTTGGGGTTTGGATCCCTTTCTTGTGTATTTTTGTTGCTGTTGTTGGTTCGCTTTGTTTCAGTACTCCAGAAATACTTAAAATCTTTTAAAAATATATTTTTTCTTAATTTTTTTTTTTTTTAAGTCAAAATACCCCGCAGAAATAACTACAGAAGAAGCAGGGAAGTGGTAATTTATTGCCAGAATCCCAGTGCCTCCCACAAATAAAGCTCTCCTTTCCACACGGTTTCCTTCTGGTTTCTCCTGAAGAGTGTCCTACATTACAGGCTATTTTTAGCACATGAGTAAATAGGTTAGCAGTGCAGGGAAGGTGAAATTCCCTCACATTTCCAAAAGAATTTAGATTAAAACCACAGCAGATTTAATTGCACCTCTGCTCAGGTTTCCCTTGGCCCAGATTTAGATGCCTGAGCCAGACTTAACTCCGATCCCAACTTACCCACCCACGAGGTCCGTCATCCATCACAACCGAAGACCAGAAGGTAAAGAAGATTTTTAAAGATTTTAACGTTTCTCAGCCACTGACAGCATCTGCTACACACGGAACATGGAGCTAAAAGTTGCCTCCTTGGGCACTCAAAATCTGGGGGCAGCCGACCCCCATGACAGAGGCTGCCTTGGGTGCCTTGAACCCTGTGACCACAGAGCAGGGGCATGGCCGTAATAAAAAAGGAAGGGCTACTTAATCAGAAAAATTACTTCATCAAGATGTTTTCATAGAGTCAGAGACTGGTTTGGGTTGGGAGGGACCTTTAGAGGTCATCTAGTCCAACCCCCTGCCGTGAGTGGGGACATCTTCAACCAGATCAGGTCGCTCAGAGCCCCGTCCAGCCTGACCTGGGTGTTCCCAGGGATGGGGCATCTCCCACCTCTCTGGGCAGCCTGGGCCAGGGTCTCACCGCCCTCGTTTTCCCCATTATTGCTTCTAGCAAAGCCCGGTTAGCGGCGCGTTGCGTGTTGGAGGACGCGGCTCCACACCGCACCTTCACAGGTTGCGCTTTGGGGGCCACCTGATGATTTCGATAGAACGTTTCCAGTTTTCGTGGGCAGGAAGGGCAGGAAACCCCTGGCTATTTGCAGTGTCACGTTGTGGAATAAACCATTTTGGCACGGAAGAGCCAGGTCCCGTCACCGCTGACACAACAAGGAGCCCAAAATTTAGTCTTTTAGGACAACGTGGGATGGAAACGTGGGGAAGAAACCGCATGCGCAGCGGATCACCCAGGGAAGCATATCTGGGGCTTCGCTAACTCCTACGGCGCTTGCACGCGTGTTAAAGGTCATCTTCATGCCCCTGTATTTGGACGCACAGGTTTTACGAACGTGAGCCTTCTTCGCTTCTCCTGGTCGAGACGACCGCTCGGAAGAGCGCTTCGAAGGCGAGGCGGCTAATGAGGCACTTTACTAAAGATCCCGCAAAGACCTGGGAGAAAGGTGTTAGAGCAGAGCCTGCCACCCACGGGGAAGCCTCCGCTGGGTCTCTGGGTACCTCTGGTGCTACCAGACTGAAGGCAGCGGTAGCACAGCTGAAGACCAACAGCACTGCCAGATGGACTTTGGTTGAACAGAAGGCGACACCTCTGCGTCAGTGAGGAGCCGAGAACCGCGGATCTCAAGACTTGTTTAAACTTTAAGCCATACCAAGTTATCAACACGCCAAAAGTCTTTTCTCTTGAAGCAGCCCGTCTTCTCCAGGGAGGGTTCCTCCTCCGCACCACAGCGACCTGGCACAGAGCAGGCAATCTTTCCTCTGGTATTCATCTCATCAGCATCAACGCCAGCCCGGGAAGTCAAAGCTGTCCTTCCTTCTGGGCTTACTTGTCTATCGCGACCACTACCAGATGCAATATGGCATAGTCTGAACTGTAAGAATAAAACTTGTCCTAACCTCCCTTGGCTTTGACAAAATTTGGTGGTGGAGGTGGTGGGGACACAGACACCCGATTCCATCAAAATAAAGAAAAAAAAAAGAGAGAGAGAGAAAAAAAGAGACCACTGAGATTTACACTCTCTCTAGATCACAACTTCAAGTATTTTGCACTGCATCTTGTGACCAACAATCTCGGAAGACACATCATGTTCCCGGTGCCCACGTATCCGTCAGCAACTGATTCCCGGCTGATCCTAAAAAGTTCAGCACCGTCAGGATGCTGCAGAGCTGCTCCCGGTCCCATGGTCTGCCTGCTGGGACTCCGGCGGGGAGGCAGCGCAGAGGGAAGCAAACGCTCTCCCGCTGCTTGTGGCTCCAAATCCTGCAGGACCAGGGTGGGGAGAGGTGGCTACAGCTCTCAGGAGCCCCGTCATTCCCACCCTCTGCGCCTTTATGCTCAGCTGAAGGACAGGGTTTAATCCTCGGGCTCAGGTTTACACTTCGGGCACACAGCTGTTATGGGATAAGGTGTTGGTCTACCACAACCTCTTCTATTTTCTTCCTTTTGGTTTATTGTATATTCACAGGAGAGGATAAAAAAGGAAACTAGAAAGGCAAAAAGTGCTGTGATGAAGCAGTGGGTTGACTCATACACACGCCACAGACACAGATGGGTTTTATCCTGATGCCACAAAGGTAAGAGGGATGGAAAGGAGTACCGTGGCCGTATGTGAGGACTTCTGAAGTCCTCACACAGGAGTACGAGAGGCTGCAGGGCTTGAACACGGCTCCAGCCACGCTCACCGAGAAGGGAAGAGGCGTGCGGGTCACCTACACGCCTGGAAGGACGCCACCACCCTGAGAGCACACTGCCTCAGTGAGCTCCCTTGAAGGCCACTGGGAAGTGCCTTATGTCACTACAGCTAATAAAATATTTGATGTGTCTTCCAGCCACTCTGGGAAAAGGGAAAACATGCTTTCCACAAAAGGAGGAGCAGAGGCAGGACTGAAGTGATGTGCCCCGTTCATACCTGTGGCTGGGTCAAAAATATTGAATCCAGACTTGCAGAGATGCCAAGGTCTTTGCTGCAAGACCACTCTCCGACAAACACAAGATTCAACGTTTGTTTTCTGGTGTGCGTATGTTTGTAGAGCTTTACACACAATTGTATGAACGAGTCTCAGGACCTTCTGACCCCCAGAGACATCGCTGCCGTCTCCAAGCGCCTCACAGATTCCCATACAAATAGGACGGACCGGGGGTAACAAAGGGTCTTTGTTCTCTTCTGACACATCAATCGATCTAAAATGATCTGAAGTGGCAGGTGGGACAGGCCCGTGGGCCCGGCTCCCCGTGGGGGTCCGACGCGACCCGAGCAAGGGCCACGGCCCCGCTTGGGAGGAGGCGTACGCACCCGTCCAGGATGGACTCTCTGCAGCAGTACAGGTTGTCAAACTTCTGCTTTGTGACCGAGTCGTTGACATTCATGGCTGGGACGCAGAGTTTCCCCGCTTTGGACAACTGGTACAGCCTGTTACGAATACGGGAAGAAATAGATGATCAATGGAAAAATACTATCCTGTGCTCTACTGTTGTGACTCTCGAGGTCTCGTTTTGCTGGAGTAAGCAGTACCCATCTGGAGGGTCAAAGATAACCTCTTAATAGCAGCTCCTCATTTCAGGAGGAGAAGTAGCAGCTTACCTTCCACAGACGTTTGCACCCGTTTCCCTCCCCTACGGAAGAACTACCAGGTTGGCACGAGGCATTTCATAAAAACGCCAAGCAGCAGAGTTCAGAAGGTGCTCTAGACTCGATGTGCCCCAAAACCGTCGATACTACGACCATCCTCCGATGTCCTCAAAAGGACAAAACCCCCAAATCCTGCCTCAGATAACACGAGAGCTCCTGTGATTCCTCAAGCTCTTACAGCTCGAGACAAATAGAAGCGGCCACGGGAGGGTAACACCGACGCAACGTGAAGCTGCTGCGACCAACCCCTGCAACAGAACACCCGTTTGAACAGCAGCAGGAGCGTAATCACCAAGATGTAGCACAAGGAGCAGCCGGGGTGAGGAAGACACCAACCTGGCCTCCTGCTTCTGAGAGCAGACTGAACTGGCAGCAGCAAAACCACGAAAAATGAATCTAAGCTACGGCTATGAAGAGAATCTGAAAATCATCTCCCCACTCCAGACCTTGGGAAGGAGAACCTGCTCCCTCGGTCAGTCTCCACAAACCACGTCCAGGTTTCCCCCCCCCAAGTCTCACTTTGTCCCCGGGGAGCCCCGGTCCCCACGTTGCCTGTCCCCTGGAGGTGAGGGCCACGCGTTCCCCACACGCGTGCACTGATACCACCAACCTCAGAAAAGACCCTCGCTCCTGGCACGAGACCGCGGGGAACAACTTCTAACGTTGCTTTGGTTTTGCACATCGCTTTTGCCCAAACGGGGAACGATTCCTGATGCTAAAAATATTATCAAGCCCTTTTCTTGACCTCAACTGGCTGCAAAACTGAATCGGTCACTTCCTCATTTCATATATTTCGTTTCCCTGTTTCAAGGGCTGCCTGCACCTCTGCCCAAACTCTCAGCCAGCTCCAAGGGCTGCAGCCAAGCCTTTCTCCCTGAAAAATAAAGAAAAAAGCAGTGTCTGCTGCTCTTCTCCTCAGGCCCCTATTTTCTGTCACCTGCGCTACGATTAACGCTGCTAGAAGAGCACCTCCGACACCTCTCCTAGCCCTGGGAGCCACCTCTCCCACCACAACTCTGCTTCTGCTGCAGAGCGATGGATGCCACTCACCCGTACGGCTGCGTCTCCGTGGTTCTCCCCTTGCAGACCCCCACCCCAACTAGAGACTCATTTCCTCTTTCCAAATCTCACTTCCCATAGATTTAGTGTAGGACCACGCTTCTGACTTTCTCCAGAGCCCAGCCCTTCTTCTGCAACACCCTCATCCCTTCCTTTTTTCATCTGCAAAACGAGGTGAGGTCACCATTGCTCCTATTTCCCAGCTGGAAAACCAAGACCTTGTGCGCTTTCTGCAGCTGCGCAATGGTCAGCAGGTGCTTCTCCTCCCGTCTGAAATGCAGAGCAGCGGTTCCAAGCCTACTGCTTTCGCTATACAAGAGATTTGAAGCAGTTCTTACAGCAAAGCCAAGCCCATGCTGAAGGGAAACCACAGACCACGTATTAGGAGGCTCAACATTCAGCTGAGTCTGTGGCATCTTACAGCTTGGGGACCTTCTGCTACCGGCGCCCTGAGGCAGGAGATGCTTTTGTCCAAACACCTCCGTGCTCACAGCCCAGCCTGACCCGTTCGTTACCTGTGGACACCAGTCACGCTCTCCTCCACAATCCCCTTGATCTTCTTAAACATGTTGGGATATTTCTTGTAAATCCAGTGAGTGAGATCTCCTCCGTCATCCAAGATCTGTAACCAAAATAACCACAGAGTCACCGCTCTGAAGATCCAGCAGGCCTGCGGACCCCAAGGAGGTGCAACGGATAAATCACACGCTCGAATCATCCCTAATCCAGCCATGTTTTGGCATCTCAAATACCCCATCGTGACAGCTTAGGTGAGACTACGCGGCCCGACTATTCAGAGCAGGAGGGCCGCGTCATCGGTATCGTGCTGGAAAGGCAACAGGTCAGGCGAACACGGCAGACCTCGGTGTTTATAATGAGACCAGGGGAAACACGGAAAATCGCTGTGGGAGCTCCTCTCTCCCCATCTCCCAGAAGCACAGATGGAAAAGCCTTTGAACCTTAAGAGTCATCAGCTCTTCTAATATGACTGCAAATGGAGGAGGACAGGGAAGGAGGAGGATGGAGAAGGAGGAGGATGGAGAAGGAGGAGGATGGAGAAGGAGGAGGAGGATGGAGAAGGAGGACGATGGAGAAGAAGGAGGATGGAGAAGGAGGAGGATGCAAAAGGGGAGGATGGAGAAGGAGGAGGATGGAGGAGGATGGAGGAGGAGGAGGATGGAGAAGAAGGAGGAGGATGGAGGAGGATGGAGGAGGAGGAGGATGGAGAAGAAGGAGGAGGATGGAGAAGAAGGAGGAGGATGGAGAAGAAGGAGGAGGATGGAGAAGAAGGAGGAGGATGGAGAAGAAGGAGGAGGATGGAGGAGGATGAGGATGGAGAAGAAGGAGGAGGATGGAGCAGAAGGAGGAGGATGGAGAAGAAGGAGAAGGATGGAGGAGGATGAGGATGGAGAAGAAGGAGGAGGATGGAGCAGAAGGAGGAGGATGGAAAAGAAGGAGGACGATGGAGGAGGAGGATGAGGGTGCAGAGCCACTAAAGCCAATTATAATGTAACTGCAGCATAAAACACCGCATATTAAAAATACCGAACCTCTCTTAGACAACAACTTTGGGTCTCTGCCCACTTCACCTGGCTGTGAACCGCAGTCTCAGAAGTACAAAACTCTTCTTTATGAGGTCGCGAGTCTCGCGAGCCACCCGTTTCCTCCTAATGACACATTTCAGGGTGGTGGAGAAAGCCAGAGACTTCCTGCTCTAATAAAAACATTGAAGATAAGCAAGTAAAGGTGCCCTTTGAAAAAGTGCCTTGGAAAGGACGGACACGAAACCAATTTGGTCACAGAAATCTAAAAATTGCAGTGAAAAGAGATGTTTAAGAGCTTGTCTCTTCTCTGCTGGTGAGAATACGCATATGTGTTTCCCAGCATATGGAAACGCACCTGGTAATGGCTTTGGATGGGAAGGTCCTAACACCGCTGAAAGCGTTACCTGCATCCAGGTACACCCTTGCATGGGTTGATGTTATTCAGGTATTTTTGTGACGTGCTACAGCACCGCCAGGACAGCCGAAGACTTTAAGCCAAGGCTTATTTTTTACCTCTCTAAGTACAGAGCCTCTGATAATTACAGAAAACCTCACTGCTAGTGATAGCCAGCGGAGTTCATTAGGAGCCTGTTGTATCTGTCCTACACACTTTCCTCGTAATGAACGTGGCCCCAGCCCCAACCAGTTTGGGTCAGCCATTCCCAAAGGGGGTTCTGAGCTCTACAGGCTTCAAAGAGGGACCCACTGGGTACCGTAAAGAGGTGCACAGGAAAGAAGAAAAGATAAAAGAAAAGAAAAAAAAAAAACTCAAAACATGCATTTCCTGGGTCCTCCTGCCACCCTGGTGGCCTCAGGTGGCCCAGGCAGTGCCCAAGCAAGGTGGGAAGTGTGACAGGACCCGAGGGAACGGCAGGGAGATGTGCCAGGGGAGGGTTAGGCTGGGAATTAGGGAAAGGTTCTTCCCCCAGAGGGTGGTGGAGCCCTGGCACAGGCTCCCCAGGGAGGCATCACGGCACCAAGGCTGGCGATATTCCAGAAGCACTTGGCCAAGGCCCTCAGAGCCCTGGTGTGAATTTGGGGTGTCCTGTGCAGGGACAGGAGCTGGGCTCGATGGTCCGTGTGGGTCCCTCCCAGCTCAGGGCATTCTGTGATTCTATGATTATTATCTTTCTCCTCCTCCTCCTCTTTGCACGCTCCCAACACCAACGTCAAAGACTTCTGACTGAATCATCATCGTCCTCTTCGCACATTCCCTATCATCATCATCCTCCCCTTTGCACGCTCCCGACACCAGCGTTCAAGACTTCTGCTGCCAAGCCAGCCCTTATTAACCGACTGGCGTGGCGCGCCGGTGTCCTAAGATGCAAACATCAAACCCGGGCAGAAGCGTCCCTGCTCGCTGCCCGGCGGGGGAGCCCGGCGGGGACCCTCCGCCGCAGGCGCCAGCAGCTCTCCCACCAGCATCTGCAGCCACCCGGGAAAAATTAACACTCCCACCACACTCCTGCGGCAGAAGCCCCGCTGCGGGCAGAAAGACGCCGTTCCTGAGCTTTGTCACGACGCGACGTGGCGGCCGCGCGGAGCCACCCCTCCGTCATCCGTAGGCAAAGAGTTGCTTGGAAATGCTACGTACTATCACAAGCTTTTTCTCTCTAAATCGCATGTTTTTCCAACGAAGACAAATGCTGTGGGTAGCAGCTGCTCCTCCACGAACGTCTGGAAAGCACACGGTGTCCTGCCAGAGCAGAGCACGCGTCTTCCACGCAGACCCAACTCTCTTGAGTCTCCAGGGAAGCCCCAGACCCACCTCCTGTTCACAGGCTGGGAAGCAGAGGCAGGCAGGGGTTAAGCGGGCTGAGAAGCTCCCCTGGGCCAGCTGAGGTAGGAATTCAGCAGCCTGGCTCCCAGGACGTCTTCATTTCATTAATCTCCGTTTAATAGGGCACATAATCCTCTTTCTCAGAGAGAACTCTGGGGGTTGGCAGTTTCCTCTTTCCTAGGAGGGCAGGAGATGAAAAAAAAAGCCAAACCACATCAATGGAGGAACTGGCTTTTGATGGAAGGTCACCTTTGTGTAGCAGCCCCAAGTGGCCAACGGCAAAGCCCGTGGTGTGAGCCCCGTATTCCTGCGGTTTTCTCAGCTTTACACAAGTTATCCGCCTTCCTTCGAATTCTTCCCAGGCAGATTTTTTTTCTAGGACATGGAAAGAATTTTTCTTACAGAAAATGAGCCGTTATAAGATGTGAGGGTTGCTCTGCCTCTCGCTGCCGCTGCCTGACGCCCACCGAGAGGCACGATCTGCAAACCAAGGCTCCCGGCTGCGGTTCGTCAACCTCCCTTGTGGTTTTGGCACTTCCATCGTGGAGCAGAGCGTGCCGGCGTGGTCGCGGCTGTAAAAACCATCTCCCTATCACCCTGTGCCTGCAGAGACGTTCCTCTCGTTGGAGATGGGACTGTCCTCTGCCCCCAGCACCGGGAGGTACCTACTCCTGCTCCTCCGCAGCGGTACTCACCCTGAATTTTTATGATCTTTGACTGATTTGGTGTACCCGTATCCCCTTGGTAGGTGTTTCTCCCTCAGCGCTTTTCTCGCCAAGTAACCAGTTTCACGTTGCTGCCTGCACAGCCGCGCTGTGACTTCTCGCTCCCTCAGTCGTCCCATTTCATGTTTTCTCCAGCAGGAAAATCTCTGGCTCTTCCACGAAAGAAACTGGCGTCTCAAGGTGCCATTTTTACAACCTCTTTGAACCCATCTAACATCCCGCTGCCACCAAATGTCTCACCCCCTTCCAACTCTGTTGGGGCAACAGTCGACACCGTGGGGCTGATCTCGCCAAGAACAAGCTGAGGCTCGGCTCAACGACATGACTGAGAATAAAGCACCACGGAAAATGCCTGGCGAGAACACAAGGAGGTGGCAGGAAGGCATGGTCAGAGGCGGCATCGAAATGCCCTGGTGGCAGCGTGGTCCTAGATGACTTTATGCTGCAAAGGAAACCAAACCCTGCGGATTTGGTATTTTTCAGAAAAAACCCTTCTGAACCATTCCCATCCAGACAGAGCACCCCTCTAACGGTGGGCTGTTCCCACCAGAAAACCCAACGTGTTTTTTCTTTGGAGACTCGTGGTATTCCTGGCTAACTGCTCCCATGGAGTAGCGCCGCACAGAAGCCCAAACATTGAATATTCAGGTTTTTGGACTGTTAAGACTTCCCTATTTATTTGCACGGGACATACAAAGTCAGCTCCGTCACGCCTTGCAGTGCCTACCTGGGCACGGGACTGGTGGGGGGCAGCGAAGCAATGCTAAACGGGACTCTTGGGGGGTATCTCAAGCCCTGATATTAAGTCAGCGTGGCTTACAGCAAGCTGCTGAACTACTCTGACCCATAGAAAATGAGACTGAATTTCTCTTTATTTTCCTTAAAGATGTAGAAGCCGGGAAGTGGAGATGCATTTCCACACTACTTTAATCTCGGATCAACAAGTAAAAGTTGGATGGATCAATGGGTACAAGTTGGATGCTTATGCTCTAAATGACTCCACAGATATGGGTCCAAACTGATGGGTTCGTGCGGGACAGAGATAGGCATGGTACTAAATGACTTTCCACAGAGAGAGAATTTCCCATGTGATCACACCGTGGCACGAAGCACCGCACAGGCCCCCTGCAAAGCACTGCACGGCTGCTAATAATCGTCAACGACGCTGAAAGGCATCATTGGTATTTTGTTGGTGGGAAGAGAAGAGAAGGCAAGAGACAATTCTTTGCTGTAAGGGTGGTGAGACCCTGGCCCAGGCTGCCCAGAGGGGTGGTCGATGCCCCATCCCTGGAAACATCCCAGGCCAGGCTGGACGGGGCTCTGAGCGACCTGATCTGGTTGAAGATGTCCCTGCTCACAGCAGGGGGTTGGACGAGGTGGCCTCTAAAGGTCCCTCCCGACCCAAACCAGTCTCTGACCCTATGAAAAGATTGCCTCTTTGGCCAAGTTTGCCAGCTCACGTCTTCTGAAATAATCATATCAAGAAGATCCTTTCCACACCCGTTCTTCACCCAGTGTCCAGCATCCTATTTCTAATCTGTAAAAACATGGACCTCTGAAATCCAGCGTGCGAATCTCTGGGAACTGCGAGGTCCGGGGCACCTGGTGCTCCCCAGCAATTATTTCTGTGCTCCAGAAGCAGGTCTGAAAATACACCGATGGATAGAGACACGTCGCAGAACCCAGAGGTCTGAAGAGATCCTGGGAAAGCATAAATACGCATATTCTGGTACATCGACTTCTTCAGTTACTGACATTTTTGATGGGAAATCATTCCCCAAAAAGAAGAAAAAAGCTGCTCTCGTGTCTAGACTCAGACTCGTAGCTTGGGGGTGGATTTTTTTGACATTCACAATTCTTTTTAAAGGTGACAGCGAGGAATTGAGCGGGTGTAGACTGGAAGGGACAAAAAATCCACCTCGAACAAGCTGATATTGGCAAACAAACAATACAGACACACGCCCATCTTCCACCTTTGATTACTTTTTGTCTAATTTAGATCATAAGCTCCAGGGCTCAAAACCTGTCAGGAAGCCTGATGCAAACAGCACATTTGACAGCCGTGAATTGTTCCGCTCACCTTGCTCAGGGTTCTCTGTTTTCCCTAGAAACAAGGCCAGGATAAACCAGCAAAGTAAGGATTTGGGCTACCTGGGGTTGTGCGTTCGTACAGTAAGGACATCACCTAAAATCTAATTTTTATTCTGAAATAGAAGCCTTGCCTAGACAAGAAAAATCACATCAACCAAAGCCGTGAATTTAATCAAATACAGTAAAATGGATGCAACCGCTTTTCAGAACATACTGATTTTGACTCATTTTTTTTTACTGGCTACATTAAATCAGTTTGGTTTCAACTGCAGCAAGCTACTCTGGAAGCAAACTAAGCACCCTAGAAACTTTGCGCTAATACAGCCATGCTTGTTTAGAAGCCAGTTAACCCACCCTCCCCCTGACTGCACACCCGTGAGACTGCACGCCTTCCCTCATCGCAGAGTCGATTGCAAAGTACTTTAAAGGTTAGTGCCGTGTTAGCACCGAGCCGCAACTGCTGAGTTAGGTCTAAATTCAGGAGGAAAACACAGACCAGCGCTAAACCCTCTTCCGCCTCTCTAGATGAGAGCTACCCATGCTTCGACACGCGCCGAGCGCTTTAGAGCCGGCCCCGCCTCACCATGTTGGGCTGCCATCCCTCGACGTTGACGCAGCGATCGATGCACCACCAGAAGTCGTCTTCGGACTCTCCCTTCCAGGCGAAGACGGGGAACCCTGGCACAGAGAGGGAGACGGGTGCTAACACAGGCTTAGCAAACCCCTTGGGGATGGGCCCTCCCTACGTCCACGCGTGATGAACCAGGCTCCCGACACCACTGCAGCCTCGCTTGCAGTCTGCTTTTTCAACATCTACCTTCTAGAAGAAGCTTCAGAGATATACATTGAAGACACACTGAAGGCAGCACATAGGAGTTAGCTTTAGCCCTCCTAATTTCGTCCTCTCCCCCCAAAAAAGCTCTAGCCACCAGACGAGAGGGCAACACGCTCTCAAGAGTAACATTTATTTGCAAAATCAAGCTTTTGCTGCGAGTTAGGTGTCCTACCTTCCCGTTAGGCACGTTAGCCACACGTTTACTTGAATGTATTCTGACTGATGAGCAATTATTTCTCAGCTTCAGTGTGCAAGACCAGGTAACGGGCAAGCTGGTGGGTTTGGCTTCTGGTTCTCCCAGCTCTCACGGTAAAATCCTAAATTCAGTTTATCCTAAATTCAATTTAGGGTACTAAAAATCCTAACCCTAGGTAAAAAATCTTAGGTAAAATCCTAAATTCAGTTTATCCTAAATTCAATTCAGGATATTAAAAATCCTAATCCTAGGTATACTCCTAAATTCAATTTTCCTGGGCCTTACCCAGGTAAAACAGGATTTGAATGAAGGCACCTCCCAGGTGAGCAGCAACATGGACAGCTTCTGTTTTGTGAGTTAGGTCCCCCCCAAATTCTCTCTTTCACCCCTTTTAGCCAAAGTCATGACTCAAATTTATAGCACTGAAATCAAATTTCCCTTAGTTTCTTTTAGCAAAATAACTTTCAGGTTCACCCAGCCCTGATGCCTAATAATGTGCATCATCATCAGTTGTACTACATACTTCTACGCTCCAGAGAAAAATCATTCTAAGCTTGTCAGACCAAAGGAAGGGATTATCGCGTGCTGTTTACCTCCTATAGGTTTATTCTAAATTGAAGATGATGAAGGAAAAAACCATAACAGATGGTAAATGAGATAAATACAATGGGACAGTAAGAAATCTTTTTAAAACCAGGCAGAATAAAGTTTCCTACCGCTCTCGGCGAGGGCAGCAGCCACTTCATTAAGAGTGGAGTAGATGTTGCACGCAGCCCACCGGCACTGCGCACCCAGCGCACCCAGCGTCTCCATGAGGACCTGGATTTAAACAACAACAACAACATAAAAAATCAGAAAGAGCAACGCAAAGAGCAATATACAGCTGGGGTTTTACTTGCTATCTACGGGGAAGCTTCTTGAGGAGTATCTGAAGTGGGTTTTAAGCCACATCAGGGTCGTTAGAGAGTTGCAGAGGAAACGACTTTGCAATTACTTCTTTTTCTTTACAATTTAAAATGGATGAAGTCAATAAGAACTGGATGAAGTAAATAAGAACTTCAAGGTATATTATATATGCAGCGTATATATGTGTGTGGGTACATATATATTAACCGCTTGGGGTCTGTTTTAGAGGCGAAGCAGTGCAAAATCCCCGTCTAGAGTTTCCTGACGGGGCCTTACCGCTGTCTGCGCTGTGATGTGCGTGCAGCCCACGATCTTGGCCCCAGCCAGCGGCTTCTCTCCCTGAGCTCTCTTCCTCAAAGCCATCAGCGCAGGCATTTCTGAAAGGCAAGAGAAAAAAGAAGTCCATCAATGCGATGGAAAGAGGGAAGAGCACAGAAGGAACAGCCAGCATCGCTCCTTGCCCCGCTGTCTGGGACCCCGATGGATTTGCACAGCTGGGGCAGCTTCAAAAAAAGCAAAACCCTGGAGAGCAGGGTTCAAATAACCCAGCTGAAAAGGACCAAATAACCCTCTGAGGTCTTTTCCTACTGTTTAAGATGCAGCATCGTCACATTTTCAGATTTCTACTTGCAAACACCCATGTGAGGCTGCAGGAAAATCTGCTTCAGACCGAGGCGGGACTCGCTGCTCTGACCAGCCTCTCCAATATCCCGCCAACTGCACCGCCTTTGCTACGGGTTTTTGGAGGCAATCAAGCTAAACCAAAGTTGCCTTATTTATTTGGTGGATTTAATCTTTTCTACTGATTTTAACAAAATGTGTTTGTAGTCCTTCAGCAGTTGGTCGGTTGGAGCTACGCGGCATAACCCTGTAACTCCTTTCCATCCCACAAAATCCCATTGAAGTTTTCCCATCTCTAACAGGAACGGTGTCAAGAAACCACCACATACCGAACCTCAAAAGAAGAGGATTTGGGGGAAGGAAGAACCCCGCAAGACGGCCTAGAACAATGTGGAGCTTGAGGAACGCGCCCCATTTTACCTTGTTCAGCAATTTCAATCTCTCGGCGCCCAAATTCTGCCTGCTTTATGTTTTTCACACAGAAATCGCTGCTGCCTTTAGAGTTCTTCTGCTGCTTGTCCCGGGGGGAGGTCTCATCATCAGAGCTGTCTGTGTAGGAGGCAGCTGGAGGAAGAAAAGGAGGTCAGAGACAGAAAAAAATATCCCCTAAAGCCAAACCACCTGCAGTGGGAGGGCGCAGATGATCTGCTGAGTGTGTCCATGGTGGTGCTTCTCCATGTGCACGTGCCAGCTCCCTCCGTCCTCAGCTGGCATCTCCTCTTCTCCTTACAATGACCATCTCCCCACAGCCAGCTTTTACCTGCAGTGACCTCCTCACGCTCATCTGCCCCTACTGCACCACCACACCCGAGGGAATTAGCCCGAGCACTGCCCGTGTCCCCCAAGGGCTCATCTCCTCGCGCTTTGCAGCTCCTCTGCGGCCTTCTCCCACCGCTCTTCCCAAATGTTAAGCCTTTACAGCTCTAAAATAGCCAACAAAAACGCCTATTAGCGTACATCCAAAACATTAAGGGTTGTAATTTAAGACAGGGTAGATACAAGACCCTATTCCATTTTAAACAGCGGCATGGCGGAGCCTCTGGTTAATTATTATTCAGTTACGGTGCTATTCCCAGCCCTTGGATTTGCTCGATTTCAACATTCCTCAAGAAGGGCAATGGCTACAAGTTGCTGCTTGGGAGGCTCACATGGGACGCGGGAAGAAACCTCATCGGGAGGCTAATGCCACACTGGCACGGGCTGCCCGGAGGGGTGGTGGATCCCCACCCTTGGAGGACTCCAGGAATCGGTTAGAGAGAGTCGTGGTGCACCTGATCCTGTGCTGGCAACGCCCTGCTCTGAGCGGGCAGGGGCGCGAGATGACCTTGGTGGTTCTTTCCAACCAACATCTCCGTGCATCTACAGACAGCTCAATCCAGCCCTTGGATTTCCCCCTTCTTTTCTGTGATAAATAACAAACTCTTGGAGACGTATTTAATGTTTTGCCTTCCTGGGTCTTCTTGAAACCCTCCTCCGCCTGGCTCTTTTGATAAGAGGAAGAAAGACGGTACCACTTCTCTCCGTAGGAGCCTACAGGGGATGGCAAGCATACGATCTCACAGAGATTATGTTTCTTGTTTGAGATGATAGATGGGTACCGGGTGTGGATGTGCATGTGAACACAGAATTAATTACAGTTGCTGTCAATAACTGTCTTCTTTTCCTATCAATGTCCTCCAAACTTCTGGTTGGGCAACTAGTCTATGGCAGACACTTGAGATTTACTGAAGAGCCCTTCATGGAGCTAGAAACCCCCCTTCCCATTTATTTTGATTACTAAAATCACATGCAGGGTCCATTTTCGATTTGAGCCGTGATGAATTAGCCACTACTTCTGCTTCCAGCTTATCAGGATCAGCAGAAGAGACTATTGTGCCACATTTTCCCCTGGAATATGCCCCCACGTGGGAGACCAGACATCTTTTATCTTCTAGAACTGGCATCAGCAGTCAAAGCACCTCCTCAGCTTGGAGATGAACTCGGAAGCACCCCTCTTTCCTTTCTAGAGACAAAGCAGCTGGAGCGTGAGGCTTTTGGTCCAGCCGAGCTCCTCACCTCCATCATCATCATTATCACCATCTCCTCCTCCTCCTCTCTGGCAGGAGCCACACCTTGGGACCCAACTCAAGAGCTTCATCCACATGGTCATCCCCCATTCCTCACAAAATTGCCCTGAAATTTTACTCCAAGTCCTTACTCTCCAGATCATGTGGCACTTCTAAATGGAACGCGAGACCTGGCATCAGATTATTTGTCACGGCAGAGGAGGACCTCCTTTGTAGAACAGCACTATCCATGACAGCCTCAGTGGAGCCGCCCAGTATGATGCACCGCTGGCAAACGATGCGCGTGTGTGAAGGCATCACATACGGCAACGAGCTCTCCTTCCACGACACCAGAAAAGGACTGGTCAAATCTTTACCTAGGAAACGTGGCATAGTCAAACTCAACAGCTACTGGCTTTGGGTGATGAGTTACTGCGTGCGTGGGCCAGCTTCTCTCCCAGGCACAGTCTCCAAAAGGGAACGATCTACACCAAACACCCAAGGGAGTTGTCCTACCCAAAAGTCAGTACTGATTCCCAACTTTCTACCCCAATTCTGTGCCAAAGGAACTTGGCAGCACGAAGGGTGAACCTTCCTACACAGTGTCATAGGAAGAATGGCATGGCTGAACCTTACCACCACCCACCAGTGCTCCCAAAGAGCTGCAGCTTTCCAGGGGCATCCAGACCTCAAGTGAAGACTGATACCAAGAGCCCCTTCCTAAAACTGGGAGTAAAGGCAAACCACCCTCTGCCCAGCATTTCAATAGCGCTGTTAACATTTTCATGCCAGAAAACCCAACCCAAGGAGTTAAACCCTTCCCCCCCAAGCATGGCCATGGGCTTGTCTTTCCTGCAGCACCCAGCAAGCTGATTACTTTCTCTTCTGGCTTGCGTGAAGCGCTTGTATGATCCCAAGGAAAGCAAGCTTAGCGCTGCCACTGTCGGTGTGCCAGGCTCCCCAAGACCCGCTCAGGTCTTAATCTGCTTACAGAGGAGAATTATGCATTGCTGAAATTTCTCTGCAAAGGCTCCATCCTCAGCGGGGTGTGAAAGGCAAGTCCGACCCTGCCAACAACCTGCTGACGGCAACGTATTTCTGAATTTGTGCTCACAATCCCAGAGCAGCTCTTGAAGGACCGGGAGCCCGGCTTAATAACAAAAGAGCACCTTATATAATACCAAGCTCTTGTATATCAAGGACTCCAGAAGGATTAATTAGTTAAAGGAAGATTATTTCCTTGAAGACAGCTAATCTGTGCAGAGGTTTCTTTAAAACCAGAGATCTTGGTACTGGGGGCTGAAAGTAATTATGTTAAACAAAAAAACCTGCCTAGATGGGAGGCAGATTTTCATATGCAGATGGTTTTTACTGTTACATATGTATAACAGTGCGTATAGCACTATGGCAATCATGGAATCACAGAATGGCAGGGGTTGGAAGGGACCTCTGGAGATCATCTTGTCCAACCCCCTGCTTGAGCAGGGAAACTAAAGTTGATTAAGCAAAGCTTCCTAACCGGGGCTGGCATTCCGTAGAGCCGTGTAGCATTTTAATATAAACCGTGTTATTTCAAAGAGAATGACATGAAAACAGCAGCAGGTCTCAGGCATCCTTATCCAGTGGAGAAATGTTGAAGGGAAAAGGAGACATCTGCAGCCCATGTCCTAACCCAGCAAAGACCACGTCAGAGCCTAAAGTCAGCAAAGTTTAGCTATTCTAACATTTTAGATGAGGATCCACTCACATCTGGAAAGTGCCCGGCGGAGAAGGCCCTGGGGGTGCTGGCTGACAGCCGGCTGGGCATGAGCCAGCAGTGCCCAGGGGGCCAAGGAGGCCACCAGCCCCCGGGCTTGTGTCAGCACTGGTGTGGCCAGCAGGAGCCGGGCAGGGATGGGGCCCCTGTGCTCGGCCCTGGGGAGGCCCCACCTCGAGTGCTGGGCTCAGGTTTGGGCCCCTCGGGACAAGAAGGGCCTTGAGGGGCTGGAGCGTGTCCAGAGAAGGGCAGCGGGGCTGGGGCAGGGTCTGGAGCACAAGTGTGCTGGGGGGCGGCTGAGGGGGCTGGGGGGGTTTAGCCTGGAGAAGGGGAGGCTGAGGGGAGCCCTTCTCGCTCTCTGCAGCTGCCTGAGAGGGGCTGGAGTGAGGGGGGGGCTGGTCTCTGCTCCCAAGTCACCAGTGATGGGACGAGAGGGAACGGCCTCAAGCTGCGTCAGGGGAGGTTTAGGTTGGAGATGAGGGAAAATGCCTTCCCTGCCAGAGGGGTCAGGGATTGGCACAGGCTACCCAGAGAGGTGGGGGAGTCACCATCCCTGCGGAGGTTCAAACACCGTGCAGCCGTGGCGCTGAGGGACATGGTTTAGGGTAGGCTTGGCAATGCTGGGCTAACAGTTGGACTTGATGACCTTAAAGGTCTTTTCCAACCTAAATGATTCTATGATTCTTCCCCTCCATTAACATCTCTCTGCTCCTCATGCTGCTTCTTTTGCAGCCTCTCCCTATCCCAGGAGGGCTTAATGGGTTCTTTAGACTGTGCTACTGCTCAGCCCTAAAAGGAGAACGACAAAGATCGAGAGGTACTAATGCGATTTATCTACCAGCCTTACAACTCTCCTGACAACAGAAGCCTTCCATCTTGACTGTCAGCCTAGAAGCTTTCATTAGGAGGGAAATATAATACTTTCACAAGCTAATTAATTGCAATTGCTGATGCTTTAGCAGGAGATGCAAAGTGCAAGGGGCGGAGGAGAATTTCCCAGAGTTGCTCCAGGTTCTTTCAGCTGTGAATGGGGAGCAAACACGATGACATTAGCCGGGCTAATCAGCCTATTAATCTTCAAAAATGACAGTAATGAAACCTACCCTGCCGGTTAGATATCAGCTGGGGTTGTAAGACCTGTGCAGATGTTATATTAATCACAGACCTGTATTAGAGAAGTCTAATTGTTAATGCCAGCTTAAAACATGCTACCAAAGACGATAACGTTACATACGTGACCCAGGTGGCTGACAAAGAGCAAACAGAGCCCGGGCTGATGTCTCTCTGGAGAGGACATGGCACGCACTGTTCCTCAAGTTCTCCTAAAAGCCCTTTGCATGGGAACACAGCCACTGCAGGGGTGATGGGTCACCCAGGTTGTCCCCAACCTTGGGGGGGCTCCTCCAAGCTACTGGAGGAGGCTCTGGAGGTTCCTCCAAGCATGCAAGAAAGAACCCAAGAGCCAGGAAAGGAGACAAAGAACAGCTGCTCATTCCACAGGAATGAGGATGGAGCCATCAGACTGGGCGTGGCTTTCACTTTTTGTGCACGAAGGATCAGATCACAACCTCCAGCAGTTGCGTCTTCTGGAGATGGGCACCCGCCTCTGCCAGGAGCAGAGAGGACCGGATAACCATGACTCTTCCACCAGTTACCTTTGCTCTTCTAATCCTGGGTTGTTGAAAACCATGAAAAGCTTGTAGGTCCTCACCTAGTGTTGGCAACGATCTCCGTTATGGGCAACCCACTACCGCCACAAAGCCGCTTCGTATCGATCTGCTTGTGTTCATCGCGCACGGGAGGTTTCATCCTCTTTGCTCCCAACACGTACCATGACAGGACAGGCACAAGAACAGGGACATTCCCTACAGTTTCAACAGTCAAGACCTACTTGGACTTCAGACAGGCATCAACTTCAGCTGTAGTTGTCAGCTATAACCACCCCGGGAAGTAAAACCGGCGAGGGAGTGGTCTCCGGTGCTGGGGCTGGTCGGCGCGGCAGAGCTCGGCTCACAGCAGTCCATGCACGCCCAGGGGCTCCGTCCTGCATCCTTCAACAGCAGGCAGGCAGCTGGAAGC
Source organism: Phalacrocorax carbo (assembly GCF_963921805.1). Classification (NCBI taxonomy): domain Eukaryota; kingdom Metazoa; phylum Chordata; class Aves; order Suliformes; family Phalacrocoracidae; genus Phalacrocorax; species Phalacrocorax carbo. The sequence continues at coordinate 1,566,568 of NC_087513.1, read as the reverse complement.
TGCAGGTGGGATATGGCCGAAAACGCCCTCACACAAGCAGATGGGGGTGGACCACCTTCAGAGTTGATTTTCGGCCACGGGCTTTCAGTGTGCGGAACGCGACCTGTCCGTGGCCAGCAAACGCGGCAGCCGAAAACCAACCGTAGCTCGCAGCATGTCATCCACCCCAAACCAGGAGTATTTCTTGTTATACACAAGGTATCTAGCTGAGAGGGTCAGGGTACGATGCACCTTTGCGCTCTCGTGGGCTCTGATGCTCCGAACTACCAGACACCTACCCAGATTCTCCCCAAATATGCTGTGACCTACCAAGGATCCAAGAAATGCATCCATGTCACGGATGGGTGCATCCACGTCGTGGACAGGGACTAAGTGAAGGACTGTGGTGGAGCCTTGCCGTGAATGCTCCTTATTCCCCGTGGCTCTGGCATAAAGCCAGACCTCTGCAAGGTCTACAGCCAGACCTGAATACCCACCTGAGGGCTCTTGACGGTACTCCACCTTGAGTTTTGGAGCACGTCACCAGAAAGGCCTGATCATTTGCCTTCACGGCCATGAGGAACGGAGGGATAATACCTCCTACGCTTTCAAGTTGCTTACATCTCCATCCTTTGTAGCCTTGCATTGGAAGCTGATTTCTTCTGCATCTTCTTCAAGGGACCAGGACCAGGAGGGGATCAGATGCATTAAGTCTCCTTGAGGGATGGGAAGTTGGACCCAAATTCCTTTCTGCGATGGTCCCGGCTAGGACAGTAGCTGTAACATTTCAGGTAGCAAGCAGTGTTCCCTTCAAAGTGCCGAGGATCCCGGGTGGACCCATCGTGAACAATCTGAGAACATCCCTGATGACCTCTCCCTATTCCTGGAAAGCCACTATCCTCATAACCAACTCCTGAAGTGACACGAGCTCTCCGGCACAGTAATAATACTTAATGACATATTCAGAAACAAAGAAAAGAGGACCCTGGAAGGTGAGCTATGATGCCAGTCCCACACGGGTGTTACTGGACTAGGGAAAATTTAGCTCTTGGGAGCATAACGTTCTACCGAACGGACCGGTGGCGTCCCTCCGTGCTGGCAAGTGCGGTGGCACTGAGTTTCCTCAGCACTCCATGGTCACAGCGACTTATTTGCTGGATAAACCAATGCTAGAGACTGTTCATGAAGCGCAGGGCAGCTCGCCTTCTTCACTCAAAGTCAAGGCAAGTTTTAGCAGTCGTTCTCTCAAAGCTGCGCTCTTTCCTGTAAGGAAAAATGCCAATTTCCACCAGAAGACTTGTTTTTCAGGACCTTCTTGTGCTGCCTTTCTTTTGCATCAGCTCTAGATGTTAAATGATTGATAAATGTTGAATGTTTGATGAACAGGGCACTCACTAAAATTAGTCTTGTTTTTATGGGGATCTACCTTTGATTGGGTTTTATGAAATCTTCCTGGACCGCTCCAGAAATGAAGTTTCAGTTGTCTACACTGAAAATCATGCATATTCAAAGAAAAGAAAACAATTGGAGCACCTACACAGGACAACCCAAAACTTTGCTGTGCCATGTGCTCACAGGAACGAGCCTGCTGCCAGGGCGACCAGACTCTGAAGGTTTCCAGATAATGCTGCACAAAGCACCGAACATTAGCCCAGACAAATTGAATTTCCACAACCAATCCTTCAGAAGAGCCCTGAAATTTGAAAGAAAATAACCCACCCCCCCCCCAACAAACCCAGCCTCCCTCCGCAGTGAGTTCCCGTAAGCACAGCCAGCAACTCCAAACCGCAAGTCCGCCGCTCACTACAAGTTTCATTTCACGGATTCCAGGAGGAAAAACACAGAAGACATGCGTGGCCTTCAAAGGTCACCACTGCTCTTCCAAAGACTCCAATTTCACGAGCCATGGGTGAGTCCAAACCTACAGTGGGATCCACATGGATTTGTTCAAGAACGGGAAGGGAAGATGACGTGCGAGCATGGATGTAGCAGGAACACTGTTGCTGAGCCTGGAAGGAAAAGAAAGGGAAAGAGGGGAGGAAAGCCAGAAGCAACCACACACGAGGGTTGTAAGGAGGGATCAGAAGTGTGAAGAGCGGCGGAGTATCTTGATTTTCCATCCAACTATACAAGAAGATGAAAAAAAACCTGCAACAACCCCCTTCCCGTGCCTTCCCTCCGACACCACACAGCACAGCAGAGCGGGGAGATCCCTGAGCTGCTGCAAAACGCAGGACAAACCCTGTTGGTCTGCAGAGATGCTGTAAGATCACAGGATCGTAGAACATCTCGAGTTGGGGGGGACCCACAAGGATCATTGAGGCCAGCTCCCTGCTCCTCGCAGGAGCACAACCGTACATAACTTTATATAACGGTAAAAGATTTCAGTTTGCTTTTAAATAATCTTAAACTTTTAATTATGACAATAAATAGGAGCAATCGATGCCGTGACGGCACACACCTGAGCTGTAGCTATCTGTCGAGGACTGCGAGATGGAGCGGGAAAGCGAACGGCGGCCGATCTTCGTCGGGCGCTTGTTGAATTCTTGCTTTTGGTCAGCAAACTGGATCTGTTAAAAGAAATTAATAGTTAAGTCAGACGTAAGAGCCCAACAGTCTGACACAGAGGATTAATCCCGAGAACCCAAAGCCTTGAGCAGGCACCGACACATCTCAGGTGCGGGCTGAACCGCAGCTCCTATTTATTGACTGGAGACAGGGTACGCTGAATTGCCAACTTTGTTTAATTTCAGACCCTCCACCAGACGCAGCATCGACACACTTGTCTTTCAAATACCTTGAAGCTCCTCTTTTAATGATACAAATTAGAAAGCTTCTGTCCCCATTACACACAAACTTATTTTCCCAAAATGCTGACGATAAGGGTTATTTGTCGCAGGAGAAGCCCCGTTAGGGCTACCCAACATTCGCAGAGCTGACGCGGACACTGACCTGTCTTGCAACGTTTATGGTGGTGACCCGTATGAGGCGGTCCCTGTTTGCTCTACGAAATTCAAAAGGCAAAAATAAAAACACTTCAAGTAACGAACACCGCTTCCAGCTGCACTCTGTGTTGAGAAACGCTTGAGATTAGACACATCACCCGAGGCTGTTGCAGCTGTTGGGAGCGTGGAGGACACAAGTATTTAAGGGTATTGCATTTAAGAGTCCACAACTCTGTACAACGAATCAAGGAATGAAGGATGAGGCGTGTAAAGGAAGCGATGTGCAGACCGGCAAAATGTAATTATCCAAGTTGGAGAGAAGGAACCAACTATCACTGACCAGCAACGCCTACAATAACGCCACGGCAATGGATGTAGCACCAATATTTCGTGGCATCTTGAATCTACCCTCTGTTTTAATGGAGCTCACCTCCTCGAAACAAATTGTTGCGGTGAGAAATAGCAACCTGCACAACCCGAGGCGAAGAACCGAGCCCGTTTCCATTTCAGTCACCACCAAGGAATGAAGATCCCAGACTCCCCAGGAGCCCTCGCGAAGCCCCAGGAGCGGCAGTGGGTCTGGGAGCGGCTGAGCCCAAGCAGGCTCAGCCCACGTTATGGCTGCGATAACTGCCAAGCCGAGAGATAAGTATTTATTTTAAGTCGGCAACGCTGACCTGCTCCAAAGCATGCAGAGGACAGAAGAGATAAGTGAAGAAGTGTCACTTTTATCTAGGCAATTTTAAGGGGAAGATGACGTTTACCATTTGTATTTATGGAACAGGCTCCTGCCAGCGGCTTCACGCCCTCCTTGGCCAATGCATTGCTTGGAGGAGAAGAACCTCTTCCTCCAAGCACCATTTTACTCCTGCCCTTGGTCGAAGAGAAGAGCAAGAAGGCCGAATAATTGGTATTTCCTTACTATAAACCACCCAAGTCCAGGTTTTCACATAAAGCAAACATCTGCTCTTACAGATGATTATCAGTGATTTTACAGCAGAAACGCAACCCTTCCGTGCCCCGTTGACGTGCATCTCGGGTTGAACTTGTCTTAATGCTTCTGTGCTCACATCAGCACCAACCTTCAGCTAGCGACCCCAGAAAGGCTTCACGACCATCGGACACATTTCAACAGAACTAAAGCTGCTCAGAGCCCGCCCGCCTTGCCCAAGGGACACGGCGCATCTCGAAACCACACCAGCAGCTCAACGTCCCTTTTAGTTCTCTCTCTGTGTGGCTCCTGGGCCATATTTAAGCATTTGGGAGAACAGGCTTATTGGTTTAGGGCACATTTTAACTCATCACTTTGTCAGCCAACTACTGATGCTCCCGCCATGTTCACAATTTGTGCCGAATCTGAGGGAAATTGGGAACACGACTTCCAATTTCAAATTCCCTTGGACTTTGCTACGGGCATCAGTTGACTCAGTCTGGTGCGACAGGGTTAAATATTTACATCTCCATAATACCTAATTGAGTCTATTAACTTAACGCCTTGGGGTATTTTGAGAAGTTAGTTTTGTTTAAAGAAGTCACCTAACCATAAAGATTTTGATCCCGTTCTGGGAACTCAAATTCAGGCTCAGTGGTTCAAGTAGCAGCACTTGGCATCGCACTTGAGACGGGCTGCTGACGCTGGAGGGCTGGTACCCGGCTCCTTGGGCCTGTAAGTGAAGCAGAAAGGTGACGGAGGTCTCGGGTGGCAAATTCAGAGTCCCCTGTGAAGCCAAGTCTGAGCTGGCCGGGGACAGCCGGCCCAAGCTGCTGGGGAGGCGGGAGAGGACCTGGGAGAGGATTTGCAGCAGCACCTGGAAGCTCTTTTTTTTTTTTTTTTTCCTGCTAATCTTAAACCAAACAACAGAACGGCACCGGATCAGGAAACACACAAGGGAGAAAAAAAAAGCCACGCCAAACTCATATTACAGTCAAGAGTTGCGTGGCAGATTAACACCTCTGATCCCGGTGGGACGAGGTCTTTGCACACACCATATTTTTTATTCTTTTTGAAGAAGCTGTTGACTTCTTTTTTTGCTTTTTTAATTTAAAACAAATCCCTCAACAGCTGAGCAGCTTCACAAAGCATCAGGTTATTTGTGCAAAACGATGCTCTCGGCAACGCCAGATACGCTGGAAGTCTAACAAAGGGCGAATAATTTGTATTATAGTTAGCGTTTTCCTTTTCTACATCATCTCTTCAAGGACATTCAAAGCAACTACTTCAAACGACACAATAATATTGATAACAGCATTCAGAGCTCTTGAAGTTCCTCCATGTTCAACATTGATAGGCAAGAACCTCCCAAAATGCAAAGTCAGTCATGAACCAAATTAGGCCAAACTAGAACTAGACTTTATGATAAACCCTACCCTAAACCCCTTCAAGGGTTTAAACGCTGCCACAAGCTGGGTTTAGCTTTAGCTGAGCACGGGACTGACTGGCAAGAGGTGGAAGGAGGCGTCAGAAGAGGGGAACGTCGGGAAGGGGTCTCTGCCAGGTCAAGGCTCAGGTCTGCTTTTGCTAGCGTTGACCCTTCACCAACGTCTTTTGACTTTATCCTTCGAACAGAGAGCGGGCAGGAATAGGGGCTGGAATTAGATTTATTTGAGACATCACCTTCCTCCAGTGCTAAATTCGGTATCACATGGGCATGTGAAGGGTACAAGGTGCTGGCAGCAATATACCCTTAAACCAGTTTCCACAACGCATCTTCATTTCAGAGTTGAAGTTTCAGCAACGCACACTCGATCCAGCCACAAAGAGAAAACCCGACCCTGCTCACCCAGACCACAACTCTTGTTTAATTCCCTACCAAACGGCGCAAGGTGACCGGTGGCACAACATGCCACATTCCAGCCCAGCTGGAAAGATGGGGGTGTTCAAGCCAGGGATGAGAACAGTGATTTGGTTCCAGGTTGAACTCTCTCAGCTCAAACCGAAACACCTTTGAAGGTAACAGCCAACTCCGAACAGGCGAAAGCTCAAAGGAGAGATCGTGAAGCCTTTGAGAGCTGCAGCTGCTTGGATTTAGGAGTCCAACCTGCTCTGCAGCTACACCAACGCTGCTGCTCTCCACCTCCAGCAGGAAAAAACACCAATTCAAGGTGAAAAACCTCACCTCCAGAGGTACAAGGGGTTAATGGCTTCCAAATGCAGGTGCGTGCTCATTACATTTCAAATGAGCTCTCATTTCCACCTGGGGTTTCCACCACGAAGAGCCGCTCTACGCTACTTCACCAAGCACAAAAGTCTCGCCGGCCAAGGTTTTCCTGGGCAATCTCCCTGCTCGCAAACCCATCGACTCCTCCATCACGGTGCTCCGAAGAACAACCCCAGAGCAACGTGTTTGGCTCAACACTTCATCGTTTTCAAACCTCCTGCTCCCAAGAGAAAATGAAGAGAAGACCTCTGGAGATGGGGTTTTCTCTAAGAGGGGGTGCAGCCAACTCCAGAAATAAGTGATTGGGGGAAACAGCAAGGAAAGGAGGAGGGGGAAAAAAGGGGATAGAGAGAAAGAAACGTATTTTGAAATAGAAACATGATATTACGATATTAAAGACTGCCCTCACCTGGGCTTTAATCCCCGAATCTCCGTTCACATTGTATTTCTTCTTGTTCGGCATGACGGCATCACCGACAGCCCCTCCGCACCGTCTCCCGCCGGGGCAGGGGCTGCCCCCCCGTTTATACCTCCCAGCCCCGCCGATCCCGATCCTGCCCGCTCTGGTTTCAGCTGCGGGGTGGAGGGAGAGGGAGGGAGGGAGGGAGGGAAGGGGAACCGCTCAGATTTTCAGACTCGATTTTTTTTTATTTGGCAGGAAAGGACCCCAAGACTTAATGAGGCGTCCCGCCAAACAAGCCCTACTTCTGTTTTATGTTGAATTACAGCGTTTGCCTGACCTCTAGACAGTTAGCGGCAGTTTTTAACATGGCCCGGCTTGTGTGCGCATAACAATAGCTTATTTATATAACCAGAACATTTCCCTGCTCGCTATAATTAACTTGCTAATTAGGCTCTTTTTAACTTGGGTTCTCCCCCCCACTTTCTTTTTCCCCAATGTCAGATGATTACGTTAACAGAACCTCATTAGAAGAAAATTAACTAATGAGCAACAAAAACAACGAAGGCATTTGTTAGACGGCAAAGTGGTTTTTAATTATGCCGGTCCCTGCTCCGTCCCTCACGGCAGCAAGTGCAGCGAGCCCGTCCTTGGAAGGGTCCAGACTCCAACACCCATCGCGCTATTCCTGTGTCGGACTGTTCTGCTTAGAATCATCAAATCACAGACTGGTTTGGGTTGGGAGGAACCTTCAGAGACCACCTAGTCCAACCCCCCTGCAGTGAGCAGGGACATCTTCAACCAGACCAGGTTGCTCAGAGCCCCGTCCAGCCTGGCCTGGGATGTCCCCAGGGATGGGGCATCTCCCACCTCTCTGGGCAGCCGGTTCCACTGCTTCACTGCCCTCATCTTCCTTATATCTAGCCTCTTCTCACCTTGCAGGTACCGACAGCAGCAGCAAAAATGCTGTGGCTAACACCGGAGGGATGCTCGCCCAGCATCCAGGGTTTGGGAAGCACGACGCTTTGCTACCAGTGCCCGAGCAGATCTGATGCAGGGCATTTTTTATTTATTTAGTGGTTAGAGCTCTTATCCAAAGAGTTTTGTCCCTGACAATGTACCCAAGACAATTCCCGTAGAGAACATCAAGATTTGCTTCCAAAGAAGGGGGAGTTGGGAAGCGACAGGGCATCGCCGATTGACCTCAACGCCAATTCTAACTCAATATGAGAAAGAAGCTCCCCCCAGCTCTATGTATTATTATATACATATGCTTTAGAAATAATTTATCACTAATCTGAATTAATATTGCGCAGATTTGATATCACAGAGTCCCGGACTGGTGGGGGCTGGCAGGGACCCCTGGAGCTCACCCCGTCCCACCCCTGCTGGAGTAGGCACCCCCAGAGCAGGGGCACAGGGCCGCGTCCAGGCGGGGGGTGAATGTCTCCAGGGAAGGGACCCCACAGCCTCTCTGGGCAGCCTGTGCCCCTGCTCTGGCACCCGCACAGCAAAGGGGTTTGGCCTCATGTTCAGGGGGAACTTCCCGTGTTCCAGCTTGTGCCCGTGGCCCCTTGGCCTGGCGTTGGGCACCGCTGAAAAGAGCCCGGCCCCATCCCCCTGACACCCGCCCTTCAGGTATTTATAAGCACTGATGAGATCCCCCCTCAGCCTTCTCTTCTCCAGGCTGAACAAGCCCAGGTCTCTCAGCCTTTCCTCACAAGGGAGATGCTCCAGCCCCTGATCCCCTTGGCAGCTCTGCGCTGGCCTTGCTCCAGCAGTTCCCTGTCCTTCTTGAACTGGGGGGCCCAGAACTGGACGCAGCCCCCCAGATGTGGCCTCACTGGGGCAGAGCAGAGGGGGAGGAGAACCTCCCTCGCCCTGCTGGCCACACTCCTTTCCATGCCCCCCAGGGCACCGCTGGCCCCCTTGGCCCCCTTGGCCCGGTGCTGGCTCAGGGTCGCCTCGCTGCCCCCCAGCACCCCCAGGGCCTCTCGGCAGAGCCGCTCTCCAGCAGGTCCCCCCCAGCCTGTACTACAACATTGCTCCTCAGTTGTTGTCACTGTTGTCCAGTGGATGCCCAGCACGATGGGGAAAACGCTGCCAGGGAAACATGGCTTGGAAATGCTCCTCCAAAGCGTTTCTGCGGACAAGCACGAGCCATGAGGGCATTTACACCCCTAGAGCAGGTTTCAAGGAGTCCACTAAAAGAATAAAAATTCCTGGGCTCTATGAAAGCAACGCCTGCTTTGTGAAGGGGGAAAAAACCCAGGATTCCCAACTTTAATGGATCTGTAGAGTAATTGAAAAATGGAAATATGGATTATCTCCAACATGGAAATATGTCAGGAAATATGGGACTGGGGTTAGCACCATTTGCCTCAACTGATGCTACAGCCAAAGTTGTGTTTTCAAGTTAAGTTTTTAATTTTTAACATTACTGACGATTGTTTTCATGCAAAATCCTAAGGGAGGTGCTACTTCAGCCCAGGGTAAGCCAAGGAAAGCCTGGAAAGGGGGCCACGAAGCTCACACCACCGAAGCACAAACTACTTTTTCCAGTAGGTTATCGCATCAAGATGCTTAAATCAAATAGCTTTTCTGGGATGGGGGGAAGCCTTTTTTTGTCAGTAAAGACTGAGTCTAAGACACTAAAATTAAGAACATCTAATCTATAAATACGCTAAAAATAAAGTTCTTTCCTGCCCCTCCAGTCCACAGCTCAGGGATCTTTTGCAAGTCGCATGTCAGTTGTAATCTGGCTCGATCTTCAAATAAAACCAGGAGAATCGTGTTCAATCCCAGTAAAATCTGAGTTACGGCTATAATTTAATAAACCCTGCACGATTAACATCTGCTTTTTAATCATGGTCGGAGACCAACCTTACTGCAGCCTCCCTCTGCGTTAGTTTAGCCGTGGGCTGGGAACATTTTCTACTTAAAAATTGCTAAATGAAACCTTAAAATAGCATAACAGCTATCAAATCCCCCACCGCTTGCGCAACGTGCAAGAGGAACCATCCCTCTAAATTCTCTGAACTTTTCAATTTTGTGAGCGCAGCGTTTTTGTAGTGCTGGTGTCTTGAATTTATTCTTAGCTGTGGTTCTTTTTCTTGTTTTTTTAAAGGAACAAAGGGAGAAAACAACGGTTTTCTGTGCGATTAAGTCACACAAGCTCTCCGGCATTGCTAACGGCTTGCAAATCCACCTGCCACGAACATGGGAAATAAAAAGGAAGTTATGGAGCTGATTAAAATCCATCTATTCACATATGGAACGTCAGGTCAAGTCTGTGGGCTTCAAGAGCTGCCACTAGTTGGTTAATCGTGTGACAAACTGCCTGGAAGGTCTTTTCCCAGTGGAGAGACTTCTTACCCATCTGTGATGCCAAGTGATAGAGTCAATTAATTATTTTCTTTTTTAAAATAAAGGGTAAAGATTGTGAGAGAAGTAAGTTTGCAGCTGTGACTAGAACGGAGAGGACCACCATGGCTCTTCTGATGTTCCACCAGAGCCCAGGGCTTGCAGCTCCCAGACCAAACCTCCTCCTCCCGCCCTCTCATCCCTATTCATGAAGGAAGAGCTAGTTTCCTCCAGAAGTCGACCTGCTCCACCTTCCCCCGTGAAACCAGAGATGTGTGTGTAGGTACCAGGTGTCGGCATCTGAAAGGCACCTGGGAGGAGACCCGCTCCCCTTGCGCGTTACCAGCGACGCCTTCCTCCCCCTCCACCACGATGTGAGCTCGCTCCGTGCTTGAAGGAAGCTGCAACCCTCAGCTTCATCATTTCAGGCAGCTTCTGTTCTGCTAATCCACCTCCTGAGCCTAGATCATCCCGCTTCAAGGAAGGGACTCGCCAAACCCATTTATTCCATAGTTTTGCGTGACTTAAATTAATACGTAATCCTGACAATGCTGCTCACTGAGCCAAAACTTTAACTGGAGCTCAAAGTGTTTAAGATTCCAGTTCTCCAGCCAAAAGGTCACACGGCGACCGACTCTGGGATTAACACGCACATTTAACCCTTTGGCCTCTTCCTTCTGAAAAAAACAGCTCGAGAACATGCAGGATAAGGCTGACCTTACCTACAGGACTCGGGACAGAAAGGATGGGCATGGAGAGTCACCCACCTGGGCCAAAGCAGCTGCCAAGCGTGTTAGAAATTCAATTTAGGATGAGAGGGAACGGCCTCAGGCTGCGTCAGGGGAGGTTTAGGTTGGAGATGAGGGGAAATGCCTTCCCTGCCAGAGCGGTCAGGGATTGGCACAGGCTGCCCAGAGAGGTGGGGGAGTCACCGTCCCTGGAGGGGTTCAAACACCGTGCAGACGTGGCACTTGGGGCCATGGTTTAGGAGGCCTGGGGGTGTTGGGTTGGTGGTTGGGCTTGGTGATCCTGGAGGCCTTTTCCAACCTTAATGATTCTGTGACTCCATGATTCAAGTCAACGATTCTTGATCCACCCACCCGCAGGGGATCCGCCACACTCTGCAAACTCTCAGCCCAGCGTATTTCTAACTCACGTTCAGCACCGGGCTGAGGTTGTGACAGTGCAAACACCAGACCATGGCCCCAAACACCTCAATTGGTTGTATTTTACTAAGACCGAGACCAATTTTGGTCCTAAGACCTCCAAGACAAATGCTAATGAGGACCAAATCCCGGTCCACACCTATCAAACCACTGCTCTCATTCTACTGCCTGAGACTTACTCTTAGTTTACCTCTTTTTAAAAAAAAAAAAGAATCCTCTGTGGCCCACAGCCGCAAAGCTGCAGGTGGGAAACCTGGAGTTAAAACTAAAAGAGGCTCTTTCAACATCTTTGCTTCCATGGTAGCGAACAGCAGCACCTACAGCCAAGGCGTGACAGGAACGAGCGCAGCCATCCCTGCTGCTGGAACTGGTGGGAAGGGGAAGGAGAAATCTTTAAAAAAAAACAACCCAGAAAATACCAAACACCTAAAGCAGGCAGCCCCCGTGGGGACACTGCGAAGCACAGGGAAGAGAGAAACCCTCTCCCCCAGCTGTACGACAGACCCCTCGGTCCACCCCTGGCTCTGCTGGTCACGGTCCCATGACAGGGCAGGCGAAAGAGGAAACGGTTATTTCCATGTGGCTTCAGCTTGCGCCGAAGGGGCAACTTGTGTTGTAGAATTTAAAAAAAGAAAAAGTGTAGGATATGGAAAACACCTACTGAGTCATCACGAGCCAGCGCATCGCCTCGAGCAGTAAGTGCATTTATACTGGGCCAGCCTCTCACGTGCTCTCGCAGCTCCTTCGTAGGCTTGATGCTACGGCACAGTCCAGGCGCTTTCCCTAGGCAAAAACTGTTGACCGTTACAGCGAAAGCCTCTCCTGTTAATTCTCTAACGATGGCTATTAAAGGCGACGCAATCAGAGATTATCTGAACAATGACACAACCTGAAATCGCCAAAACCTTCACAAACAAGACACCAAGTCGAAACAGCACCTCTGCCTGACGTGCTCGCTGGCTGCAGGATCTCAGAGAGCCCAGACCTCAAAATTCAAAATTTCCCCTTCTTTCCATCCCATCCCCGCAGGGATGAGAAATTCACGTGCCACGACCGCAGACAGAAGTTTTTCCCTCACTACCGCAGGTACGAAGGTGTTCGGTGTCAATATTAAATCCAAGCTGTACATTACCTGAAAAATTGAGGGGTTTTACCCAATAAGGGAAATCCTGTGAGCCCTAATTTGGCTCGCAGCAGGTCTGCAAAACCCCAAACCTCTATCACAGCTCAGATGCAGCCCCGCAAAGCCAAAATCTGCAGAACCCCCAGTCGTCAGAGACACAGAATACGGGAGAACCTGTATTTTAACCTGTTTTCCTGAGAAGCGACCCAGAAGGGATTGTTATTATTGTTGTTATTGTCATTATTATTATTGTTGTTGATATTATTGTTGTTATCATTATCATTCACTAATTTTTTCAATATTCGGTTATTTGACTAATAATAAGAGATATACTGTAGTAAATGTAGGGCCTTGGTAAGAATGTCAAGACATAAGAGACTGCTTGAAATAATGACCTTAAAGATAAAGCATTTTAAAGCTTAGGCTAATTATTACTTGAAATGTGGTTGTTAACTCCCACGTTGTCCTGAGAAACCACATAAAATGCAAATCAGTCAAGTTAAAATCCTGATTAAAAACATTGCTAGAGGACATAACCTTAAGCCCTTTGTAGATGGAGTTTGATGCCACAGCAGCTTTAAACCATCTATAAAATCACGCATCCGTGCTGCAAAAGGAAATTGCTACGGCCATAAGGAAAAAAAAGATCTATTTAAATAAGTTTTTGCCATCTGGGCCCAGCCCCAGCGGCACCAATTCATAAGGGAGGAAATTACAGAGGGGGATAGATGCAGAGGGAGAGGTTTGATGCTTGTTTTTAAGCAGAACCCCACACTTTTGCAATGAGTACCACAAAAATCCACATTAGAAACAACTAAAAAGCTGCATATGACCCAGTTTATCGCTGCTAACCCCTGAACGCAAAGCTCATTTCCTCGCCGTTGGTATCAACACGACGTAACTTGGGTGAAGGCTGAAAGAATTGCCGGCTATAAAAAAAAACGAGTGAGAAGCAGAACGATAAACTGTGATTTTACAAAAATAAAATCCATAAAGCTTAAGAAAGGGACAGCGGGGGATACATAATGATGGGTATTAAAGGGGAATAATGAGGTTTGAACCAAATCACGATGCACTGACTTTTATTTGTAGGTAACGATCAAAGCGGCGAGACCACCTTCACAGGAGTACGAGGCTACCAACTTTCTATTATAGCGACCGAAGTATTTTTAGAACTGCCAAGAGGGGTGACTTCAAAAACAGAAATGGAAGATACGAGCAGAAACCTTGGAAGATATAACAAATATTGATACAGAATGTCAGTGCTTCTGAAGGGTCATGAATATTTTTGGGCCCCCAAGGCACTGCACAGACCCTCGGGGGACACGCGAAGCCAACCTCCGGACACGCAGCCTTCGGTCGCCCAAGCGCTGCCTGCTTTTTGCAGCAATGTCACCCTGTTTTCAATTGCTTTGGGAGTTCTTTCCACCGGAGAAGCAAAGCAAAGTGATTTTTAATATTTGTCGCTATCTACTCTAACCTCTTTAAGCACCAAACTGAAGCTGAGCAGTGCACGCTGCCCTGACGGGTGTCGGAGGTGTTAGAGGTTTTATTTCAACAACAGAATCTGATGATAAAAATTAAAGCAGCCAAAAAAACCACTGTTTACTAGGCTGATCCTGATGAAATTCAGAGTTTCCCAGAACACACTGCAAAGCTTCTCCCACTCCTCCTCTCCGCTGGTCCCAAAGCGCTATAAATATTTGTTCTTAACATAACATAGCTGCAAGATGGGGTGGCCCGGGGGGGGACACCATCCCCTCCCTCGCTTGACCATTTTCAATTAGGCAGCTCACTCCGAAGAACGATGCTGCGCTGGCAAGGGAGGATGCCTAACCGGCCTCGTTAAGGTCGGACTTTAACGACTCTCATTCTGGCTAAACGCCATCGTATCCCAACGCCGAGCAGCGAGATCCGAAGCTGCCTCTAGAAATTCAGTAGCCATCAGCTGGCTCGGCACTGATTAAAATAACAAGCTAAATAACTCACCATCCACTTGGGCACGTGGAAAGCAGAGGCGCTGGCATTGCCGTCCCACCCCTCCATAGGCGAAACGCCCCGCGCTCACATTTGCTTGGCAGAGGGGATGCAGAGGGATGCGCAGCGGGATGCACCAGCCCAGCGGCCGAGCCCCCCGCCCCTGAGCTCACCGGAGGCTTCCCTGGTCGGATCTTCTCCCAGCTGAGGTCTTTGTTATGAACCAGCCTCGTCAGCCAAGCGTTCGGGGGCGAGACGGGTGGCTCAGTTCCTCATTTCTGTTCAAAACCCTGCGCCGGGCGAAGCGCTCAGATCCAGCCTATTTTTGCAGTCGTGATTTCACGCCGACCCCAGCTCTCCTCGACGTTTGAGCCCAGAGCAAACGAGAGCAAGCTCTCCGTGGCGTGGAGGAGACGTCCACCCATGGCCTGCCTGTGCCTCCAGCCCCGCGTCCCCAAAATGCTCATACCCTGATCGAGACAACAGCAAGGTCAAAGAGGCACACTGTATTTAGAGCTGTAGGTCTCCTGCAACGAGGACTGCACTGGGCGCCGTCAAAAGTTCATGCAACGTCAAACGAAACAGCGTACGGACACCTCTAACGCTGAACGGCTTTCGGCTTCAAACTCAATATAGTTAGAAATGAACTTCACAATCCCATGGCCACGCGCAGAACCTGGTACGTGTTTTTAAATGATTTGCATTTAGCCCAGTTGCAGGGACAGAGCAGGGACGGAGCAGGGACAGAACAGGGACGGAGCAGGGACGGAGCAGGGACAGAACAGGGACGGAGCAGGGACAGAACAGGGACGGAGCAGGGACGGAGCAGGGACGGAGCAGGGATGGAGCAGGGACAGAACAGGGACGGAGCAGGGACGGAGCAGGGATGGAGCAGGGACGGAGCAGGGACGGAGTAGGGATGGAGCAGGGACAGAATAGGGACGGAGCAGGGACAGAACAGGGACGGAGCAGGGACGGAGCAGGGACAGAACAGGGATGGAGCAGGGACGGAGCAGGGATGGAGCAGGGACAGAACAGGGACAGAGCAGGGACAGAACAGGGATGGAGCAGGGACAGAACAGGGACGGAGCAGGGACAGAGCAGGGACGGAGCAGGGACAGAACAGGGATGGAGCAGGGACAGAACAGGGACGGAGCAGGGACAGAGCAGGGACGGAGCAGGGACGGAGCAGGGATGGAGCAGGGACAGAACAGGGATGTAGCAGGGACGGAGCAGGGATGGAGCAGGGACAGAACAGGGATGGAGCAGGGACGGAGCAGGGACGGAGCAGGGACAGAGCAGGGATGGAGCAGGGACAGAACAGGGATGGAGCAGGGACAGAACAGGGACAGAGCAGGGACAGAACAGGGACGGAGCAGGGACGGAGCAGGGATGGAGCAGGGATGGAGCAGGGACGGAGCAGGGACGGAGCAGGGACAGAACAGGGACGGAGCAGGGACGGAGCAGGGATGGAGCAGGGACGGAGCAGGGACGGAGTAGGGATGGAGCAGGGACAGAACAGGGACGGAGCAGGGACGGAGCAGGGATGGAGCAGGGATGGAGCAGGGACGGAGCAGGGACGGAGCAGGGACAGAACAGGGACGGAGCAGGGACGGAGCAGGGATGGAGCAGGGACAGAACAGGGACGGAGCAGGGATGGAGCAGGGACAGAACAGGGACGGAGCAGGGACAGAACAGGGACAGAGCAGGGACGGAGCAGGGACGGAGCAGGGATGGAGCAGGGACAGAACAGGGACGGAGCAGGGACGGAGCAGGGACAGAACAGGGACGGAGCAGGGACGGAGCAGGGACGGAGCAGGGATGGAGCAGGGATGGAGCAGGGACGGAGCAGGGACGGAGCAGGGACAGAACAGGGACGGAGCAGGGACGGAGCAGGGACAGAACAGGGACGGAGCAGGGACGGAGCAGGGACGGAGCAGGGATGGAGCAGGGATGGAGCAGGGACGGAGCAGGGACGGAGCAGGGACAGAACAGGGACGGAGCAGGGACGGAGCAGGGATGGAGCAGGGACAGAACAGGGACGGAGCAGGGATGGAGCAGGGACAGAACAGGGACGGAGCAGGGACAGAACAGGGACAGAGCAGGGACGGAGCAGGGACGGAGCAGGGATGGAGCAGGGACAGAACAGGGACGGAGCAGGGACGGAGCAGGGACAGAACAGGGATGGAGCAGGGACAGAACAGGGACGGAGCAGGGACGGAGCAGGGACAGAACAGGGACGGAGCAGGGATGGAGCAGGGATGGAGCAGGGACAGAACAGGGACGGAGCAGGGACGGAGCAGGGACGGAGCAGGGATGGAGCAGGGACAGAGCAGGGACAGAACAGGGACGGAGCAGGGACGGAGCAGGGATGGAGCAGGGACGGAGCAGGGATGGAGCAGGGACAGAACAGGGATGGAGCAGGGACAGAACAGGGACGGAGCAGGGACAGAGCAGGGACGGAGCAGGGACAGAACAGGGATGGAGCAGGGACAGAACAGGGACGGAGCAGGGACAGAGCAGGGACGGAGCAGGGACGGAGCAGGGATGGAGCAGGGACAGAACAGGGATGTAGCAGGGACGGAGCAGGGATGGAGCAGGGACAGAACAGGGATGGAGCAGGGACGGAGCAGGGACGGAGCAGGGACAGAGCAGGGATGGAGCAGGGACAGAACAGGGATGGAGCAGGGACAGAACAGGGACAGAGCAGGGACAGAACAGGGACGGAGCAGGGACGGAGCAGGGATGGAGCAGGGATGGAGCAGGGACGGAGCAGGGACGGAGCAGGGACAGAACAGGGATGGAGCAGGGACGGAGCAGGGATGGAGCAGGGACGGAGCAGGGACGGAGTAGGGATGGAGCAGGGACAGAACAGGGACGGAGCAGGGACGGAGCAGGGACGGAGCAGGGATGGAGCAGGGATGGAGCAGGGACGGAGCAGGGACGGAGCAGGGACAGAACAGGGACGGAGCAGGGACGGAGCAGGGATGGAGCAGGGACAGAACAGGGACGGAGCAGGGATGGAGCAGGGACAGAACAGGGACGGAGCAGGGACAGAACAGGGACAGAGCAGGGACGGAGCAGGGACGGAGCAGGGATGGAGCAGGGACAGAACAGGGACGGAGCAGGGACGGAGCAGGGACAGAACAGGGACGGAGCAGGGATGGAGCAGGGATGGAGCAGGGACAGAACAGGGACGGAGCAGGGACGGAGCAGGGACGGAGCAGGGATGGAGCAGGGACAGAGCAGGGACAGAACAGGGACGGAGCAGGGACGGAGCAGGGATGGAGCAGGGATGGAGCAGGGACGGAGCAGGGACGGAGCAGGGACAGAACAGGGACGGAGCAGGGACGGAGCAGGGATGGAGCAGGGATGGAGCAGGGACGGAGCAGGGACAGAACAGGGATGGAGCAGGGATGGAGCAGGGATGGAGCAGGGACGGAGCAGGGACAGAACAGGGATGGAGCAGGGATGGAGCAGGGATGGAGCAGGGACGGAGCAGGGATGGAGCAGGGATGGAGCAGGGACGGAGCAGGGACGGAGCAGGGATGGAGCAGGGATGGAGCAGGGACGGAGCAGGGACAGAACAGGGATGGAGCAGGGATGGAGCAGGGACGGAGCAGGCTGGCGGGGCTGCAGCTCCCTCTGCTGAGCACGCTCAGCCCTTGCTCTGCAGAAGGGGAAGAGGATGGGAAGGAAGATTTTCTCGACAGGGCGATTGCAAAGGGATCTCCTGTTCCTGCAAAGACACGTTTCCACGTCCGGCAGCTCCACAACGGCCCGGACCAGCATACAAACAAAATTTTGCCACTTTGTGGTGCTGAAGACTTGAGTTGAGGTTTCCACTCAACTGAAACCACTCTCTGATTCACTCAAAATAACAAAGGACTCTACCCTCAGGAATTAATGAGCCATCAGCGACTGCTTTCTGAGCCTGTTTTGGTATTTTTTCAGTACATTTCCACGCGCAAAGCGAACAGGGCGCAGTGAAGGTGGGGCTGGCAGCGTCTCACTGCAGATCCTCAAGGAAATTCCCCTTCTCTGCCGGGAAGCTCTGGCAGCTCACCAGCCTGCACAAACACTTCCTTGTTTTCCTTTTCCTTCAAGCAAAACATTTTATTTGGGGCAATATTTGACACAAACCTCCCTTCACCAACTTCCTCCTCCTCCTCTGGCAGCCTGGTGAGTAACTTGGCTCATGGGCCACCAGCCTGCCCACCACCGGTAGCCACATCCCGCCGGGCTGCCGGCACACCTAGACGGACGGGAGAGGGTCTCCGGTTCCCTTCCTTGCTCTGTTCTCTCATCAGGCGCGCAATTAAATGCCAGAAATTTTGGAGTTTGCTGTTTCTGGCTAAGACAGGGTGGCGGGAGGCTACGGGTGAAAACAAGTCAGAGACGTAACTCGTACCTCCTGTGCAAACACCACGCATAACCCAAGGCGGGTAGATACATTTTGCCTGCCTCACCACCTAAGTTGATTAGCAGAAACCAGGAAGAGTTTGGTATTTTGGGGGTGATATTTTCACACTGCTGGCAAGCTCACCCTTCCAGACTGAAAGAAGCTTCCGTTCAGTGCTGCCTTCAAGCCTTCAGGCCATTATATTCATGGAATCACAGAATCATGGAATGGTTTGGGCTGGAAGGGACCGTAAAGGCCATCTAGCCCAACCCCCTGCCATGGGCAGGGACCTTCCACTAGACCAGGTTGCTCAAAGCCCGTCCAACCTGGCCTTGAGCACTTCCAAGGATGGGGCACCTGCCAGGGATGAGGCCTGAATATTCCCATCTCCAACATAAGTAACATTAAGCTTAACTTGAGCCAGAAAAAAACCCTCTTTATGAAGGCACTCCCCCGAGCAGCACTTCATCCAGCGGCGGAGGCTGGCGACGTCCCCCCCTGCAGCAGGGGAGGCGGCAGGGCGCAGCGGTCCCTCTCCGGGCAGGCACCTCAGACCTCCCCACCGGACCCAAATCACCACCCGGCTCCAGACGTACGGGTTTTGCGCAGCACGCACATGCCCGTACAGCCAGCAACGCCCTTCCCAGAGCACGAGCTGTCCCTGCACGCTGGCCATCCCGGCCCCGGTGCAAGACATCCCCCAGGCTGCTCTACTGTCTTCACGGCTCAAAAGCAAACCTTGTCCCAGCATCCATATAATAATTATGCCTTCCCCAACCTCTTTTTAAGGTTCACCATCCGTTGCCGTCCATCTGCTGTTATAGTGGAGGTTGTCACCACCAGCCCCAGCGATCTTCAAAGCCTGCCTTGCAACACGGAGTCATGGGCAGCCTTATCTCAGGGGCTCCCGGTAGCGACAGGCCAAGGGGGAATGGGTTTCAACGACAAGAGGGGAGATTGAGACTAGATATAAGGAAGACATTTTTTATAATGAGGGTGGTGAAACCCTGGCCCAGGTTGCCCAGAGGGGTGGTCGATGCCCCATCCCTGGGGACATCCCAGGCCAGGCAGGACGGGGCTCTGAGCGACCTGCTCTGGGTGAAGATGTCCCTGCTCACTGCAGGGGGTTGGACGAGGTGGTCTCTAAAGGTCCCTTGCAACCCAAACCAGTCTGTGATTCTATAATAAACAGGGGCTCATATTATTGCAGAATTAACCTCAAAATCACCTCATGCATTGCTGGTATCATACGTGAGCCAGCTTCAGTTTTGCTGTTAAATGCAGGGAATTTGGGTCATTTGAAAGACAGAACTAACCATCTATGGATGGGATTTGGCTTAAGAAGGACAGGCAAGACAAAACCTTGCCAAAAATACTGCACCGGCACAGTAGGTTGCAAAAAAAAATATGCAGCCTGGCTGCTGTAGGCCCGAGGGACAAATTGAGTTACGTTTTTTCCCAAATAACCTAAAAACCATTTGGGATTGGCAGTTTCAGGGTCCCCAGATGAAAGACACAGCAGCAGCTCTGTCTTGCTGACTACCTACATCTTTGCCGTAAGCCCTAATGTCTCCTGACTTACACTACAGACCACAGCAACATTCCCAGTTACTGCTCAAACATATCTTTTAGCCTTCAAAATACCTTAAATGAGAAACACTGACCATTAGCCCTCCCTTTCAACAAATTAGCAACACCACTGATTGGTAATAGAATCCCAGAATCCCAGACTGGTGGGGGCTGGCAGGGACCCCTGGAGCTCACCCCATCCCACCCCTGCTGGAGCAGGCACCCCCAGAGCAGGGGCACAGGGCCGCGTCCAGGCGGGGGGTGAATGTCTCCAGGGAAGGGATCCCACAGCCTCTCTGGGCAGCCTGTGCCCCTGCTCTGGCACCCGCACAGCAAAGGGGTTTGGCCTCATGTTCAGGGGGAACTTCCCGTGTTCCAGCTTGTGCCCGTGGCCCCTTGGCCTGGCGTTGGGCACCACTGAAAAGAGCCCGGCCCCATCCCCCTGACACCCACCCTTCAGGTATTTATAGGCACTGATGAGATCCCCCCTCAGCCTTCTCTTCTCCAGGCTGAACAAGCCCAGGTCTCTCAGCCTTTCCTCACAAGGGAGATGCTCCAGCCCCTGATCCCCTTGGCAGCTCTGCGCTGGCCTTGCTCCAGCAGTTCCCTGCCCTTCTTGGACTGGGGGGCCCAGAACTGGACACAGAAGAATTGTAAAGGCAGCTAATATTTAGAAGTTGTTGCATACGCTGGCAAGTCCTCCATAGACTGGCTGAACTGGCCCCGAAGGTTGTGACGGGTGGCCCGAAGTCCGGCAGGAGGCCAGTCGCCAGCAGCGTGCCCTGGGGTCCATACTGGGGCCAGGAGTGTTGCCCATCTTCACTGATGAGCCAGGCGATGGGGCAGAGCGTACCCCCAGCAAGTCAGCAGGCGACAAGAGGGAGGAGCGGCTGATCCACCTGGACAGCCTGGAGGAACGTGCAGAGAAGACCTTCATGAAGTTCGGCCAAGGGAAACGCCAACGCCTGCTCCTGGGGAGGGATAGCCCCACGCACCAGTACGTCCTGGGGGCCAAGCAGGCCGGAAGGGAGCTCTGCAGAGAAGGTCCCGGGGGTCGCATGGACACCACGCTGACCACGCAGCAATGTGCCCTCGAGGCAAAGGTGGCCACCAGAGCGCTGGGCTGTGTCAGGCAGAGCGTTGCCAGCAGGAGAGGGAGGTGGTCCTGCCCCTCTGCCCATCACTGCTGTGCTGGGGCCAGTGCTGGGCTTCCCAGGACAGGAGAGACAGGAACATACTGGAGTGAGCCCGGCACAGGACCATGGTGATGGTTAAGTGTGGAACATCGGAGAGGCCAAGAGCTGGGACTGCTCAGCCTGGAAAAGGGAGAGCTCAGCGGGACCTGACCAGCGTGTACGACCACGGAGCCAGGATCTTCTCAGTGGTGACCACTGAGCAGACGAGAGGCACCACAGAATCACAGAATCATTTAGGTTGGAAAAGACCTTTAACCGTTAACCCAGCACTGCCAAGCCCACCACTAAAGCATGTCCCTCAGCGCCACATCTACATGGCTTTGAAATGCCTCCAAGCACGGTGACTCCCCCACTTCTCCGGGCAGCCTGTGCCAGCGCTTGACGACCCTTTCGGTGAAGGAATTTTTTGCATAAACTGAAATACAAGAAACTCTTTTTAACAAAGAAAAAATTCCTTCTTTACTGTCAGGGAGGTTGTGCGCTGGCACAGGCTGCCCGGAGCGGCTGTGGAGGCTCCATCTCAGAGATATCCAACACCCGACGGGACGTGGTCGTGGCCAACCTGCTCTAGGCAGCCCTGCTTGAGCACGGTGGGCTGGGCTTGATGATCCCCGGAGGTCCCTTCCAACCTCAAGCACTCCGTGCAGTCTGATCCAACTCTGCTTGCTAACCAAAGGTTCAGATGTGTTAAACACCCAGATGTTTCATTTTTAAGGAAAAAATGCAATTTTAAGGAAAAATGCGTTGCAAACCCTTAAAGTTTTGGACAATATCTTGGACCAGGAGTTTCAACACCACGTTTGTCTGCAAAGAACGAGTGCTGTGTTCCCATCACTTCTCCTGCTGGGCCCTACAGCCTTACTTTAGCAAAAGAAACCTAGAAAAAGTGGGTAATGTATTCTTGCCTGCTACTACTTGAGTTCTTTTTAAGTCTGAGGTGAAATGAAGCTTTAGCCCAGAATGAGTAAGCGAGGATCTGTTTTCCTCTTCTCCAGTGTGATCCCTTCACTTGAGAGGTGAAGACACAGTGAAAAGACATCGGGACAAATCCTGTCTGATGTTACCCAACCTTTAGCTGCCCACGGGTGGTGGCTTCTAACCTCCACGACTCAAATCAATGTTTATTATTTTTTTAAAAAAATGACTAAAAATACCAGCACTGAGCTGCTCAGAAGGCTGCACTGTGCTAAGTACCGAGCTCCGGGAAAAGTGCTAACAATTAGAAAAAGCTTTTTAAAACCTGCTTCAGCAGGGAGATGAAATGGTCACCAGGCGAGATGAACCAAGGACACTCTTTTGTGTAGTAGCGTGTTTCATAGCAGAGAAAAGAAGCAGTTCAAACCTCAGTGAATATACAGCTAAACGGGACTAAAGCCCTGACTGGAAAACAAGAACCGGCAATTATCGCTCGAATACGCAGAAATACGTGGCTCGCCATTTCTGCTGAAAACCTGGGAGCAATTTAATGACTTGCTTGGGAGTTGTTGCAGCAGAAGCATGAAAACAAGCCGGCCCTCGAAAGGATGCTGGGCTGCTGGAAGAACACGGTAATGAGAAAGTAACGCAAGATGACGGGCTGCAAAAGCCCTGTGCAGGCACGAGGGGGAGCGAGAGCCCGCGGAAAAATCCCCAAAGTTTAAGCCTCAGCCTATGAAGAAAAATGAGAGAGTCGAGTGGCTTTGACGACCGCCCAGGTTTATGTTCAGGTGTTTGTAGAATCTTCTAACCTGCAAGCGTGATCATCTGCTCAGGAAATTAATGCAGGTTGGCAAGAGATTAATAGGCTCTGCCTCTGTAAAAGGGGAGACGAGGAGGAGCCCCCGTGCGGTGTCCTGGCGTCCCTGAGCTGACGCTAACACAAACCCGCACGTCCCCATCCACGGCTTTAGGCACAGCTCATCTGGGACGTGCCTGCAGGCGGGGCACGTCCCCTTCCCTCGCTATTCCAGCAAGGTATTTGCTATCGGGTAGACTTAAACCCCACTAACTTCTTGTTCTGAAACTGTCCTCAAATTCAAATTCTCTTAAATGCCGATCGCGCCCTTCGCTCCATAACCCAACCGGGAGATGCCAGCGCAGCGTCACCTGGCTAACGCTGGGCTGCCTCTGCTCTCCATTTCTGGTTTTCAAAGCGGTATTTCCCCAAGTGAGTTATAAATTCTCCCATTTTAAACCTTTCTGCCAAGTCAACATCAGAATGGTCTTTATGGGAGTTACATAATTTCTGCAGAACTTCTCCGTTTTCTGTAATACCAGTTTACCACGAATATTACTGCAGCCCAGACTGTTAAGACCGCAGACTGAGCATCTGGCAGCAGGGAGGCATCAAGCTCTTCGAAGACTCAAGCAGCAGTTTCTTGAATATTTTTTCGGTCGTCCTTGCTGTGGGGGGACAGCGGAGCAGGGAACGGTTCCAGCTCAGGATGACGACAACAACAACAGATAGAAAGAAGCTTGTAAACTTGTTATTTTTAACGCAGACAGGTCACCGCCTGGCCCCGCAGGCAAGCGTACAAGATGCTGCATGATGTGGGCCGCGTAAACCAGCACTGCAGACTGTACCTCCATACTGCTCCCTTGTTCTTCTGGTAGATATGATGTTTCTGAAATATACAGACAAGGAATCTGCTTCCCCAAAGGCAAAATGGGGAAAAAAATAAGCCAAACTAGATTTAGAAGGCTCTTTCCTTTAGGCTTTTCTATGACACCTATAAAATGTGCTCATGCCAGCTCTTCACCCTGCTCAGCTACTACAAACACTTACCAGGAACTCATTTTATCACTAATTTATTCCACTCTCTTAGCTGTGTTTCACCCTTCGCCTCCCAGGAAGCCCCATTCTGGAGTATTTATAATGCTGTTGACTATCTGCACCATCAACTCAGCTTAGTTAAAGTGTTTTCAGAAACTGAAGGCTGGGCTTTACAGCAAGGACCATCTTCACAGGCAGGCGTAGCTCCTGGTATCATGTTTGAGTTTCAACAGTGCAGGTATCATGTGGATAAGTGTAAGTGTAATGGCCTCGGTATCATGGTTATATCTAAAAAAGAAGATGTTAGCTTGCACGGGGGGGGTTGAGACACACAAATTATTTAACAGCTAAAAATTTGTTAATAAATCGGTGAACATCACCTTCCTTCCTACACAACCGTTCCTAAAACCTGCTCCAGAAGGTCTGAGCAAGTGCCGCGG
Source organism: Phalacrocorax carbo (assembly GCF_963921805.1). Taxonomy (NCBI): domain Eukaryota; kingdom Metazoa; phylum Chordata; class Aves; order Suliformes; family Phalacrocoracidae; genus Phalacrocorax; species Phalacrocorax carbo. The sequence continues at coordinate 1,542,098 of NC_087513.1, read as the reverse complement.
CAGAACCGCGAGCGGCCTCCTCCCCCTTGCACCGAGGAGGATGACCATTGCTCAGCGCTGCCGTTGATCACAACCCCGGCAGCGTCTCACCACGCCGCTAACGTGAGCTCTACAATCAGCTTACACAGCCCCCTCTGCCGCGTTCCCCGCGGACCCCGCGCACGGTACGACCTGCCCCGGCACATTCAGATGTCCCACCCTGCTCACAGCGAAGCCTCTTGCTCTGCCGTGCAGAGAAAAACCATCTGTTTGTCTGCTTTGCTGCCTCTCCTCCGGTCATTGCCCGCTCGTCCTCCAGCTGTAAAGTTCTCCAAGCGAGTTCTTCACCGCCACCAGTTTTTGAAAAGCCCAAGAGCAGGTATTAATTTCTGCAATCCTGGGAAATCGTAGGGACTTGAACTTCCAGCTCAGGCAGGAGCTCCAGGTCAATCCATGAAGAAAGAACCAAAGCTCTGCGCAACCAGAGGGATGAGTTTACTCAAGATTAAACCCGGTTTCAGAGCGCTCTCGAATGGGAAGATGGTCAGCCTGCTTGGCACCAGAAGTCAAGTGAGTGTGTTGCAGATGCTGAGGCTAAATAACAAACAATAAATTAATTTATGCTCTCCTTTTTTCTTTTTCTTTTCAAATAAGGAGCATCCAGAAGCATAGCTAATAGTGCTTGGATACAGATCTGCTTAAAAATCAGGCTGTTTACAGATCCTGCTTCTAGATTTTATCATCAGAGGAAATTTCTTTTTAAAAAAATTTATTTTTCCCACAGGGCTTCACACACTCCAGGGACATGCAGACTTCTGCATCCGAAACCATGACCCAGCTCGAGCACTGTGGGTATCAAGCAGAAGGTAAGGCAGCACCACAGGAATTCCTGCCATTCTTGAATTACAGCATCACCCCTGCTATAAATAACTCCAAAATATCATCTCTCTGATACTACAAGTAAAAGACGAGGCGGCTGAAGCACACAGGGACACGCACCTATCCCTGAGGAACAGCCTGAAATGTCTCTCCATCCCCGGCAGCGTGGCCACGCCGGCCAGCCAGCTTGAGTGTGTTCCCTCGTTAGAGTACAGGAAACATAACGGATATTCCAGGAACAGCTTAAAGAACATATTTTCTCATTAATAGAATTAAAATGTGTCCTAAGAACTCCCTGCAGAATAAAATATCTCCATTGTGCAAACCAGGTGGAGAAAGAGGCATCTTCTTAGCACGCCTTCGCTGCAGGCAAATATACACCAACTCCGATGAATCATAGAATCATTAAGGTGGGAAAAGACCTCTGGGATCATCAAGTCCAACCACCAACCCAACACCCCCAGGCCTCCTAAACCGTGTCCCCAAGTGCCACGTCTGCACGGTGTTTGAACCCCCCCAGGGACGGTGACTCCCCCACCTCTCTGGGCAGCCTGTGCCAGGGCCTGACCCCTCTGGCAGGGAAGGCATTTTCCCTCATCTCCAACCTAAACCTCCCCTGACGCAGCTTGAGGCGGTTCCCTCTCGTCCCATCACTGGTGACTTGGGAGCAGAGACCAGCCCCCCCCTCACTCCAGCCCCTCTCAGGCAGCTGCAGAGAGCGAGAAGGGCTCCCCTCAGCCCCCTCTTCTCCAGGCTAAACCCCCCCAGCCCCCCCAGCCGCCCCCCAGCACACTTGTGCTCCAGACCCTGCCCCAGCCCCGCTGCCCTTCTCTGGACACGCTCCAGCCCCTCAAGGCCCTTCTTGTCCCGAGGGGCCCAAACCTGAGCCCAGCATTCGAGGTGGGGCCTCCCCAGGGCCGAGCACAGGGGCGAAATGAGCCTGATTGTGCAGAGGTCTCTCAATCAAAGAAAAAGCAAGGGATAAGGTCTTCAATAGCTGGAAAGTTTCTACGAACTAAAACCGGATGACAAGAAATAAATCGTATGAGTTCGTGTTTGAATTAGAAAGGGCTGAACTTGGACAGAACAGCTCTTCCATGGGTTACGCTGTAGGCCACCAGCTTTTAAACGGCTTCTTTAACAGGCAAAGTGAAGCTCAAAGCAAGATTATGAGGCTCAACACAAAGGCAAAGGCCATCCTGCATCTTCATTTCTCATCAAGATGGCCACGTTTCCCACTAGAGGAAGATGAACCTGGGTCAGATCCAAGCCCACGACAGCACCTGGGCTCTCTCGCAGGAAAAGCACCAAATAGGAGTCATGCTTCTGCCGGACGACTCCAGGTATTACTTACAGCACAAAAACCCAACAGAAGACTTTCCAGACTAGTAGAGGTCGTGAGAGAAGATAAAACTTTGGATGTGTTTCCAAGTTGGCAGCAACTCAAGGAACTGACCTTCCAGGAGGCAGAAGAGGTTGTCAAGGGGCTGCAGGCGAAGAGGTGACAGATCTGTAAGGTCCCATATAAGGGTGCAGAGCTGGTGGTTTTACAGGACACCCCTTGGTTTGGTTCATTTTTAAAACACATAAAATTGCTCCTTCCCAGGTATATCAGAAAATACAAGAGCAAAATGTTTAACTTCCCCAAGATAAGGATGGGTTTTGGCACTGAAAAGTTGAGCGTAAGTCTACCTCCGCCCCAAAATTAACTACACATTTTACATTTATTTTTAATTCCAGGGAGGCAAATACAGAACTCCTGATTTGCACGAGAAAGTTAGGTTTGAATATGCTCCTGTCCCAACACGTGCGCAGCAATACCTGTCCCCTCCTGAGAATTCAGTCTCCTGTAGCTGAACAAAACAGCTGCCGCTTACCAGGAAGATGGGAACCATGTCAAAAAATGATATCCGATTAATATCAGCTGTCTTCTATACGGGAGCTCTGCGCCTGTAGGAATGCCAACGTCACAAACCCACAAATAACAACAAAAATACTTCTTTAATTTGCTCTAAACCGGGAGAAGGAAAGGGCACCTGTATCAGCGCGGCCTTCGACAGCAAGTTTCATCCCAGTGCATGGATGACAAAGGGCTTGCTGTGGCTCAAACACGAGCAGAAAGAAGATTAATGAGGAGGTCTGAAGAGAAAAGCCATTTACACATTTCTGAAGGCAACGACATCAGTCGGAAACAGAGACACCAAACAATTCGAGCCTGTACGTGCCTGGCACTTCGGAAACCCCAGGCAGTAGGTGCAGCCCACCCCCTCCCATGCGTCTGCAAACCGCTCTGCCTTTTCACAACACGTCCACGTGCATCGCGTCGCACGAGGACAGATTTCGGCTGCTTGGCTGGGAGAGGCAGCACGGAGAGGGCGGATGCGTAACCACAGCTCAGGACTCTGTGCAGAGACAACTCCTAAACCTTTGAATAAACAGCGTATCGAACCAGCCTTCCAATGGTCAAATGATTAATTTTGATTACAAGCAAACCGAGAGACAGAGAGCCAGCCGTGCCCTGGGCTGCATCCCCCAGCGCGGGCAGCAGGGTGAGGGAGGGGGTCCTGCCCCCCTGCCCCGCTCTGTGAGACCCCCCTGCAGCGCCGCCTCCAGCTCGGGGCTCCTCAGCACGGGACAGACACGGGGCTGCTGGAGCGGGGCCAGAGGGGGCACAGAAATGCTCCGGGGGCTGGAGCCCCTCTGCTGCGAGGCCGGGCTGGGAGAGCTGGGGTTGTTCAGCCTGGGGGAGAGAAGGCTGCGGGGAGACCTTATTGCGGCCTTTCGGTGCTTAAAGGGGGGCTGTGGGAAGGGTGGGGGCGACCTCTTTAGCAAGGCCTGTTGTGACAGGACAAGGGACAATGGTTTGAAACTGGGAGAAGGAAGGTTTGGACTGGACATAAGGAAGACATTTTTGCAATGAGGGTGGCGAAACCCTGGCCCAGGCTGCCCAGAGAGGTGGTCGATGCCCCATCCCTGGGAACACCCAAGGTGAGGCTGGACGGGGCTCTGAGTGACCTGATCTGGTTGAAGATGTCCCTGCTCACTGCAGGGGGCTGGACTAGATGGCCTCTGAAGGTCCCAAACCAGTCTGTGATTCTATTCCATGACTCTACGATCTGCCTGTATCGGATCCACTGGAACGCTCCTACAGGTCGACACACTGATTTTTGTTTGTTTGTTTGTTTTTTCAAGATGACGATATACTATAAAGAGTAATTTCTATTTCAGTATGCTTAGATTTCCAGTTTTAACAGCTTTGTAACTTTACTACCTTGTCAAAGGCGTACACCTGGAGATTCGTTTAAAGTTTATCCATCCACAGAAATATTTTTGGAGCTGAAGCTCTGAATCGGAGCTTACATCCCCGTGCAGGTCCACCCACCCGTACGGTGCTGCCGCACAGTCCCCGCCGTTTACCCGACTGTCTCCTCTCTGCACAGAAGTAACAGCATCTTTCTCTGCCGGGGAACAGATGTGCTCAGAGTATTACCAACTGACGTGAGATGCTTGGGAATTGGACAAAATCTGAAAAGGAAAACTAACTCCATACAAAATTTTCAATGTGGAAAATACTGGGGAGCGAGAAGTCACCCAGACTGGACTGAAGCGAAACGAAGAGCTCTTCTAGAGAAATAAATGCCTACAGAAAATATCCTAAAAATGCAGAGCCTGCCTTCCCAGCAAGGCTGTCACACCTAGAGCCACTGGGGTCGTTCAGGAACGCAGCCGATCGTCTCCTCGGGCTCGTGAATATGAACCAGGAGAGGAGCCTGGCTGGAGGAGCTGAACCGTCCCAGCTGGTTAACCAGAAAGCCGGAACCAAATGGGATGAATTTTAATGTGGGTGCCATTACGTATCTTCACTAAATATTGGGCTTCTTTACTAGTCTCTGTACTGTCATCTTGCGCAGGTTTATGGCAGTTGAGCTGTCTCATCTGCACGCAGTGCCACAACCAACCCAAAAGGCCAGACTGCAAATTTTACATCACTTTGACCAGTGGCCAAAACCCCCCGAACAATACATTTCTGTTAAAATTAGATTTGGAGAAGAGGCAAGAGGAGAAGCAGGAGGGGAAAGTAAGAGAGGCAGCACCGCTGCGCCACAGCACCTGCTTTAATTGCCCAAGCACTGCTTTGACACAAGATTAAGCCAGGGTGAATCCACACCCCACCCCCTGCGTGAACCATCCCACGGAAAACTTGATCGGTCAGAGGGAACACGCTACTAGAGAAACAACAGAGAGAAAGAGGAAGAGAAGGGGAAGGGGGGGAAAGGGGGGAAAGGGGGGGAAGGGGGGGAAGGGGGAGAGGGAGGGAGGAAGGGAGGGAGAGAGGAAGGAAAAAGAATCACACAGAATCCCAGAATCCCAGGCTGGAAGGGACCCCAGGGATCATCTAGTCCAACCTTTCTGGGAAGAGCCCAGCCTAGACAAGATGGCCCAGCACCCTGTCCAGGCGACTCTTGAAGGTGCCCAACGTGGCCGAGCCAACCCCTTCCCCGGGGAGATTATTCCAACGGTGACTGTCCTCACTGTGAAAAATTTCCCTCTGGTGTCCAATCGGAATCTCCCCAAGAGCAACTTGTGTCCTGGGAAGAAAGAAGAATGAAGAAAGGAAGAAAGAAAAAAAAAGAAAAAAGGAAAAAATGGGGAGAAAGGAAAAGAAAAAAAGCAAGCGAGCCGGGGGAAGAAGCCCTATTGTATCCATCCACTTGCAGTTTTTCATATGCACCACCCCAGACAGACTGACCACTTCTTTGAAAATACACCAAATAATTCCTGCTATCTTAACGCTTTATCCAGCGGATGTCAGCCGAATTTTGTTCGTCGCCAGCCGCCTACCCTGCGACACACAAACATTTGCACTCCAGTTCTCCTCCATTAACAGCACGGACGAAATCTGCAGCAAGGATCACATCTGCCCCGCTCCTGGCTACCGCCACGCACTCCGTGCTGGGATTATCTCTTAGGACAGATTATTTCATAGGCTTTGGATACAACCAAAATACCACAGCTTTAGCAGCAGCCATTGCGTATAAATATATAAAGTGTGTGTATATATATATGTATAAAAAACCATTTAATACCAGTTCCTTGCAACCTCTCATGCTCCTACTTGCTTCTGAGAGTAGTTCTAGGCAAATTAAAAAGGCTTGGGTTTGCTTTTTAAAGCATGGTGCTCATTATTTCATACTTCAGTAACCAGACGTACCCCCCATTTCTTTCAGAGTTTGGTGGCCTTCAGAGATCAACCTGCAGCTCATTTGCGGAGGCAGGTGTCTGATTACCAACCTGCCCAAACACGGATCCTTTTAAGAGCCAAAGGCTTAGCGGAGCCACCCGTATGACCAGCTTGCCCATTTTTTTATTGTAATCTCTTAGGTGCTCCACGGCGTGACACTAATGCCTATTTAATCAAGACGTCTGCAGCGTACGTACATGTTTTTTAAGTTCAAAGGGATGCAGACCGCTTCTGGTTCTGCCCGTTGTGAGGGCGACTTCACGAAAGCACGACGTCAAATCTGGCACAAAGGAAAATTCATTTGAAAGCTTTAACCTAAGCTTGCTTTCTGTGCATAAAATCCAACACGAAGACAGTTTCTATGTGGAAAGGCTCCTACGTGGGATGGTCAAGCCAAAATGACCGTGACTCTGTTGGTGAGAGTGGTAAATAGGAACAGAAAGCCAAGAACTCCCGGTATTTTGGGGACATAGTAACAGCCAGATCCAAGCTCAGCAGCCCCTCGTGGAAGGAGATGTAAGGACCACATCAGTGCAAGGACAACATACAGCCCCCTTCCCGCTGCATGAGGTCTCATTAAAATACCTTCTAGCAGGAGAGTCTTATTAATGGTGTAAAAAAGGTCCTTCTGCCAGGTTTGGGCCCCTGGGGACAAGAAGGGCCTGGAGGGGCTGGAGCGTGTCCAGAGAAGGGCAGCGGGGCTGGGGCAGGGTCTGGAGCACAAGTGTGCTGGGGGGCGGCTGAGGGGGCTGGGGGGGTTTAGCCTGGAGAAGGGGGGGCTGAGGGGAGCCCTTCTCGCTCTCTGCAGCTGCCTGAGAGGGGCTGGAGTGAGGGGGGGGCTGGTCTCTGCTCCCAAGTCACCAGTGATGGGACGAGAGGAAACGGCCTCAAGCTGCGTCAGGGGAGGTTTAGGTTGGAGATGAGGGAAAATGCCTTCCCTGCCAGAGGGGTCAGGGATTGGCACAGGCTGCCCAGAGAGGTGGGGGAGTCACCGTCCCTGGGGGGGTTCAAACACCGTGCAGACGTGGCACTTGGGGACACGGTTTAGGAGGCCTGGGGGTGTTGGGTTGGTGGTTGGCCTTGATGATCCCAGAGGTCTTTTCCAACCTTAATGATTCTGTGATTCTATGACTCCAGCTTATCGGTGCTTCCTCAGCCCTTGCCGTCACAGCATTGTAGGCTTCCTGCGGTCTGTATTTCAGGTTGACAGAGCCACAGCATCATATTATTTTGGACAAGAATTAGAGATGTAAACTTGGGAGAGATCTGGAAATTTTCTTCAGGCTTTGATGTGTGGAGGGGGAAGGATGGTTAAGAAAAAAAAAATAAAAGTCAAGACTCCCGGGCTCTCAAAATATCGCTGCCTTACCTGAGTGCCACAGCGCTAACAAGGAGGAGGGGAACTGGTGATTCCACTCAGAAACTCTTTCCAGCGGTGCCCAACGCCAGGCCAAGGGGCCACGGGCACAAGCTGGAACACGGGAAGCTCCCCCTGAACATGAGGCCAAACCCCTTTGCTGTGCGGGTGCCAGAGCAGGGGCACAGGCTGCCCAGAGAGGCTGTGGGGTCCCTTCCCTGGAGACATTCACCCCCCGCCTGGACGCGGCCCTGTGCCCCTGCTCTGGGGGTGCCTGCTCCAGCAGGGGTGGGACGGGGTGAGCTCCAGGGGTCCCTGCCAGCCCCCACCAGTCTGGGATTCTGTCACACTGAAACAGTGAGCTCCACGTTTGGGAAAAAAAATGAACGCGTACGCAGTCGATAAGCTCCGGGGGAACATCCCTCAAAAACTGAGAGATGGGAAAATTGATTGCTGAGAAAAGACATCAAGCTGATACGAAAACCATGCCCTGATCCAACACCGAACCCAGAACTTGGGCCTTTGAGATGCTAAAAGCTTCCCTGCTTGCATGCTAGGAGCTATCAGGTTAGCAGTGTCTTATTTATTCCTGTCTCCGCGCGTCAACGGCTCGATACATACCGAAGCCTATCTCCCCGAGTAAATCAGCAATACAGCCCGAGGAACCCGTCCCCGCCAGCAGCGAGACGACGGCAGCAGACTGACGAGGTTGTCTGACTGCAGGCTCGCTCCGGCTCTCAGCATCCCCGAGCAATCCCACCTCCCACGCGCGGTACCCACGGCGGCAGGGCTTCTGGGGGAACTGCCAACGCGCCAAACCGGTGCTGGAAACGCCGCTCCTCACCTCGCGCGAGCCGCTCAGCTGTCAGCCGACGAGGGAAAATGAAGTTAATGAGCAAAGCTTTAATCAGTGGACCTTGGTGTAATTAGAAAGGGAGCCCCCTGAATACGTAATGACAGGCCATCTCTCCCCGACTGCCCATTTTCCCATGGGAAGAAGGTTACAGTGGCTCAAATGGAAAAGAAAAAGCCATCAAATCAGGGATTAAATATTCGTTTATAGAAATGCAGCTTTTCTCTAAGCACCGGTTCGTCCCCGCGTCCTCCCAGGGCAGAAAGCGACTGAGCCGCAGGAGATGCAACGGCAGGGTCAGCAACGGCTCGGGTAAGGACAAGAAACACATTTGCTCGTGTGATATTGCTGTTCTGCTTATAAATCTATAGACAGACACGCCTCATTGACTGAGGAACAGTTTAATTCCAGTTTGTGGCAAATAAAAACAAATGCTTATCTGAAATCTACCCAAAATTAGGAGGGTTTGCCCTCGCTTAGCCTCCGCAGGTCGGCGCCTGCTTAGAGCAGAGCCCTTCTTCCAGGCAAGGTGCTCACGAGTTTTCCTCCACGGAATGACTAGACCCTGCCACAGTCTAAGAGTCTTTACTAACCCTTATTAAGAGGCTGATAAAGGTCCCTCGTCACGCGGAGATTACAGTGGTGAGCCAAGAGCGCGGTCCCCAGCCGGGGGGTGTTAGGTCTTCACTTTCCCATGGTCAAAGCACACGGACTGAATTTGAACAATCTCGACCCATTTAGGCTCAACGTGTCTACACTCTGCCACCGTTTGACGTATTAAACGGGTATTAAAACCAACGGAGCACTGAGCCTGACCTCCACTTAGCACACCTAAGCCGAGCCTATAAAGCTGTGTTTAGCTAATGTGCATTTTCCTCGGGCGATTCCCTTCACTGCTCGCCCTGCACGTTAATCCCATCTACAATTTTGCTTTCTAAGCCACTAGATTTTTTTCTTCCTGGCTTAAGTTTGGTCCGAACAGCCTCCCTGTAAGCGCACCTCGTCCTCAAGTTCCTCCTGAGGCTTCTCAATAAGCTCAACAAAACCATCCTCTCGGCATAAGGGAACTTGGTCAGCACCCGAACACGCCGCGAGCCTCCTGGGCCGCGCCGTGGGTCAACTGCTGGCGGAAATAAAGGGGTTTCCAGAAACTGCGTTATCAAGACTATCAACAAAGACAAGCCCCAGTTTGCACTCTTTACCCTTTAAGGTTTTATCCCAAGCTCTGTCACAGCGTTCATTCACAGCCCTTGCCAGTTTTCTTGCCCACAGCGACCCTCTTTAGAGTGACCCTGACTAACAAAACACGCTTCCCTTCCCCTCTGCCCATCCCTCGCTGCGCCCCGCAAGTGCTGCGTCGAAACTTGAAGAGACCCGGGTTGGCACACAATTCTAGGGGTGCGGAATGAAAAGGTGATGATGGCAGCACTGCTCTGAAATCTATCCGCAATTTTTAAGCCATTTTTATGTTTAGTTTAGTATTTTAAACAATTTTATTTAAGGATTGGGCTCGTCATCCATTACTTGTGACTTACAGAAATCCCTGGCTATGAACTGCTCCTAACGTGACTGTCACTCGGTGCCTTCTTAGCTTGCAGAAATTACAGTATTCAAGTGATTTTAACCTTCCTGCACCGGAAGCAAAGTTACAGCCCAACCTAGGCAGTCGTCCTGTGCATAGGAAATGTCTTTTTGCCATTAAGGACAAAATATTCCATCATGGGAGTTGGCCACATGAGTCATTAATCGTGTTTTACCTCCTGTAGACCAAGCCTAACGATAACCTTGTTACCAAGCTTTCGGGCGAGTCCAAAGGTTACCTAAGAGGAAGCTGTGAAGAACAGAGCACGGTATGAATTTGAACTATAAATTCACTTTATTAATACAAAGTTATTGGGGGGCGGGAATAAAACCCAGAATAAACATGCTCTGAGAGGGAGGGGAACAGTCGCAGTAAATTGAACAACCTAGCCTTACCTCTTTGTACTTTCTCCAGCTTAATCAGGCCTCAGCGGAGTCAAGTTTGACAAGCGCTATTAGCATCCGTTAATTTACGCATTTTGATCATCCAGCATCCAGGGCGCTGCAGAGAGCGACGTGTGCTGGCTACGGCCAGCCCCAGAGGGACAATAGCCGTTAGCAAAGATTTCTGTTAACGCGCCCTGGTGCCTCGGTTGCCCGTTGCCAAATCCTACCCTGCTGTTAAACATTAATTTTTCGTAATAACCTCCCAGCTCCAAGGGCTGACACGGCATCCCCGGACTTCTCAAGGTCAGAAACCTTTCATTCGGCTTCCCTCTGTCTTTGGGCAAAGCGGTCATGAGCCCAGCCACGTTCAGCAGCGCTGCCACAACGGCCAAACCCAAATCCGTCTACGACGCGGTTTCGTCGACTGTATCAAAAATACGGCTTTGAGAGCAAAGTGAGTTATTTTAATAACCTGACTTACACCCTTCTTTTTAAACTAACTGCATTGCTCTGGATAACAGGAACAGCAGCACATTTCTATCGAGTTCCTAGTGATTTCCTCTTCCATTTCGTTTCCTACCTGTGGCTGCTCTCAAGGTCTGGGATGCAAAGGCAGCAGCGATTCACCTCCGCTGCAATCGCCTGCCCCATCGCTCAGTAAAGCGCATCGCACCCCACGCTTGGCGAGTTACTTTAAACAAAATCTAACAGGAGTCGGACTGAAGACGAAGGTGTTCTTTGTACTTTGAATTACAAAGGAGCCATTATCGAAAAGTGCACAGTCGAGAGCCCTGTTAGCGTCCTTGGCGGAGCCGTCACCCCAGCAGGAGCAAATGGGAGCTCTGACTCACACCGGTGCAGCGAGGGCGACGGAAAGCTCAAATGAGATGAATAAATCCAGCGTTACAAGCACAACAGAAATCAGAAGTGCAGGTAAATCAATTAGGCACTCTTCATGTGTATTAAAAGATCGAGAAGAACATTTAAATACATGTGAGATACTTAAAATTAGACTAATGAGGGATTACTAACAATTCCTCTCTCCCAAACCAGAACGCTCTGACAGTTTAAAAGGCAAATGCTTTATTATTTCGTACGTGGGCTTAGCATTTACTCCCACGCGTGGGAACGGGACACACGGAGGTGACAGGCATTTGAAAGATGTGAAATTCGCCATGTAGGGATTGAGAACTCTAAGGGAAGCTTCAAAATCCAATGACGAAACCTTCCTTCCTCAGTATTTGGAGAAGGATAAATTGATTGAGATATATTTGTGGGTGTAAATATATACGTACATAAAAATATCGATCGCACTGATATTAATCACATTGATATTTTCACCTTTCCGTAACAAAACCCCGAAGAGTTTGGCCGCCTTGTTAACAAAGCCAACGTGCCCTTGTGTCGCTTCGGTTTAACGAGATGTCGTACGTTTATCTCTGCAGCCGCCCCTTCATCCCTTCTCTGCTGCCCTCTCCCCATACGCACCCGCCTAATTGCTGCGATTATAGCACGGCTCTAATTTGCATCCCACCCGAGGACCAGGCAGCAAATTAAATCAGCGCACGCTGTCCCAACGCACGGCTTGGGTTTCTCAGGCTGGCTTGGGTTTGCTTTTTGTAGACGGAGAGAAGACAACTCGCAAAGCACTGCCTGTCCTCAGCGACAGCACTGCTCCCAGGGAACAAACCCCTTCCGGGGAACTGCCGGCGACTCGTTTTAGCAAAACAAGAACCATCGCCTCTGCGGCAGAAAGAAGTTGCCTCCAGAAGCTTCAGGTGATAAACTTGTTTAAAGCTTAGATGTCATTCAGACTCGGAAAGGTTTTTTAAAAATAAGCCATGCTGTCAAAGCTAATCATCTCCCCCCAGGTCTGGGGTTTTTTTAAACAAATATTAGGTCCCAGAGGCACTTCATGAGCAATTTGGGAAACCCCCGCTGCGACAACAGGTCGCAAGAACACACAGGAATCCCAGGCTGGAAGGGACCTCAGGGATCATCTAGTCCAACCTGTCTAGGAAGAGCCCAGCCTAGACAAGATGGCCCAGCACCCTGTCCAGCCGACTCTTGAAGGTGTCCAACGTGGCCGAGCCAACCCCTTCCCCGGGGAGATTATTCCAGTGGTGACTGTCCTCACTGTGCAAAGTTTCCCTCTGGTGTCCAGTCGCGAGGCTTTGGCCCTGTGTAACCTCGGAGGTGGCAGGACCAGTTTCCCGCGGGCTCCTGCGGAAGCAGCAGCAGGATGACTTTCGCCTGCCCTGGCCGCCCTAACGCCAAACTCACCGGCAGCCCGTTCAAAACCCGGTTTTTACCCAAAGAACGACGGGCGCGGTTTGGGACCGTGCGGGAGCGAACGGCGCGTCGCCTGCAGGTGCTCCGTACAGCGAGGGTGCTGCCGACTGATAAGCAAGGACTCGTATCCAGAGCGACAAGAAGCCGAGATCACAGAGCTCCGACCCTAACGCTGCCCTTACAAAAAGGAATAAAGCATAAACAGCGTGTATTATAGATGGCGCAAGGCGATAACTCCTGCAGAAGATGAGATGCCAGCACTATAAATCTTGAATGACCCAACAGGATATTCAGTGTCCAGGCACCACATACACCGTCTTGCACTTTTCAAACGCTACCACCCCACGCAGAACAACACAGAAGCAATAATTGGCTTAAGGGAGCTCTAACGACATTTTTAGGCCATTTAACCTTTGCTCTCTTGGTTTAACACAGCAATAATCCCTCCAGGTGAGCACCACCTCGCCCCTCGCCTACGTGTACCCGTTACCGCGGGCCCCCCAGCAGCCGCCTTTAGCTCCGGCCCGGCGGCGGCCGACGTCACCGGGCTTTCACCATAAAACGCAGGGATAATTTAACATGCAATAAAAGCCGACAGCGGGCGCTTGTGCGCAGGCAGCCATGGTCAGCACGGTTGTTTCTTGCTCCGCGGGGGCACAAGGAGCGTCCCGCTTCGCAGGGCTGCAGGAAATCCCACCCTCGCCCACATTTCAAGCACTTGATCCATTTTCCTTGCTTAACTCGCAACTTCGATTAACGCAGACACACGCTGATGCTTCCCCTGGGAAATCCAAGCTCCCTTCATGAAGGTATGTTCTTTTAGGAAGGAGAAGCGCGGCGTTCTTTTAGGAGGGAGAATTAAATTGGGAACCCAAGCCTGACTCCTACCTCTCTCAGCTAACTGAGCCCAAGCGCCTCCAAAAACGGGCCAAAGACATCGGCACCGCCTCTGTCGCTTTTGCATTTTGCAACGAATCATTTTAAAAAGCATTTTTCCACTTTTTCTCCTTCTGGGGTATTTATTTATTAAAAGGAGCAATTAAAAGGATGAAAGGGACAGAGAATCTATCATCTATCTCCTCACAATTACTTATAAACACTTAAAACTTTCTTACTAACATGGTAAGAAAGCCTTAAACTCTTAAAACTTGTCTTAGAATTCTCCTATTGTTTTAGCAGCATGGAAGGATGGGGGTTTCTTCAGGATCACCGTACTTGCTTTAAACTAAACTGGATAACGGGGGGACAAGGCGGCGGGGGTACCCAAAAGCTTAAAACTGCTCAATTAAACACAGCTGAGCAGTAAGGACACACCGTTAGTAAGTCCTGAGGTATGTATAAAAGTGAATTAGCAAATGCCGGTCTTGGAACCCAAAATGAGATTTACAATGCACAGAGCTTCCCACCTCCAGTGACAGGGGAGGTATCGCGATCTCAATAAGCCAGCGCTGTGCTGTCACACAGATGAATTCACACATGAATTTAGATTAAAAAACCCAACCCAAACCCTCAGTAATTTGTCCGTTTGCTTTATGTTCCACAGGGGAAGAAAAAAAAAAAACATAACTAAAAATGGAAACTACTTCACTCACCAAGCACAAAGCGTGCCTTATTGCTTCTTCATCACAAAAATCAAACTAAAGTGAAACTAAAAGTCAAACTAAAATGAAAGTTTACAATTATAACACTGGGACAGAAGCTTTCCAGTCTGCAGTGGAAATTACAGTCTATAATGTTGAAATGGCTCATGAGATAATGTTCCTCATCAGAAAGCTCAGAGGAAAGCTTTTCCTGCTCCAGATGAGAGAGAGACCGTTTCAGTTTGGTTTCGAAGGTAGATTTTTTCTTTTTATTTTTTTCTTTCCTTCATAAACTCCAGAGATTCCATCACTGGACACCATGATTCAGCAGGACCAGAAGCAGAAAACAGAGTCAAATCCCGAAGCACGCAGGCCTGCTCCTGCCCTCCGCGATCACCGCCTGAACCTGGCTGGGAGGTCAAGGAAGACACTGGAGCAGCGATTTGAGGAGTTGTTGCTGTGTTCAGGAGCTTTCCCTCTGATTAGTTTTATCGGGAAATAAACCAATGCAGAGGACGGCTGGTTAAAAACGCAGCTATCGCAGGTTCGCCGGAGCTGCGCCACGGAGCAGCAGCACGACGGGCGTAAGAAAAGCCAGAGCTGCTGCTGTTCCTGTCAAAACTGTGATGGATTCCCTCACTCCGATCTCCCACCTCCGCTATTATTCGAGTAAAGGGTACGCACGCTGACAAGGAGCTGAGCGGAGGAGTAATCACCGCCTTCCCTTCCTCCCACGCGGGACGGCAAGTCCTCCTCGCTGCCGCAACCTGGAGCCTCGCATCACGCGGTTTTCCGAGCAGCGGCGGCACGTGCGGCAGCGTCTCGGCGAGGGGAGGTTTTTGCCTGGAGCAGCCACGGGAGTCGCTGCCTCTCGGGGGAAAGGGGGGAGCACGTTGTGGGCTGCAAGCTGGCAGAGTTACGCGTATTAACATTTCACTGCTTTAAGGCAGATTTGGCAACGTGTGATGCCGATTGCTTTGAGTTCTGTATCGAAGATTGCTTCTGAAAAATACTGGGTGCTCAGCATTGGTTTTAATGAACCAATGATTCAAAAACGTTTTCCTGAATCTGCTACATGAGCAGCTTAATCATCGGAAAAATACAATCCTTTACTGCATCCCATTACTGTTTCCCAATACTTTAACACTAACGAACCATCAACCTTCCCGATTTTTAGGCCAGGACACAAACGTACAGCTAAGCCTCTAATTGAAAACACCGGCAGGAACGCTCTTCCACCGTCGCTTACACGCCATCGCGACCACAAGCACGAGACCTTTGGCAGCCACCTTCCATTGTCGAGTGGTTTGTACGCTTTTTCTCCATTTGCACAAACCCCCAGCATTATTTTAGGGCAAATGAGAAAAGCACTATATAGCGCTCCTTTCGATACTTCAAGGGGGCTTATAAGGAAGATGGGGACAGACTTTTTAGCAGGGCCTGCAGCGATAGGGCAAGGGGGAAGGGTTTTAAATGAAAAGACGGGAGATTTAGACTGGATATAAGGAAGAAATTTTTTTATAATGAGGGTGGTGAGACCCCGGCCCAGGCTGCCCAGAGAGGTGGTCGATGCCCCATCCCTGGGGACATCCCAGGCCAGGCTGGACGGGGCTCTGAGCGACCTGATCTAGTTGAAGATGTCCCCGCTCACTGCAGGGGGTTGGACTAGATGGTCTCTAAAGGTCCCTCCCAACCCAAACCATTCTATAATTCAAGTTCAAACTGGCTACTTTAGGTTAATGACTACAAAAAAAAGCAAACGTATTATCGTACCCATAATATGTTTGCTTTTCTTTTTGCAGCTGTTTTCTACAGAGCACCGAAGCTCTGCAAACTCTCAAGTAAAAACACAAAAACCCCTCGGACTCGTCTCTCCGAGCAGCACGGAGATGGCTCCTGAGCGCGCCTGTGATTTAGATGTTACAGAAACAGTTACGACCGAATCGGGGATTACAAGGGAAATTCTGGTATGGACACCACGGAGACTCAGCAGTCTCAGCGCTGCTGGCATTATTTCAGCTCCCAGAAGCGTCAGTCAGGTTGAGATCTCGCCGCACATCGCGGCGTGCAGTCGAATACGGCGCGTACGTGGCCGCGTGACCCAGGGCATCCGTTTCCACGTGTCAACGCGGGACACCTACATTACACGCTTGGAAAAAGCAGCAGATTCCTCCCGACTCTTGCAGATAATTCCCCGAATGCTCCACGCAGCAAAAAAACGTTGTGCAGTCGGTTGCACGCACAAGGGACCGCAGCTGAACGGGGGTACCCGACGTGACAAACCAAGGGCGCTGCGCTGGGTGGCACACGCTGCTCCCGCACCCCCGGCAGAGCAACATTCAAAGATTAAAAAGCCGAAACCCAAAGCATTTCCAACGTAGTTAAACGGGAAACTATTTCCAGCTCTTGTGCCCACTTAAAGCTAAAAGCAACTAATAATTTAAGGGATAAATAAGCAAAGCTTCGCCGATTCTGCGCACGGTGCTTTTCAGAAGTACTTTGTGCCCGTTTCCAGAGCTTTCCCTAATCCTGTGGTCCCCTCAAATCTGGTTTCCTTCCGTCCGCTTTCCTCGGTGAAACTGTCCCCCTTATCCATATACAATCATGAAAGAAATCACTACAAAAACCAAGCAGGTGCTACACATATCAGTTCTTAACCAAAAAATTACTGGTAAGAGCTAAATGCATCCCTTTGTTTACATGGTTTTCATTGTAACACATGCTTAAATGCATTATTTCCTTATTTTTATTGAAAAGTCATTAAAACCCCCAATTTTTTGCAGCCTTGGGGACACACAATCTTCTGGCTACAGCTAGAAATGCTGATGCTACCACCTCTAGCCGCTTACCAATAACCACCCTAGCAAAAGTTAGCAGCCCCTCCAGCATGCCCAGTGACATTTTTTGGGGTGTTCCTAACCTGATTTAGACAAAAGGAGCTCTAGTGATTGCCGCCGTAGGTTATCGCTGAACCAGTCCGTTCTGACGGCCAGCAGAAAACATCTACATCACTGGATGACGTGTTAGACCCTGAGCGGTTTGAGGAGACAATTTCAGTCGATGGTGGAACTTGCAGGCTTTATAAAAAAGCAGCGGATGCGGGAACAGCGCACACAAACTCCGCAAATTAACACGCAAGGCAAGAGTTGCGGCACTCGTCATATTCTGCTTGCAAAGGGGCCGGTAACTGGAATATCTATCTTAGAAAAAACTGGACACAGCTGCTACTAGATGGCCAAAATCATCTAGAAACTTGTCTTTTTTTTTTTTTAAACTATTTTACATAAGCATACAATTCTGAAACCTGCCTAATTTAAAGGCTTTTAGAATTTTGAGTGTTATCACTGAGTAAATGGGTAGCTCAGTAGGACCCATGGAATAACTCAAAGGATCTACTTGTGATAAGTGTTGGGACTTTGCGGAGGGAGGGATGACAGGAGGATGCTCTCAACCACTGGCTTGGCAACCGCCTTGGTTCTCCTGGCCCGCCTGGTGGGTGAGGGAAAGGCTGTGGATGTGTCTGCTGGGCTTTAGCAAAGCCTTTGACACCGTCTCCCCCAGCACCCTCCTAGAGAAGCTGGCGGCTCATGGCTGGGCCGGGTGGCCCCTTCGCTGGGTAAAACCCGGCTGGTGGCCGAGCCCAGAGAGTTGGGGTGATCGGAGCTAAACCCAGTTGGCGGCCGGGCACGAGCGGGGCTCCCCAGGGCTCAGTGTTGGGGCCAGCCTTGTTTAATGTCTTTATCCATGATCTGGGTGAGGGGACCGAGTGCGCCCTCGGTGAGTTTGCAGGTGACACCAAGCTGGGCGGGAGTGTCGATCTGCTGGAGGGCAGGAAGGCTCTGCAGAGGGACCTGGGCAGGCTGGATCCATGGGCCGAGGCCAGTTGTGTGAGGTTTAACAAGGCCCAGTGCCGGGTCCTGCCCTTGGGTCACACCAGCCCCAGGCAGCACCCCAGGCCTGGGGCAGAGGGGCTGGGAAGTGCCCGGCGGAGAAGGCCCTGGGGGTGCTGGCTGACAGCCGGCTGGGCATGAGCCAGCAGTGCCCGGGTGGCCAAGGAGGCCACCAGCCCCCGGGCTTGTGTCAGCACTGGTGTGGCCAGCAGGAGCCGGGCAGGGATGGGGCCCCTGTGCTGGGCCCTGGGGAGGCCCCACCTCGAATGCTGGGCTCAGGGTTGGGCCCCTCGGGACAAGAAGGGCCTGGAGGGGCTGGAGCGTGTCCAGAGAAGGGCAGCGGGGCTGGGGCAGGGTCTGGAGCACAAGTGTGCTGGGGGGCGGCTGAGGGAGCTGGGGGGGTTTAGCCTGGAGAAGGGGGGGCTGAGGGGAGCCCTTCTCGCTCTCTGCAGCTGCCTGAGAGGGGCTGGAGTGAGGGGGGGGCTGGTCTCTGCTCCCAAGGCACCAGTGACAGGGCGAGAGGGAACGGCCTCAAGCTGCGTCAGGGGAGGTTTAGGTTGGAGATGAGGGAAAATGCCTTCCCTGCCAGAGGGGTCAGGGATTGGCACAGGCTGCCCAGAGAGGTGGGGGAGTCACCAGCCCTGGAGGTATTTAAAAGAAGGGCAGACGTGGTGCTTGAGGATATGGTTTAGTGGTGGACTGGGCAGTGGTAGGTTAGCGGTTGGACTCGATGATCTTAAGCGTCTTTTCCAACCTTAATGATTCTATGGTCCTATGTTTCCTAGCTCAGCCTGCCCCAAGCCTCCATTCCCTCACCACGACCTCCACGTGCGCGTGGAAGCAGCTGATCTGCTTAAGGAAAAACTCCACCTGCGTCTCCCCCTCTTTTTGCACCCCCTTTTCCTGGGGTGCTGCAGAGCTACAGCCGCTTGGACGCCAGCGGGAGGGCAGAACCAGGCATCGCCTCAAAATGTAAAAACCAGAAAAGCTCCTTCAGGATCATAGCTAAAGGGATGTCCTAAATACGCATCAGGGAACAACACGTGAGGCTGTAGAAAATGTATAATTTGGCAGTTTAATAACCTGCAGCAGTTGCAAGAAGCAATCCCTGTGCACCTTCCTCTGGCAAAACCCTGCCTGAGGAGGAGGGTAAGAAGCCTTTCACAATCCACGTACCGAACATGAAAAGCTTCAGAATGTTCCTCTTCTGCATGCAAAACGACGTTTTCTCAAGCACTAATCAGTCAGAAGCATCTCTCGCTTACATTAGTTATGAATACATTTATAACTGGTTGTGCCAGAACACTTTGCTATAGCTGTTGAGGGATAAAAAAAGATAAAATAAAATAAACCCTCCATACACCCCTCATAACTTCCCTGATCATTAAACACCGGATGTTCACTATGACAATCTCATTTTCCTAATAGGGCGTGTCAACCTTAATAACGTTCAAATACAAACCTCGATGGTGCTGAAGATCACCTCCTCGACTCTCCCTCGCTCCCGTCGCACACCTTCCCTCGCTGAGCCCCTCTCCCCCAGTACAAGTGCACAACCGGTCTGGTGGTTCTCCGTTGGGCTTCTATTTTTAACTCTTACCCAAATCTGGGTTCAGAAATATTTCCCGCTAGAGTATTTCCCCCACCACCACCCTCAAAGTTTAAAAGAGATTTTGTTCAATGACATGATCTTTCCTTTTCCTTCCCTTACTTTTCTGGGGGGCAGAGGGTGTGTTTTTAATCTACCGCTCCTAGCGGTTTTAGAGCTTTCCTTTTATAATCGTAATGCATTTTCCCATCAGTTGGGGTTCCGCCTTGTTTTCTTCCATACGACCTGGTATATTTTTTACATTTCTTAGGGAAAAAAACAACCTGTTTGAGGCAAGAGAGATGGCTGCAAGGCACACGATCAATAAATGTATTTCAAGAATCTGTCTCTGGTTTTAATGGGCAGCTAAAGCTCCTCTAGGACCCTGGCCAAGTCACCCGGTTCTCTGCCCGCCAGCTTCCCCATCCATAAAGTGGCAATAACGTAATAATTGCCAAGAAAGTGCAAAGCTAAAGCCTTTGGGAGTTTGCAGGGCTCATCAGAGAACCTGAACCCTAGACAACAGGTGATGCAACTAATCTCACTGAACTTCGGATCAGTCACCATGCTTAGTGCACTCATAAGAGCTCGCTTGGAAACGGGATTTACTGAGCACGGCAGAAGCAAGATCGAAAGGAGCAACTTAAAAGACCAAAATTTCTAAGTAACATGGGTTCTGACAAAGAATGTCCACGCATTTAAATGTAACCTACTGAGATAATGGAAGAAAAAGTCTGAAGAATCAAATGTGGGTGGGCTTAGGGAAAAAAAAAAGGGAAAGCCTAGTGAAAAGTGCAAGCTAATGGAGAATGTGGGAAGAAGTAATCACGTCTGCCTTCAGCTGCCTCTGCACAGCAAGGTTAATAGCTCAACCATTTGGAACCTCAGCAAGTTTCTGTCTATAATTTTCATGATAGAAGAGAATGCATCTGACATTTATTAGCTCAACTAATGTTCACGCTTCAGATAGAGACTTGCAGACTGATCCACAGTCTTCAAGTTTAAAAAAAAGGCTGCCGAACTATTTGTAATATGCACAACAAGGCAGCGGTATCACACAAATAATATCACTCCATAAAGCTCTTAATTGAAATCTGACTTAACCGTAGCTCACGGCCCTCTGAATGTTCTTCCAGGTCCAGTAGAGAGGAGCAGGAGCATCCCAGCACGCACGGATCCGCCACAGCGCGTTGCTTGCAGGAACTCAGCTGTGCGCTTGCATCAAGATCTGGAAGATTCGTGCCAAGGATGGGACAACGAGATGTTTGAGCTCAGTCAAGATCCCATCAGCGAGCTCAGATGATGTACCCCAAGCACGGGAAGTGCCGGCCGTGCCTCTCTGGGTTCAAGTCACCCGGGAAATGGCTAGCCCTACCTGAAAGTGGTTCTGCTTATGCAACATTAGAAGCTAAATTTAAACGCAGTTCATAGTGACTGGAGACATCACAAACGAGGCAGGTGGCCGTCTGGTTAACCACAGTAAGACGTACCATAAATAGGAACGTAGATGTAATTCCCTTCAGAACCGCAGAGATGGTCCCGCAAAGCCAGAGGTTTAATTAAGTCAGGTCTCGCAGGGTTCGGCTGGAGAACGGGAAGAGCAAACAAGGCGCCTGGCCCGCGGCCAGGGCGAGAGGTTGGGGTGTATCGACAAATGATGCCAGGGACGGCAGCGCCTGCAGGGCGCGCAGCTCTGCCTGGCGGGAGCTACAGCAGGCTATTTTGGGTACACTTGGTATAAAAGCTGCCAGGTTTTTTTGAACTTACTCTTAGGCAAAGTTCATTTGATACGGGCAGATAGAGAAGCCAACTTTCTGTATGTCAGGGGTTGTCAAAGAGCTCAAATCGAGTCAACAAAATAAAGGCAATCCACCCAAATTCACTGGTATTATGGCACACAATAAGCGCCAAGTGTGTGACGCAGAGCTAACAACGCTTTGCAGTGTTCCCATTTAAACAGGCCTTTTATAAGGCCTGTTTTCAAAGGCTGGGATTAGGTTTTCAATATAAACTGGACTGAGCCAGATTAAAGATTTGCCCCAGAACACTGATCTGAACTGTGTTCAAAGTCACATTCATGCTCATCCTTCGAAAAATTATATATACATTAAAAAACAATAACGTATTGTTTACAGAAACAAAGCAGCTGGGGGATGCCAAGGCCAACAACAAATGAGATAAATTAGACGGCCTTTAGATTAAAACCATTGAGAAGCTGAAGCCAACAGGAAAAAAAAGCCTAACATTTCACTTGAAGCCACTCATGATAATGTCAAGAGTTGCATGAAATGTCTGCAAGAACATACCACGTAGCGACTGCGCCAAGGTGGGCT
Source organism: Phalacrocorax carbo (assembly GCF_963921805.1). Taxonomy (NCBI): domain Eukaryota; kingdom Metazoa; phylum Chordata; class Aves; order Suliformes; family Phalacrocoracidae; genus Phalacrocorax; species Phalacrocorax carbo. The sequence continues at coordinate 1,520,137 of NC_087513.1, read as the reverse complement.
TGCAAGACGCTCTGCTGCACTGGGGGGAGGAACGGAGGGGAGGGAGAAATGACACCTAACTTATCTTCACGGTGGGACGAACGCATTAGCGACATGGCTAACCTGTACAAAACCTTATCCTGAAGCAGGAACAGTCGACGTGGCTTTGCGCGGCAAAGACGATACTACGTAATGTGCTTTACAGGCACAGGTGAGTGGGATCCAGGCTAACAGAGCATAGAAGGAAAGGAAAACTAGGGGAAAAGGCCCAGATGACCACGGTGGCGTGCTGAGCCGTCCCACAAGTCTTCCCCGAGCGCTAGATGCTGTGTCACCTACCACTCACCCAACGCAGGGTGAGTGGTATCACCCTAAAATCACCTAGCCCAAGTATTGGCTTATTGGATATTAGGACAAATATCTTCACCAAAAGGGTTGTCAAGCGCTGGCACAGGCTGCCCGGGGAAGTGGGGGAGTCACCGTCCCTGGGGGTGTTTCAAAGCCGTGTGGACGTGGCGCTGAGGGACATGGTTTAGTGCTGGGCTTGGCAGTGCCGGGTTAACGGTTGGACTCGATGACCTTAGAGGTCTTTTCCAACCTCAGTGATTCCACAGCACAAGGCAATCATCGACCTTCCGCCCCAGGCCAGCATCAGCCAAAGGGGTCAGAGCTCAGGAAGCCGCTGGCCATCCCCAAGCCCTTGGTACGCACGGATCCCATCAGCCGAGCCGCGGTTCGCTTCCCTGGTTTCCACCAAGCATTTCCACGCAGTTGCATTTGTCCGCGCTTCGGGGAGCTGGGGCTATGATGCTGGCTCTGTCAAAGGACCTCTAGAGCTTACGGCCGCGTTTTTGGAAGCGACTTCGGCACCTGAGACAAGTTGCCTGTTAAAAAGCCTAGCGTGGCCCTGCCTTACAGGGGACAGCGCACCCATTCCCTCTTCTGGCTTGGCACAGGGTCGAAAAGCAGCTTAAACAGCCGGAACAAAAAAAGGAGCAGTGTCCTAATCTTTGAAGCAAAGGAAAGGAATGGTAATAACCAGCTGTTCAACAATAGCAGCACTAATTTATTCTTTAGGAGCTGTGAATACAGGCAAGCTACAAAAGGTATTTCCAGATCTTATCTAACTTTTTAAAAAATAAAGGGGTACTACAGTGACCTTTTTATTTTCATTTAACAAAGATCTAATCAGCAGGCCTCAACAGTTTCCTTAAAAAGCAGCTCAAACTGCTTTTCACCCCCATTGTTTGTGACTTTTCCAACAGCACTGGAACCCAGGACGTAGGCAGTTCAGCTCGGTATTTCAGCAGAGTAATCTCCCTAATTACATCTCTGAACAGTAGCTCTTAATTACACTCCACTCCTGAGCTCTTGTTTGCTGGGGCTGCAGCAAGACTTTTAAAATTCACTTTCAAAACCAAATTGGTAAGGTTTCTTGCAAAGGCTCCACTTTTTAGTCAGCCCAGAGAAGAGACCAGGGTTTGGACATGTCCTGGGACATCCTTTAAGCCAAGTCTTCCATGTTTATACCCAAAATCAGGTTCATATTTGAGTTTAAGTCTTTAGGATCCACCACAACGTAAAACTACTACTTCTATATAGAGAAGCACCAAAAAAATGGCCAAATCCTTCAATGGAACACAAAAATATTTTCAATGCATTTACAATTTGTCTAAGGCACTCAAATCATGTGAATGGGATATAATCTAGACCCCAAAACTCCCTACACCTGCACATACATGGAACATCAAAAGCTGATTGCAACCATTTAAGCTTCTCTGAATGGTTTCTCATTAACCACGACACATTCCCCTCTTCCAGAGCCACGTATTGCCGCTCCAAATCTCTTTGGAAAAACACTGTCGATTTGAGGAGCTTTTAACCACTGATCTCCACCGGAGCATCCCACGCTGCTGCACCTCACCTGGCAGCTAAGGCAGGCTGTTAGAAGAAAGCTTCGCCGAGGGCGGCGTTCCCTGTGCAATCCCAGCCCTCAGTCCAGCCCAGGGCAGCTCACTGCTCCCCCCGAGGCAGCGATGCCCGTTTCTCCCGAGCCCTACAGAAGGCGACCTCTGGAAGTTACACTTCAGACCTGGTTTGGGCCTGAAAAGCCTTTTGAAATCTTTAAAAAAAAGGGGGAAAGAGGAAACAAAGAAGTCTTCTGCTTCTTCCAGGAAATAAGTTAATGCTCATTTTTCTCACCCGATGAAGAACAATTTCTTAGTTGGACCAGTAACGTGAAAACAAGTTTTACAGCCAGAATTTTCACTATTAGGCAAAACAGGCACGGCCATTTGGAGCGTAAGAAGAAAGTCACCTCGTGCCCAGCCCAAAGGTCACCCGTTACCTGGACGCTCTCTTCAACAGCTCATTTCGTCCTAATTTGTCCTCACTGAACTAAAATAAAAAAGGGAAAGGACTCACATCTCCATGCGACTTTTCACAATTCTTGCTACGGGACGCTGTTCATCCACGGCCTCGTTTCCCTCATCCCATTTAACCCCTTGCTTCCAACAAGACTTCAAAGATTTAATTTTCACTACACAAATCCTCTTTGTCCTTCCTCTGTGTCTGGGCTTCCTTTTACTCATTGCCCAGCCAACACATCGATCCGGTCCTTTACAGATCGGTCACTGTTACTGTCTTATGTATTTTTTTTTCCTTTGATAAGCCTCATCAACTACTGCGTATGTGCCTTCCAACACAAAAATGCTAACAGTTTAGCACAATAATCCAAATAACGCCTTGAGCTATAACAAAAGGCAGCCCTTAATTGTTGTGTATGGATGAACCGGAGCGGTTCTGCTGGCTCAGCGAGTCCGCAGCCTCTCGCAGTTGCGGGCACGGACCCCACGGTCCTTTCCAGCAGGTGCTCGGGCCTCATTTTAGGCAACCTCAGTCCGCACCATCCTGTCCTGTACGAATTCCTCCATCACAGCCATCAAATCTGGCTTGTTCACAGCATTAAAACCCCACTTGTTGTCTGCGTTGCTACGACGCGGGTAGATCTCAGCTGCCTGACAACACGATGCTTTGCCATTTATCTGTACGTGTATCAGCCAAACAAGACACTTCAAGAATAGTCTCGGTGTCTCAAAAGAATTTCAGCCTGGCTAGCCCGTACTGTCCAAACAGGCTGGGGAGGGGAAAAAAACCTGCAAATAGGAAGCAAGTCCCATTCAAAAGCAAAGCAAGTTTCTGTTCCCAACACTTACACACAAATGAGAAAAGGCTAATTGCACTGAAGCGTAAATGTACGTATTTTTAGTGGAAAGAAGAGGAAGAAGCAGGAACGCGAGCTACAGCACAGCCTGACTCTGCAGAGGGCTGAGCACGTTTAACTGCGCACGTTAAGAGCGATGCAATTAATACCCAGGCATTCAAGTCTTTGCCGGACTTGTGAGCCAGTCGGCCAATCTGCCCAGCTGCCCCAAAGGGTCGGGAACCGCTTCAAGCGATATTGCTCCCTTTTGCAGGATTCAGTCTTTGGTTAGCGTAGCTTCCCACCTCTGGGAAACCAACCACCTCCATCAAACAACGTACGGGATCAAGGGCATCTTCCGATGGAAGAAACAGCCAAGCTGATTACGTCTTGGAAGAAACGTTAAACTCTGCTATATATGTTGGTCAAATATTGACCTTCAGCACTTTCCTAATGCATTAAAGCCTTTTATTTTAGGTAGATCTTGCTCACAAGCACTATATTGATGTGAGATCCAAGAGACAACACCACTTCTTGCAACGCAAATGGATGCAGATGTCAGTTTTCAGTGAAGATTTTGTTCGTGTCATTAAAATCCAACCCACCACAAAAGAAGCCTCCAAGAAATAAAGCAGCTGTGCGAGACCGATTAAAAAAACCCAAAAATTAGTCCTTAACCCAAATGTTCCTTTCGAATCTCTCAAGTTCTATCTTCATACAAATACCATTGCCTCTTCCTAAGGCTTTCAAAAAAGTGAAAATTAAAAGAAATGCTAAAGGCAAAGCATTTTCCTCGTCAGTCAAAGACTCCAGGAAAGCTAAAAGATGGCACATTCATTACAAGACAGAGGATGAAAAGAAAATCACCTCCCTATTTCAGTCTCCATCAACTGCGTTGTTAAGTCCTTTTATGCCAATCTTCATTTTCTCAGAGCTTTTGGTAGGAAAAAAACCCTGTTATCCAAGATCACAGCTGTGATAGTCTGGCCGTAAAATGAATAAAAGAACCAATGAAAGTCAGGGAGTGCTGGCCTTGACACACAAGTTACTAAAGCTGATGGGCGCAGCATTGCCCATCATAATGCATTTTTTTTCAACCAAAATACTCACCGGTTTAAAATGCATTTTAGAAGTTCACATTGTCGCTCCCAATTTAGACCAAGCCCCAAATTCAGATTTTGCTTGAAATAGGCTAGTAATAATAAATGCATTACCCTTGCCCCAGCTTCCAATGAACCAAACATTAAAATGCCTTTTTTTTTTTCTTTTAAAATATTAGAAATCCCAAGCCAAGGGATTCTGCTCGTGGAGGAGGGAACTGAAATCAGCTATGAACAACGGGGCTTTGCTGTGCAAAACCGAGCAAGGACAGAGAAATTAAAACCCACCAAACTTATTCTCAAGCTTATTTGAAGAATTGGGTACTGCTAATGTTTAGAAGACACCCAACGGATGATGATAAGCTTTCACAGCCCAGGCAGAGGCTCAGCTCCGCAGCAGACACCTTATTTCCCTCCAGCAAGCTCAGCGGGTTGCAGCCTGCCACGCAGCCGGTAACGGCCACCTCGCCGAGAAAGCTGGAGGTGCCGTTCCACGGGCACGTCACAGCTGGTCTGAGCGGAGATCGCTGCTGCGAGGGGCAGCCGCAGCCCGACCCTGGCACCAGCGCTACCCTTCGCGGAAGGGGTTGCACCAAGGAAACCGCTTTGCCCCTGAAAAACCACCTGCATGAGTTCCCCGAGTCCGTAATTACCTGAGGAGGGACCGTGGAGGAGGTGGCCAGAGCACGCCGCCAGGTCTGCAGGTCGGCGGCCAGCCTTTGAGCAGATGTGGAACTATAGGCTGGGAGAGGTTCGATTAGCTAAACTCACCTCAAGGCTAGACTAAACCACATGTGGGTGAGATCCTTCTCCCCTCTGCACCAGTGGGAATGGCCATCGCCCTGCTTCCACTGGCGCAGGTGCTCCTCTGATCTCCACTGGCTTGAAGAGCTAAATCAACAGAAAACATGATGTTTCTGGTAGCACCTTTTGTGAAGGTCACGAAAAAGTAGTCGCACCAAGTACCAACCACAAAAATATGGTGTCTACCTCATGGTCAAGAAGTGCTATCAACATTTCTGTTTCTCTTCTGGCCTGTGGGCATGAAGCTCTCCAGCCAGAGGTACACAACCCCCGGGAAGCTTTGCTAGCTCTTCTGCTGAACTTCAACCACACAACGCATCAGAAACCACAGAAAATTCTGCAAGGATGTGGGAGCGTTCGGGATGACCCACTCCAGACTAACTCCCCACGTGGTTATCGTTACTGAGCACGAGAACTCCCCCAGACGTGTCCTCAGGAAGAGCTAATGCACTTCAAGATTTGTTCTACCGTAGTAAAAGGTGGCTTAAACGTAGCAATGTTCCAACACGTTTTTAAACTGGCTTTATTGGCCGAGCCACTGCATTTAGTAGGCGTTTCCAAAAACTGAGCAATTCTTCAAAGTGTTCGTGAAGTAACTTCTTTTTATACCTTGCTTTTATACTTTGGCTGGTTCTTCAGACAAGGAAAAAGCCCTAAAAAGCATCACAAAACTTGTTTCAATGACTTTCTGAATTTTGAGAGACGATGTCAGATGCTTGCTATACCAGACACAAAAAAGAGTGTTCGATTTTATGCCTTCTCGTTTGTTAATTTTAACTGAATTCGGTGGGGCACACGGCAAGGTGCAGGAGAACAAGCCCCCTGTGGGCTAAGCCTCCCAACCACGGTTTTTGGCAGTTTTCCTTCTGATGGCTGACAAGTATCACAAGCAGATTCCAAAGTTAATGAATAAGCAAATACTTATTTACTCATTTACCATTTACTCATGTTTGCAGATAACGATCTCGCTGCGCTGGTTTCAGCTCAATTATCCTTTTGAAGATTCTCTTTGCTGCCGCTTAAAAAAAAAAAAACAAACCCCAAATGTTTTTTACAAATATTAAACTAGTTTATAGCAAAAGGGCAAGTTTCATGGTCAAGGCTTCGGAGTACACCAAGCACTATTTAGGAGCGACTGCGGTCCGCACGGCTGTGCTGAAGAGCGTGCCCAGCGGTTACGTTTATTGCAGAGACTCCGCGGCCCGGAGCGGCTCAGGAGGTGCTGCCGCTGCGCCCGCGCGGTGCTAAGCAAGCCAATACTTGGGCGAGGAGGTGAAATCTAACACCTTTTTAATCCAATCGCTGTAAAGCAAGCCTCAATTAGAGTGGTTTACATTAATACACATCCTCATCCTGCTACGGCTGCCAAAGCCGTTAAGAAATCCACAGGGTGAGTTAAGTAATACCAAGTGACCCATTTCCCTCCAGAGGTACTCGCTTAAAGTCATCCCGACAAAATGCAAACGCACCAGCCGTATTTTCATCGCAGCTAATTTAAATAAACACATTTAAAAACTGAAACAATCTTTGGATAAAGGAATGGGAGCCAAAGCAAAACACTGATTTCTCAGCCTTTGTGGTGAAAAGGAAAGCTTGTTTTCAAGGCCCCTGTCTGTCTGGGCAGCAGGTTACGACACCAGCTTTACACTCAGCTTTCCAATTAGTTTGGGGGAGGAGGTAAAGGTCAAGACAATAAAATTAAGTTAATGGCAGGGTTTTTTACATTCTCAGGAACAGCTGATATCAACTGAGCTATCAGATCCTTTGATTCTCCTGTTCCCAATACCCTGACAGTCACCGGTAGGACAGAAAATATTTCAGTTAATGAGATTCTGTCAGCCCCAACTCATTACCCTTCACTGCTCTACTCTCATTTATTTACTTTGCCAGCATCTCCAGTGCCAAACAAGAAAGAAAGCAAAGCGCTCAACATGTTTACTTGTGGCAGCTGAAATAGTCCCACCACTGGCGTTAATACCAAACTGGTTTCAGAGAAAGAAATTTAAAAGAAATGTCTTTTGTGAAACAATATTTGTGAAAGTCATCTGAAGTGATCCTAAAGCCATGTTTTTAACCTGAGTCTCCACAGGGCACCGAGAGAAAGCAAGTTTCTGTAATCAGGTAGTGTCACGATGAAGGGTTTGCGCCTCTGCTGCAAAATCTGGAAAAGCTTGAAAGTCATCACTGTAGCATCACCTTTTTCACTAAAAAACAACTCACAGCCCGTGTCGCCACAGGACGCGTTTCCTCTGTGGGTACACATTTCTGATTATTACGCTCGATCTGCCTTCAAAATAGCTAATTATTAATAGTTGGTTCCTTGCTGTACTGGTGAAACGCTGGCTGCAGAGTTATTGAATTTATCACAGAATCAGAGAATGCCCTGAGTTGGAAGGGACCCACAAGGATCACCAAGCCCAACTCCTGTCCCTGCACAGGACACCCCAAAACTCACATCGTGCCTCTAAGGGAAATTCAACAGTATTCTTAATACAACAGAGGAAACAGGGAGCGCCACCAGGGAAAGCACCCCAAAGCTCTCCCTCTCGACTGCTTGGGCAAGAAAGGCTCTTTCTTGGAAGAAACTAACGGATGACTGCGGTGGAAATAGAGGACAGCCGTGTTGGAAGGGCAACCCAGGCCAATGACAGCCCAAACGCCACGACAAATAACACAAAAGGAGGCTGGAGTCAGAAGGATTAATGGCGCTGTAGCACCACAAACCTTTAACCAAATTCCCTCAAGCTTACAAGACTACAAAGCATAAGATTTTTTGCACGCTCAAGGGAACCAGTGTTAAAAATCTGTCCGTCGATGTGCAGCGAGCGAAGAACCTCAAGGCTCTCCCCCAAAGGCCTGCTCTCACCATGTTCTACAGCGAACACATGCCTGGCATCCTCAGAAATTTGGGAATGTCATCAAGCACAGACTCTGAGCAGCAAAGGTCTGCAAAACATTAAGCCTTAAATGAGTAATTAACATACTATGCACAGAATCTTACAGCATGTTTATCGCTACGGTTACACGCTTGCCAATAACGTCAGTTTGATTTCTCTAAAAGTCTGTCGAGTTTGTTTTCATCGTCTTCCCAGAGAAATGAATCTTGCCTTTGGCACCATCCTTGTTTTACAGAGCGGTTCTGCAGTTCAGATGCTGCTGTGTATGTGAGGGAATGGGGTTTTCACAAGGATGCGCGGGGAGCAGCATGAAGTCGGGTACCCGACAAGAGTCTCCCCCCCAAAACAGCCACCCTTTCCGATGAAAGGATTTGATGGCAAAGCTCATCAAAGGTTCCCTGGAGAATTTCAGGCAGGATTTTAGACATCCCGGCACCAGGCTGGGGAGTGCCTTGAAGAAAAGGATCAAGACCCTAAATCTGATTTGATGTTTTATAGGGCGGATAAGCAAACTCGGCGCTCTCACGGCAGACTGCATTCCTGTGTGGCTGTGCCGCAGCGTTCAGCATCAGTTGGAACTTCCTACAGGTGAGGCTTCACGTCCAAATAAAACCTGTCGGCTGATAGCAATGAGAGCAAACATTCCTGAAGCCCTGGGTCTTGCTGCGTTAGGAAAACTGGGCGTGTGCCTACACCAGGGCTTATTCTGCTACTATTTTTCCAAAGAACTCACCACAGCGTCAGGTAGCCTTTTGAAAGGGTAGCGCTGCTGAAGTGCTGACGTGAATGCGGCTTACACAGCTAACGCAGCCTCCGCGCTCTGAGCTCCCATTCATCATCCTTCTATTTATCACACCGGCGTGAAACATTTACAAAACAGTCTTCGGTGAACGCGGCCCATTAAAAAGAACTGCAAAGTCATCACGCTTTCAGCGACAAATAACGTCTTCTGGCAGGGAGCTAATACAGGATAATACCTTGTTTTCCGTAGCAGCTTTTCCTCAGATGTAATATATGGTCTTGATCAGGAGTAAGATTTCGCACAATCTTCTCCCTCTGACAGTTGAAGCGAGCTCTGGAGTGATGCTCGGCTCTGAGCCTCCACGGGACAACATGAGAACCGCTCCGGCAAACAAAGAGATAACCAAAAGGGTTTTCCTACCTAGAGTGCTCCCTCCTCACCTGCTACGGTCTTGTACCCTCTTTACACCTGAAAAAGCCCAGCAGAAGCACTCGGACAAGACCACCGGGAACGAGGCTGTTGGTGTTTGGGGCTATCGGCAGTTTTCAGGAGAAACGCCAAGTGCTCCGGCGGGCTCTGGATGGTTGCTCAATGCACCAGATGCTGATTTTCTCTCTTAGAGGTAGCAAAAGGTCGTTTGGCAGCAGCTAAAACTAGCCCTAGAACCAATTACCCCAAAAGCACACATATTTTTAGTGAGTGAGGTCTGCCAGCTTCAGTGGGCAACAGGGAGAGAAAGAATTATGATTTCAGTTTCCTAATACACACATCAGTTACAAATGCAGACAAAAATGATAAGGTGGTAGCTATGTATTTCTACAGTCTCTGCAAAGTGTAATTTTCAAAGGCAAAGATTTATAGAAACGTGCATGCCGACAGAAAAAAAAAATCCTACAACATAACAGCTCGTCGTCCCTCCAAGACACAAGTGCCTTGACACATGAACCCAACACGGAACGTGCTACCATACAGAAATATGCCCTGCTCTGCTAATAAGAGCAGCAATAACTGGCAAAAAAACCCACCAGTTACCACAGAGATAGTTTGGGTGACACTGAAAAATCACCTCTCCCGGCACTACATTATAATGCCTTGTGGAGATAAGCACGAAAGGCGGACTCGCCACGTGAAGATAAGGTGTGTTGGAGAGGACCCAACCAAGATCACCCAACCAAGGGCATCTAATGAACGTCTCTGAAGCCCTGTACACCTTGTCCCATCCCTCATCCTCTGCCAGCCTCCCTGAGGGATAACACAACACCAAACTTTTGGAAAACAAGACAATTTTTCAAACCTTCTCGCTGCTTTCATGAAGAAGTATCACCTCTTCCACCCCTGTTGTAGCAGCTGCCTTACGTAAGTTGGTTATGCAAATAAGAATATGAAATTGTTATTGTTTAAACATAAAAACACCCCCATTGCATCAAAATACCTCGACCCATCAAAACCCAAACTCTTCCTGAAGGATCTTCCAGTGGGACTGCCCAGCACCATCTTCCAGAACCTTAAGTGTCCTCTGCTACTGCACAAGCAGAAGGAAAACGTGCCACAGGACACTCAGCCCACAGGACAGCGCCAGCACGGTCAGAGCACGTTGCAAATGGGAAGAAAGAGACCGAGTAGAAAAATGTCATCACTCGTTTTTAGGTAACAGGAGAGTCGAGCAGCTGATAGAATAAGGATCTGGACTTCTAAAGAAGCAAGAGGCTCCATCTCAAGAAGCCGCGTATTTGGGTTCAGAACGCCACTAAAACGGTATCTTTGCTGCACACAGGAGGTATTTTAATAAACACGCTTTTCCCCCACCTGGATGCACACATGCAGCCACGGCTTCAGGGGGCAGTTAACCATGACATTAATTCTTTCACGGGTTTCCAAGAATTGTTAAGCGTTGGCCACTGTGCTTTTAAGGATTATTTCGTTTATTTAAAGGTTTCTCAGAAGGTGTGCTTTTCTTAGAATACAAAGGCAGAGCTTAAGCTCTTCCCCTTATTTCTCAAGCCTAAATACAGGTGCTGCAGGACGTAAATTACCGAGCCCCTGAGCTTTTCAGCAATTGTTCGATATTATTAGAAAACTCCAACACTCAAAACCTTCCAGCAACACCCTTTCAAGCCTCACTGTACAACCACTTCAACTGTAGAGCTAAGATTTCTTAAATCAGTTGACACTAATAATTCTTCTACAGGTAAATAACTCTGTAGTTAAAGACCGACAAGTTTCTCTCCTTTTCTGTATTTTCACCATTCCAGGACAAACCTTTCACCGAAGCAAAGAGGTTCCTGGAAAGACATGTAAGAGAAACGAACATTTGAGAAACACCCAGCTCATCACCATTAGATATATTTAAAGAGAATCAGCTGCTACAAGGGCAGATAGAAACAAATAAAACTTAAACTCAAAGTTGGTGTTGGCTTTTCTGTCTTCGCTCACATCCTCTCTCCGGGCTGACTTCCCACGCCACTGTGTGCGGCTAAAAGGTCTGGGTTACTGCTTTACGCTTTCCACGTATTTCTGTTACAGAAAAAAAAAGTGGCAAGAGACCATTAAAAAGGATTATTACATATTTAAAGAGAGGTTTGTCCTTTAAAAATGGAAAGGTTATCAACGCTGTTGTGCTATATTCTTTATAAGTGTTTGACTCTGCTTGCGTTGGCCACAACTGGCAAGACCAAGCCACAGTTTTGGGCCAGATCTTCCATTTGCAAGCCAGCTTTTTAAGACCGGGAAAGCTTTCCTAGCTGTATTTGAAGGAAGAATTTGGTTCAAAGGCTTTGTGCTTTTTTAGATTTGTTATTGTTTAAGCGTGCGGGTTATTGCGTGCTCCACACTGACACGCTTTGAAGACAGTTTGGGTGGCATACAGCCACCTACTTACGCAACAGTTCTTGCAAAACTAATTTTAACGAGAGCTACAGCTACAGGCTCCAATAACTGCATCCACAAGGCACGTGTATATTGAGTGCGTAGAATAGCAACTGCATATTGACCAGAAGCCTTTTACAAGAGACACAGAATTCTTTCTTCTAAACTCATTCCCTTAGTGTGGGAAGAACATTTATGGCACGGTTAAAGGCTTCTGAAGTTGGGGTTTTCATTGGAAATACCGATTGAACCATCAGAGTCGAGACCAAAGCAGCAGAGGCTGCTGTAACACAGATACAAGCCTCAGAAAAATATTTTTCTGAAGTCAGTATCTGCCAAAAAGACAAAAAAAAGCCATGGGTGAAGCTGATGTACCTCCAGAGAAGAGCCATTTCTTTACATGTTTGCGTAAGCACAAAAATCTGTTAAAATGAGAATCTGGAGGTTTTTTCTCCGTTTTCAAGTTTGTCAAAGTCTAACATTTCAGGAATGCAAAGGACAGCGTTTTGACAAGTCATCAGCTGGGACAGCGAAACAAGAGAAGAAATCTCTAGGCTCAAAAGGACTGAAATATAGGGCATGACTTTGTTCTACTTGGATTTTATAATCTAAAAATACAAGATCAGTTGAGCAGTGTATCTTCTCTGAAATTTCACCGTTCTAATAAGCATATCCACTGTGCTGGAAGCTAATTCTCCACAGATTTCATCATCTCCTGATGGCCCCACAAGCACGCGCCTCATTGCCAGGTGGTTGTGAGCGGCCTTTTTGGGGGAGTCAACTGCTGCTTTAAGCGACTCTTCCCTGCACTTGTGCGAAGGCTCAGGCCGGAGGAAGGCTTGGGTAATGGGTTGGGTTGGGAGGCACCTTTAGAGGTCATCTAGTCCAACCTTCCTGCCACGGGCAGGGACATCTTCCTCTAGAGCAGGTTGCTCAGAGCCCCGTCCTGCCTGGCCTTGAGCACTTCCCTGGATGGGGCACCCACAACCTCTCCGGGCAGCCTTGGCCTGTGCCTCTCCACCCTCATCATAAAGAATTTCTTCCCTATGTCCATGAATCTCTAAGAGCAGCTTTCTCCGCAGACCTCCGCAGACAACCAGAACAGCCCAGAAGCGTCACATCTCAGCAGAGCTTCAAGAAGGGCATTCGACTGCAATTTGGAAAATTGCACTAAAGGAAGGAAGAAAAACCCGTCACAGATGGCACTCCTGCTTCCAATTTTTCAACAACGTACTCTGTAAAGCCACCTCTTTCCCAATACCTACTCCCTCCTAAAATAGTTCTGTTAGGGGAAATTTACTTTTTTGTTTTCCTCTATGTTAGGAAATAAAAACTTTCCAAAGGCCTGAAAATCTTGTGCCAATCTACTGCTACCATGTCCATCTTAAGCAACTTCACCCACTCCACGGCCTCAATAATTTTAGTCCTCAGCTGGCTCTGGAAAAAAACAACTTCTCTTTTCTGAGGACCACAGTCATTTCAGAACACAGATGGAGGCATTGTTTTGGGGAAACCATAAGGTGGTTATTTCCAGACACCTCTGCTTTGCATTGTAATTGCAGTCCCCGACTTTTGACGCTCCAAATCAGACTAAATAAAAAATAAAGAAAGGAGGAGGGACAGTTTGTGCGATAGCACACCGAGCCAGCCAGCTTCACGTCTCCTGTAGCATCCTGAAGACTCAGCGCTGCCCCAGCTCCAAATGAAATATTCCATTTACTCCTAGTTTCTTTAACAAAATTTTAATTACCCTGAAGGCAGTTACGGCTGCATACGAAGAGGGATGCCTCGTACTTAATATAACAGAACACCAGGACTGCTGCCTAGCCACATTTTGTAAGTCTGAGAAGATACTATTGGGCAAAACACTTTGGCAGCCACATTTTTATGTTTTATTTTCTTAAATGGCCACAAGCGTCAAGAGGCAGAAGCATTTATCACGCCACAAAACCCCGTGTGACGCATGGGCAAGCTCCTTTCCTAACTGGAAAATTATTTACGCCCAGGTTGCACTCTCCTAGAAGTCACCTAGGAAAAGCAAAGACATGACTGTCTTGGATAACTCCTCTACGTGCCTTAAGAGCACGGGCTCTTCTAACAGTCTGGTTATGTGTGGAAGAGGCAGGGACGAAACAGAAACACCAGCATTAAGTCAGTAACTACCCAACTACTTCAACCCCATCCCCATATACCCATTCAAGAGCTTCTGCTTTGCTGCAGGTTGAAACAAAAGCACATGCACTCCGAAGTCAGGCAGATTTTTGAATTAAGGTGAAACTAAAGCAAAGCCAAATAGCTTAAGGCATCAAGAGAGCTAAGCTGGTGCCATTTGTTCAGAAAACTGTCCCTCACTCACCTGTGCTTTGCACAGAATGACCTCTGATCGTTTTTAAAGGAAGTTTGAACCACAGAGTTCTAAAACAGTCTAAAAGCACTGTTTTGCTTAGCTCCTTTTCTTCCTGGGACTGTGCAGTTTAACCTCAAACACAGACCAGATGTAAGGAGACCCGGGTGCTAGAGCACACTTCTGGAGGGCGACCTCAGCTCCGTCGTGTCTCATAACCGAACGGATCGTCCCCCGAGAAGCAGCTTCTCGCTGAAGTGCCTTGATCGTCAGCTGTGAATGGGAAAGCGTTATATTTGAGCATGACTTGGCTTTTCAAACTGCCCCAGCGATGGCGCCCTACCATGCGCCAACCTCTTTGCAAAGCATGCTACGCTTTGCTCCCTTCTGCCCCTCCATATTCATGATGGAAATGGACTCTAGCACATGGGTCTAAATAAACCTAGCTCTAAATAAATCTTAGTACCTGAGGTGAAGCAGCTAATTTAGGCGACTCCTGAGCTGTCAGTGGAAACCACCCAGGCCTTTGGGTTAGACATCTCAATGCTGTTCTTCCAAGTCCCATGGAAAGTCAGGACCCCACAGCATTCAAAGCTCTGCATCTCCAGTCCTAACTTGCAGTATTCCCCAGCAAAAACTTAGGTGAATGTAGGTCACCTCTCTGCCTTAAATCAGCTCTAAGTTATTTTAAGACCCAAATATTAGACGCACTGCCTCTATATTAAAGTAGCCATCTGCGTACCCAAAGCCGTAGACAATACGATTGCTTGATACAAGCACAACCCCTACTGTGAAATGATGATGCAAACCTCAGCGGCATCAAAAAAAAAAGCTAAAATGTGCAACCTTTATTCTGCCTGACATAGCAGGACCCGAGCAGGTGTCTGCTGGGTCCTCTGAAATAGTCTGGTATTCTTTCTGCAGCTGCAGGTATTTGACAATCTAAATGCAGTTTACATGGAGAAATTAGAAGGAATAGGATCGCCGAAAGCCTCAAGACATACCGGGGGTCAAAATCTTTACAGTGACTGACTCAAGTTCTACTCTGATGTATTATAATGCCCTTGAAAGGTGCCTTTTAAGTGGGTTTTCTGCTCTCGTTCTCTCCATTTTATTTGTTTCTGAAATACGTTCTATCTCTTTTCCTCAGTTCAAAAATCTGTCAGAAACTGAATAAAGACAGCGAAGTTTGACAGCTCAAGAACCTTATGTGTAATGAAAAGCCATGTCGGAACTGAGTCAAGGCTGAACTACTCGGATAAGAAGAAACCGAAGGAAGCCACATGAAAAGGAATACCTCACATTTCAAAATTGACATTCATCTAGAATCTTTTTTCTGAATCTGACACAACTCAAAACCAGATTTGTCTAAAACCTGCCATCCTGATTTCACCATCCTCGTTGAAGAGAGCTGGTTTTTTAATTCACTGATGGTACCTCAGCAGGGAAACCACAAAGATGGGTGTCAAATGGCTTCAGGGATACCGTAAAATCGACATGATAGATGAAGTTATGAGGCTGCTTGATCCAACCCAGCAGCTCCATGGCACCAAAAGGTTCCTCTTCCTCCCCGCTTGGTCTTCCTCCTCCTCTTCTCCTGACTGCGTGGTACTTAGCTCTGCGTCCAGCAGATCCTTCTGTGAGCCTGTTCAACTCAGCCCAGCCCCACCCGCATCCTCCCCACCAATATTTTTTGCAAGGCTAAGTAGGAAAATCAAGGAGCAACAAAGCAAGGAGGAAGGGCGTGAAACCACACAAGTACAAGTGCCATCTCCTTCAGGCAGCACTAAGCGGCTGAGATGATTCAACAGTCTTGCCTAACTTTAAGATGAAGGGGGAAGACGGCTCTCACTGAGAGAAGATAGTGGTTATTATATATAGATTTCTACCTCGCCTTTCTGCCCGAGGTCACCATTCCCACAGGAGACTCGGCAGAAGCCAACGCTTGCCAGCACTGCTAAGTTAACATAAAGTATGGGCAATGTCATTTTAACATATCGGGTGAGTCAGAGCAGCCAAGACACATCCATTCTTGCACGATATCTCCAGCAAGGGAGAGGGACGGACAGTTAAAGGCAGTCATGTGTCTGAATGCTTCGCAAAGAAAGGCAAAGCTTATCTAAAAGAGAAACACGGATGCTCACCTCTTGCCACGCCTGCAACAATTTAAAAACAAAACAAACCACCCCAAAAACCCCACTTGTTCCTAAACCCTGTTACAGAAGTCCAGAGAAACCACTGAAGGAACAGAATTAATCTGATCTCAAAGACAAGGTCATTTGATATAATCCATAACAACTTTCATCTGCTGGATGAAGGACAAATTTCAAGATATTTTCAAGGGTATATTTT
The DNA here is from genome assembly GCF_963921805.1 of Phalacrocorax carbo. Classification (NCBI taxonomy): domain Eukaryota; kingdom Metazoa; phylum Chordata; class Aves; order Suliformes; family Phalacrocoracidae; genus Phalacrocorax; species Phalacrocorax carbo. The sequence continues at coordinate 1,503,852 of NC_087513.1, read as the reverse complement.
TCAACTTGTTTGGGGAGAACCTCAGTTCCACTCGCTGCAGGTCTGGGGTTGCGTGTGTAAATCTAGAGCAAGGCTGCCTCCCTACAGTTCAATAACGAGACTAAAGTGTCCCTTTAATCAATGCCACCAGTACTAACTTACTGTTCCTTTAGACAAATGACAAAGAGCAGGAAACAAAGAACAAATAAACAAGAGAAAAAAAACAGCTCAGAATGCCTGAGAGGCCATTGTCTGGGTTGGGTTTTGGCCAGGAAGCTCAGCAGGTCCGTACACACCTACTCAGTGTTGCCACCAGGTTACTTGAGGAAGAGCAACCAAAGAAATAACATCCAAAAACCACTTGATGAATCAGCCAGAGCGCTGCACGGTCCTTCCTCGTGCAAGTTCCCAAAACACACTTCTGTCGGACTTTGCACGTGACTGACCACAGAAGCAGCTTTTCTCGTGTTTCCTAATCGCTGGATTGGCAGCGAACTTCTCTCTAAAGCCAGCTGAGACAACAGAAAACGTAGCGTGGAAGCCGTATCACGAAGAACGTTGACTGAAAATGCTCTACGTGTTTAGGCGGCCCCATGACTCAGTCGTGGTCATTTTGCTGCATCTGCCGCAGAGAAACCAGAAAGTGTTTCAGCTTACTTAAATTAAAAATAAAAAGAACGGAAAAGCAAAGCACAAAGTTCTTGGCGCTCCGAGTTCCCCAGCAGCATCTTTACTGCGGTGACCAGATAACTAGCTTCCTAACCCAAGGGCTCCTGCGGACGGTGTCTGGGCACCGCCTTCCTGTAATCGCCAAAGGTCACGAAACCCAAAATAATTCTTCAGTCAGTCCAGCGAAGCTGTGTGCACGGCACAGCGTATTTCAGAGGCTCTGCACTGCCTCAAAACAACTAATTCTGCTTTAAAAGAGTCCCACAAAAGTTACATTTACAAGCAATAAATTTCAGAACTCCAGAGTTGGAGGTTTATGCCACTTTTGTGGATGTTTGAGTCATCACCAATTTAAAATAAAGTAACTGGTTTAGAACTAACTGGACCCTTTTTCATTCGGGGGGTTGATCCCTTTTAAAAGCTCAAAAGATATCCTGGAACAGCGTGAGCACGGTGAGCTGGGAGCAAACTCTCTCCACACCCAAACGCTCCTTCCTATCCTCTCAGGATACGTTCACCCTTCCCTTGAACTCTTTGGATGTCCGGAAATGAGTCCCGAAGACCGCATTGGACCGGGGGTTTATAGGCGACGGTGGAAGAGCATGGGTGTGAGAACTAGCGGGTTGGCTGGCCGGCATCCAGGCAGGAAGCAATCTGGAGCGTGGAGTAGTTCAGCGGGGTAAGAGGACACGCAAGCGTTTCAGAAGGCAGAGCTGGAAGGGCACAAGGAATTGCAGTGAGACGCCAGACAAAAAGCTCTCCTGAAGCATCAGGTGGATTGTTTCACCTATCTTGCATTTGCAAATGGTCTTCAAACAGCGCTGCACAAATACGGCACAGAGCACGTGAGAAACATTCATCCACCCGCGGATCTGCCTGCAGGAGATAACTGGTAATGTCTCATTTTGTAAATAAGAGAAAGGTGCAGATAACTAAAGCAATTTGCCCAAGGTCATCTTAAAACCACAAGATTGCTAAGTTCGGAGAGTCACATCAAGATATTCTCTTCCTCTCTTGCCTACTTCCCCGTTTCTGAAAGCCTCTTCCAACACGCAGGGATGGGCGGAAGGTTTCCATCCTGAACAACGGGAGTTCACATCCCCTATTGTTTTCTCTGCCATTTGGGTGAGAACCTATGTTTGCACATCTAGTCGTAAACCACAGTGAAGCACAGGCCACAGCAAAATCTGCCTTGCGAGCGTTTCACAGGTCAACTGAACAGCACAGAAACAAAAGGCTTTCAGTGCTGCGTTCAAGAACGAGCCAGGAAAACAGTAACTGAAGGGTTTTTGTGAAAGCCTCCTTCCATTAGGAACCGACGCTTCAGCCCTCCTGTGCCTGCTGGTGATGAACGATCCCGAGCAGCAGTGGCCTTCACAAAACCATACATCAAAACGCAGCAGTTCTGGTTTGCTTCTCTTTTGGCTTTTTCTCCCCGTCCCCTCGGGGCCAGAAAGCAACTTCTCCTTCCCAGCACTTCTGCTATTTGGACCATCTGAAAGTATCTGGAGGTCTCTAAACACGCACAGGTGTGCAAGTCCTAATCTGCAGTCAGGCAGCTTTTCTCCAGCCTACATATGCGCAGGCTAACCACCAATAAGCCTTCTGGGCTCTCTTACGTGTACTGCCTTTGTCTGATCCTGTTTGTTCAGTAACCACAGAAACAGTTTTAAAAACTAGATGAGCAGACGCACAACCTTCACAGACCAAAGCTTCGGGCTTCGTTTCCATTTAGAAAGACCCATCTGGCACCCATTCGGCGGCTCCTCTCTTTGTTACGGCTGCGGATGAAGGATGCGCTTACCTCTTAAGACACCTCTCTCGCATACATTCCACACAGACCTGCTTTAAAGGAAAACACTTCTTGTTTTCCTGCGTAACAGCTACCCAGCTCCCTTCTGAAGGGTTCTTGCACTACTGCAGATCTCCCGTGCCATTCGGAGGCGCCACAGCTTCGGATGCAACCTCACGCTATTCTACAGCAGAATTTGTTTGCGACCAGTCACGCAGGTGTCATAAAGCCGAAGCTGGAACATGAAGATCGCAGCACATCCCACAGGAAACACCATCAATAAAAGCCTGCTCTACTTTAACCACGGCTTCCCCTGCAGCCGAGCTCCTTGGCACCCACGACATGCATAACGCAGCTCTCGCTATGGGTAACAAGGCAAACTGCAACCATACGCACACATTCATTACAAAACACCACTCGTTCCTTCATTAGTTTTCCGTTCAAAATCGTTCTCCTTGCCGAAGGCTCCCCAGAGGCCCATCCCAGCCTCCCGCCTCGCCGCCGCCGATGCGACGGCCTTATCCCTTCACACAACCCAGCAGCCACCGATAAAACAGCCTTCGCCGCACAGATGGCTTTTCTGGACCTCTCCTCCACCTCTCGAGCGAGGAGGATTTAACATCAGAATTTCAGGCGAGATTTGAAACTAGTTTAGATTTTTTTTTCTTTCCTCCTTGTCTTTTTACTCCTACTCCTGTATCCTTTCGGTCCGTGTTTCAGCTTAGACATTATGGGCTGCAGTCTGTATCGAAGGTATTTACACACTAAAGTTTGTGCATAAAGCGTTTCCCGGTGAAGATGGCTCCGCTATCGTATCCTTATGGTATCTTTACACCCACTAGCAGTAGAGCTGCCAACAGAAGTACAGGCGCCGGCACATGACGGGGTCCTGTCCTCGCAGCTGCAGGAGGGCCGGAGCCAGCGTCAACATCATTTTCAGATGTGGTCTGCAACGACTCCTTTGAATCCCTGCAGAGACGATCGCTGAAATATTCACATCCTACTCATCAACTAGAAAGTCAGAGAAGCGCAAGGCAAAAATCGCTGGGATAGTGAACGGTGAAGGGTGGCAACCCAGGAAAAAAACTATATCCTCTTCTTCCCCCTCCCCTTTTTCCCTCCTTTGCTTCCCTTCCTGCAGTTGTTGATCAAGACACAATTTATCTGTTTGAAAATCACCTGTTCCAGGCAGACTAGCAAGCTAGCTGTTCCATAAATGGAAGAATGTTTAAAAATTAACCGAGGAGTCACCAGCCGGGAATATTGGTCAATACAGAAAGGGAGGAATGAGCGATTGAGCAGGCACTGCTGAATGCATAAAGAGAAATCTCTGGGTGATTTTTCACTTCAAAATAACACAAGATGCACATAAACAGAATTAAAAAACATAAAAAAAATAGAAAGCTTTGGGTTTTGAAAGGACAGCAGAGCATCACAATAGTTCAATACTCCAAGGTTTTCCTGAAAATTCATACGACAAACTAGCTTTTTACCCCAGCTTTGACATTTAAGGATTTCTCCACCATTATTCCTCTGTGCTGCTCCTCTGCTCTCCAGCGGTACGAACAGCCGAAGCAGCCGTCACCAGACTCGCCAAAACAACCGCAGCAAACCACGCTGTTAATTTTGGTTTGGGTTTTTTTTTTTGAGAGAGCCAGAAGTTGGTATAATTAGCCTGAATTATAGCAGCCGATTCTCTGCACAACCTAAAGGAACCATTAAGCAAGACGAGAGTTAGCCACGCTCGCCGCCGTAAACCCACATATTGCGTCATCACGATTACTCGGAAAACTCAAGCACTTTGGTACGCGCCGAGCGCCGCGCTCCAGCGGCATCTGTACTGACGAGCCGAAATATTACAGGAAAAAACATTCAGGAAACGAATCTGAGGGAACTAACAGGTTTTTGCTTTTCAGAGAAAAAAAAAAAGAAAGAAGCAGACAGGAGCGGGTTGGTGAGGCTAAAGGCTCACAAAAGATGCTCTCAGGAGCTGGTACGGTCACCCCGAGCGCCAGGGCACTAAACATTTTACATAACGCTGCGCGGCCAAACAGGGCAGGAATGAATGCGGCGAACGTGTACCCACGGGCACACACAGCCTCGCTTCCCAAGGAAGCCTATTTCAATTATAATGGTTGCCACGGTTACTTTAATTCCATCATCGCTCCAAGTAGTCTCACAACTCCGACTCCACACCACTAATCAGGAATCTTGCATAACATTAGCACTGAATAACCCAATTTAAACCAACTTAAAAGCCTGGATTATTGCAGAGGATGTTGATGCAAAAAAGGAGGAAAAAAAAAAAGGGGGAAAAAAAACCCATAACAAAACTGTTTTGTTCAGGGAACCACTTTTTCTCTTATCTGTTTCCAGCAAGCGCTCGTCACCCTTATCCACATGGAAGCTGTGGATGAGCCCAGGCCAGAGAAAACCAAAATTAAATACTATTTTATTAGTCTAACACAGTCCCCTCCATTTTCTTATAAGTGAGAAATAAAGAAAGCGCAATGACATCGTATGAAGTCAAAGGTGCGGAGATAATTACTCCTGGTTATTGGGAGAACAAGACAAGAAGGCAATCTGGGAGCATCAAACACGGTAAGTTTGGCACAAGAGTCGAGCTGCAGGAAGAGGCTGTAACTTCTAAGCTACTTCTTCAACCATGGCTGACAAAGTTGCGTGGAAAATATTCCTGTAATTTAAACACAGATGAAATCACAGAATCCCAGACTGGTGGGGGCTGGCAGGGACCCCCGGAGCTCACCCTGTCCCACCACCTGCTGGAGCAGGCACCCCCAGAGCAGGGGCACAGGGCCGCGTCCAGGCGGGGGGTGAATGTCTCCAGGGAAGGGACCCCACAGCCTCTCTGGGCAGCCTGTGCCCCTGCTCTGGCACCCGCACAGCAAAGGGGTTTGGCCTCATGTTCAGGGGGAGCTTCCCGTGTTCCAGCTTGTGCCCGTTGCCCCTTGGCCTGGCGTTGGGCACCGCTGAAAAGAGCCCGGCCCCATCCTCCTGACACCCACCCTTCAGATATTTATAGGCATTGATGAGATCCCCCCTCAGCCTTCTCTTCTCCAGGCTGAACAAGCCCAGGTCTCTCAGCCTTTCCTCCCCAGGGAGATGCTCCAGCCCCTGATCCCCTTGGCAGCTCTGCGCTGGCCTTGCTCCAGCAGTTCCCTGCCCTTCTTGAACTGGGGGGCCCAGAACTGGACGCAGCCCCCAGATGTGGCCTCACTGGGGCAGAGCAGAGGGGGAGGAGAACCTCCCTCGCCCTGCTGGCCACACTCCTTTTCATGCCCCCCAGGGCACCGCTGGCCCCCTTGGCCCCAAGGGCCCGGTGCTGGCTCAGGGTCACCTCGCTGCCCCCCAGCACCCCCAGGGCCTCTCAGCAGAGCCGCTCTCCAGCAGGTCCCCCCCAGCCTGTGCTGGTGCGGGGGGTTGTTCCTCCCCAGGGGCAGGACCTGGCACTTGCTCTTGTTGAATCCCATGAGGTTCCCCTGGGCCCAGCTCTCCAGCCTGGCCAGGGCTCGCTGGATGCCAGCACAGCCTTCCAGCATAATGAGTAAATCTGACCTTAGCCTAGACAAAGAAACTCCCTGAAAGCTATTCTAGTCTTCCATTTGTGCTTCAGGTCTATAAAATTAGGCAAGGAGTACCAACCTAGCGAGTCCAGAGGAATAGATGAACACTACACTCTTCCACCTGTAGCCCTTCAGCAATGCAAACAAGCAGCTCGGTGCAGGACAAGTTACATACTCAGCACACGAGGATGTAACAGGCAAAAGAAATCTCCTCCCACCGAACCAAGCCAGTCTGGGTCCTCTCTGCAGGAATTTTGAAAGTAGGACTCCTTGAGACTGAGGCTTTCCACAGGCACCCATCAGGTGGTCAGTTACCAGGACAGTAAAGCCAAATATAATTTTTCTCAGTATTAAAATACAAATTATTTTCTTCTTAATTAGTTTTTTTTCTCCTTCATAACCTCTGCTCTCCAGAATTTCTCCTGGACCTACAGTACCACTGTCTGTGCGGACACCTTCCTAGGTACAACAGGATGAAGCTCCATTTCTTCCTCTGGGAAAGAGTAGAAGAGGTTACATTTCTTCTTCCCAACCTCAAACATCCAAACCCCAGCATTTTTTCCCAAAGGCAAAACAAGAAGCAGCAAAATCTGACCTTTAGTGGTATCAGCTTTGGTGATCTACCCTGCAGACTGTTTTCTGTGAAGTCGTGTACGATCCTGCATTAGCTTTATAAGGGGCAGCAGAAACAGAAGTTTTTCCACTGTTTGCGATATGCCAGTAGAGATAAAGTAGATAGAGAAGCCGTATACACCATCCTCAGCTCCTGAAAAATTACCAGCACAGTCCTAACTGATCTAAGCCTGGGAACCCTCCAAGATACAGTTTGTGCCGCGCTCTCAAGGCACTCCTCTGACTTATCTCCTGCACGGCGAACGATGGAGGCTTTCAAAAAGCTCGGCTACTTCACAGCGTCCCACTAAACCCCATTTTCTACAACGTCTTCCAACTGATGTGGCTGGGGGTGAACCACGGGGACCAAAAACTGCGTAAATGACTGAACAAAATACCTTACGGTTTGATAAACGAAGCACAGAGGTGAGGCCCGTAAGAGCTCGCAAAGCAACGTGGTGCCTTCGGTTCAGAAACCTCAAAGGAGAAATTAAAAAGCATTTCTAGAATATGTGGATACCACTGATTTGGTGGGAGTTGCGAACACCAGCAGCACCGGGGCCGCTACCCAGTAAAGCAGGGCTCCGCTCCGGCAAGGAGATACAACAGTAGTTCAATACACTTCCCCCTCCCACAATTCTCATATCGAAGCCTAATTTGTTCTGCTTGTATTGCGCTCATCTATGCATTATTTAAATGCATCACAAAATACCAGACTACCCCTGATTTTTGTTGTCCGATTCAGCACTTCTTCCACTATTTATCTTGTTGCTTGGTTATTCTCCTCTCCAGAGTTGTTTTTTTCCCCCCCCCAACCAGCTAAAATTCACGCTTATGTTCGGAAATAGTGATTATGGCAGGAAAGCTAAGGTGGTAACAAAACCACCCCTCTGACTCGTCTATTTAAGCTTGAAATAAGATTTTCCGTGTAAGACTGTAGATATGGCAGCAATACTTAACAGCAGCGTTTAAAAGACTGGAGTCTAAAATACCTTCATTCTGAGCTGCAGCTCTCCTGCCATCAGTCTCAGCGGCAGCAGGTTAGATCTCAACATCCATCAGAGCACAAGAAATAGATCACAGCGGTACGAATAAAGCAGAAGCAGAGGAAATGGCTAATATTTGTGCAGAGCTCTGGCATGCTGTTAGTGCTCTGTTACTTGATAGCTAGGAATCTTTTATTTCTGGCCACGTACAAAATCACTTCTAGCTCTAACAGGTAAGTTATAATGACTTTTATTATTTGCTCTAAACACAGAAAAAAAAGAAACCTGTTTGGAAGGATGCAAGATTTAGGATACTGAAATAAAGTTGCTGCTTTGTGACCAGAAAGAGTTGCCTGTTCGGCCTTCAGAGGAGCCCTGAGCCCAGATCACAAGTTCTGGGTAAGGAAAATAGGTGAATAAAAGCTGAGAGAGGAAACAGGGAAAGAAGCAGTATTAGCCGACGCTCTGGTCCCTGGGAGCTGCGTTCTGACAGGAACACCGCAGCGCTGCGGGTACTCCCACCAAACCCGGATACCAACCGCCCCGTCCACCCACTCCCTTCCACGCCGAGACCTCCAGCCTCCATCTCCCTCCCTTTTACGCTCCTGTATCAGAAAAAGGATGAAAACGGGTTAGCGGAGTGCAGCAGCAGGGCGAGCTGCGCGCTAACGCAGCTTCCAGCCGCCCCCGCGACAAGGGGCACCAGCATACCGCCGCCCCGCCACCGCCAGGCTTCGTCGGCATCCAGCGACGAAGGACCTGAAGAAGGATAAACGGCGGCTTTGCAGATGATTACAGCAACCTCCTTCCAAGCACGAAGGCAATGCGGAAGGCGTGGTTCCAAGGAAGCCGTTTCTGCGCTAACAAACGCCTGGTGGGGGGCCGGCTTCGAGGACGGCACCAAGGCTTCGCCTGCCAGCGGGGAAGAGAACAGAGGCTGTGAAAAGGTGTGAGAATACAGGTAAGTCCTTGGGGGAGCGGAGGTGAGAACCTGCGCACGGTTACAGAGAGATGCTGCATAAGCCATCAGGAAAACAACTTTTTGCGGCAGTATTCTGGAAAGATAGGGGTGGAACAAGATGGTATTTGTCAAAAATCAGGTAAGGACAGAGTAACTGAGAGCTAACAGGAAAGCCTGGGCTGGCTTTTATGCTCTCGGACGCTCTTCCCTTCGGAAGGACGGGTGAAACCTGGACGCAGACTGGCAGGGAGAAGAGCCGGAGTGCGCTCAGGCAACGCCTTTGCAGCCTCTGCTACCAAAAGAGCCATTTCCACTGACGTTAAAGGAACTGAGAAGTTAAGTTCGACTACCAAGGTCAAATAAGAGTATTAACTCTGTCCTTCTTGAAGACAAGTAATTATTTTCCTCCTGCCTCTTTCAAAATGCTGAGGACCAAACTAGGCTCACCCTAAAGCTCCAAAAATTAGCCCTCCTACTTTTTCCTACAAAAGAAAAAAAATCTTAAAATTACACATCAAAAAAATAACGTGACACATTAAAAGACGACAAACCCCCAATGAACACTTGCTTCTTGACACCTTCGCTACCCTTCAGATCTAAAGAATTAATCAGCTTTTAACGTGTACAGAAATAACAAAACACGGGATTTGACACCAACTACCATAAGGTCTGGAGATTTACTTCATTTTCAGGCCAGCGTGACTCAAAAGATCATCCATTTCTAACAGGTTTGCAGGCTGGAGGATGGGCTGGAGACCAGATTTAACTTCACGAAGAGACAGCATTGCCTTACAGACGGAACAAACACACGCCCAAAGCCAGACGCCAGCAAAGCTTACCTCTCTGTGGTTGCCTTCCCCTCTCCCGGCTGGGTTAAAGCACGGCAGCATGACGTATCGCTACCGTACGTAAGAGCAGTCTAGCAGAAGACTAATTCTCCAAACTCTTACAGCAAGTGTCGTAAGTCCTGTGAAATTCTCACCTCCTCAGCACACCCAACACATGGCAAAAGCAAGCATCCACCTTGTAGCAGACAGGGCACAAAATAAAGCTGCACTTCCCCAGCTATATCCACTTGCAGCTTCTCAGTAAGTTTGCCTGAACCTGCCAAGTGGCTTATCACAGTCCAAAAAATAAATTATACAAAAATAATACGTACACTGAAATATTACTCCTCACCCTCTGGCCTTTACTCCGGTTTGTCACCTTTACAACCCACCACCAAAGCAGCCAAGGGAAAGTGAACAAAGTGAGCCAGCAGTGCCCGGGTGGCCAAGGAGGCCACCAGCCCCCGGGCTTGTGTCAGCACTGGGGTGGCCAGCAGGAGCCGGGCAGGGATGGGGCCCCTGTGCTGGGCCCTGGGGAGGCCCCACCTCGAATGCTGGGCTCAGGTTTGGGCCCCTCGGGACAAGAAGGGCCTTGAGGGGCTGGAGCGTGTCCAGAGAAGGGCAGCGGGGCTGGGGCAGGGTCTGGAGCACAAGTGTGCTGGGGGGCAGCTGAGGGGGCTGGGGGGGTTTAGCCTGGAGAAGAGGGGGCTGAGGGGAGCCCTTCTTGCTCTCTGCAGCTGCCTGAGAGGGGCTGGAGTGAGGGGGGGGTCGGTCTCTGCTCCCAAGTCACCAGTGATGGGACGAGAGGGAACGGCCCCAAGCTGCGTCAGGGGAGGTTTAGGTTGGAGATGAGGGAAAATGTCTTCCCTGCCAGAGGGGTCAGGGATTGGCACAGGCTGCCCAGAGAGGTGGGGGAGTCACCGTCCCTGGGGGGGTTCAAACACCGTGTAGACGTGGCACTTGGGGACACGGTTTAGGAGGCCTGGGCGTGTTGGGTTGGCGGTTGGACTTGGTGATCCCAGAGGTCTTTTCCAAACTTTATGATTCTATAAATGAAGGGAGCACACAAACACCTTCATTTCTATCACATCTTTCATCACGGGAAGCCAAGTATCAGCCTCAACATACTTGCTAAAAGCACATATAAGTAATACTACCTTACACCCCTGAATCAAATATTCAGGAGAATCTACTTTTTACATTACTTGAAAACAAAAAGGAGTTTATTATCAATTTTTGTAGTCCCTCACACTGACGGCAGATAGCAAGACTGAAGTGGGATCCCGTGCCAGCAAAGAGGAGAAAAACTACAGCAGTTTAGTATTACAGAAAGCCACTTGGATTAACGCCTAACTGCTTGATGTGAACTGCTGGACATTATGGCAGTAATCTCTCATCCCAGGCCTTAAGACTGTTTTGGTTTTGTTTTTTTTAAATAAATATTTAAAAATCCACATCAAACACATGTCAGCGCATTTGGCAAACAATAAAAATGACCTTAGCCGATACCAAAAAGGATCCAAGCAGATTTCCCCACCTCCATAAACACTGAAGTCATGGAGAGAACCCCAAATCTGAGTCAGCAAGCTTTTGGGTAGCTGGAAGGAAAGCTTGCTGGGAACAGATACCAGCATGAACTGCAGTAAGCTGTTTTCCTAAATTGGTCCTTGAGTCATTTTTATGGGAACAGTCCATTCCCTGGTTTTTCCTCACATAACCTCAGGATTAAACGTCGATCGCTTTACCTCATCTCTGCGAAGTAAATAACAAGCAAAGCTTCCTAACTGTCAGACGAAGGCATGTTCATACTTATTCTATTTTTAAATACTTGCTTTTGGAATAAAATTTGAGACCGAGTGGTTCAGCAGTTCTGGGTAGCTGATTTGTCAACCGACTTTTCTTTCTGACACTCATGAAAAATGTAACTGGGTCCTATTTAAGGCTCTGTCATAAGAAAAAAAATACCTGGAGTTCCAAAATTGCCACCCTTGCAATTTAAAGTAAGTTGGCACGTTGCAGCGTTTGAACATTTCAGACAGCAAAATGCTAAAAATGCTATTAGAAGAATATTAAGGCTGGAAAGCTGACCAAAAATAAAGAATCCCAGAAGCGAGGTTGCTCGGTCAGCCTGAAGTCACGCACGCCGCAAGAAGGCACGCACACACTATGGCTTTCAGAAGAACCTGTCTCCATCAGCAGACAGAACACGGTTTCGGGGCTGCACTTTGCTGATGCTCTGCTTCCCCTGTTGGGAAGCTGCAAAGCACACAGAGAGGGAGGCAGGAGACTTCAAGAAGAACAAGGGGTTTTGGTGAGGCTGTTAAATGCTGCCCCACGTAATTAAATTCTTTATTTTTCTTTGCCGAAGTTGCTATAGGCAAGTCTGCGCAGGCAGGTGCAGACAGACTGGAGCTCAAGCTGGATGGACAGCAGCCAGCGCTGGTCCAGAAGCTGCAGAGCGGCAGCGCTGGCTCAGGCGCAGCGCTGTGCTGATGCATCCCGAAGAGAACAAGACATTAAGTGACTCATATCTGACCAATTCGGCATGTGCAGAGCAAACACGGGTCTGCCTGCATCTGTTTAGGCACGTCTTCGGCAAATGTAGGCAAGACACGCTCTGTAAACTTTTCATATCTGGCCATCATCTTACTCACCGCAAGTACTGGCTGCAGTGTCGGGCGCCACAGGACACTGAGGGTATAAAGCTACTGGAGAGTGTCCAGAGGAGGCCACGGGGCTGGGGAAGGGTTTAGAGGGGAAACCGTACGAGGAGCGGCTGGAGTCCCTGGGTTTGTTCAGCTGGAGCAGAGGAGGCCAAGGGCAGCCTCATGGCGCTCTGCAGCTCCCTCCCAAGGGCAGGAGGAGGGGCAGGGCTGGTCTCTGCTCTCTGGTGATCAACGCCAGGGCCTGAGGGAATGGCAGGGAGATGTGCCAGGGGAGGGTTAGGCTGGGCATTAGGAGACGGTTCTTCCCCCAGAGGGTGGTGGAGCCCTGGCACAGGCTCCCCAGGGAGGCATCACGGCACCAGCCTGGCGATATTCCAGAAGCACTTGGCCAAGGCCCTCAGAGCCCTGGTGTGAATTTGGGGTGTCCTGTGCAGGGACAGGAGTTGGACTCGATGGTCCTTGTGGGTCCCTTCCAACTCAGGGCATTCTGTGATTCTATGATCCCCTCCAAGGTCTGGATCACAAGCCATGAGAAGTGCTGAGCACTCCCAGCTCCGACTTAAGTCAGTGGGAACTACGCCTCAGTAATAGAGTGCTATTTAACAACGACTCGGGACACCTCGGGAACGAGGTGAGACCATCTCCATTTCATAGCAGAAACCCCAAACACATTGGCAAGTGGTCTTAATTTCAGTGCATCGACACCCCAGCTACAAACCCGAGATGAAGGGGCGCCATCTTGCAAAAGCAGGAAAATACCTTACAACACATTCCAGGGCCACAGTAGAGCTTTTTGAGGGTGCAGCGGAAGGTTAGTTCTAGGCTCTCACCCATCCTCACTTATTCTAGAGCACCCCAACGTTACATCTGCAGGAAGGCCTTTCATCTCAGACATAAAAAGAACACAAGCGTGACCGTGTCATTCGATTCTCAGAGAAGTCCCTGCAAATGTCAGTCACCTCGGGGAACTGTTCTGCTGGGCACAGAGTCTTCTGGAAAGCCACACGAAAGCCTCTGCTCTCTTTAACAACCATTTCATTTCAGAAGTCCGTGCATAGTTCTACTATAATAAAAATAAAAAATATTTCAATACATGTTTATGTAATTATACATGTATTTTCCAGTAACAATACGGTCATAAATTAAAAATTAGTTAGAGGTTCTCTCTACAGCACAAACCATATGAAAGCTCATGCTCAGGGAGAAGCATCGTAAATCAGGACACCAATTTAACCAGCTTCACGTACACTTTTGCAGAATAAGAAGTAACAACTTCTGATAGAACCCATCTCAGTATTCCTAATCCTATGATTTGTATTTCAGAGTAAGCACAGATTAGATGAGCTGCACCTCCAAAAAATAAGGAGTTTCCAAGTTTCGTTAGGAAGCCAACAACAAGTTCATCAACAGCTCTGTCTGCAAGGCTGAGTTCCTGCTCTACGAACAGCTGCACCATTTTTTGACACGAAAAATGCCAAGCCAACATACTTAGATAACATTGGCCTTCCCAAAATATAAGTAGAAGCAAAGAAAACCCCCGTTTTCTAAAGGTATTCAGTACACGGCTGGCGGGCGCAAGCACAACAGCAGTTTACTGCTTCAAGGCCTTAAGCAGGGAAATGGTCAGTTGAGAGTGATCTCAAAAAAACCAAATTATTTTCTTAAACCTTTGACCTCAAAGCTCCCTGAAGAACCACCATTATTTCATATTCCTCAGCCCTATTTTCTCACTTACTGACTTCTCCCATTTCAGAGTTTGGGTTTAGCTTAAAGCCCAGAAAGTCTTCCCTTAATCCAGTGCACGTGCACTGAACTTAGGTGTTCAGAATCGACTTCGTTTCTCTCTGCAGCAACCTGTGAGTGGGCTCTAGGATCACAGAATGCCCTGAGCTGGAAGGGACCCACAAGGATCATCGAGTCCAGCTCCTGTCCCTGCACAGGACACCCCAAATTCACACCAGGTCTTGATAGAAAGACCCTGGACTGACATCGGTAGCCATTCGTTAAGAAAGGAAGAAATTAACTTAATTATGGCGTCTCTAGACTGAAATTGAGGCATTTCAGTGGGATTTTTTTTTTTGCTACAAATGCCTTTAACCACAGACCTGAGCGTAGAGGATTTTGAGCGAGAAATATTTAAAGCTTCTTTTATCCTTAATTCACCCTTTTCCTCCTAGTCTGTGGGTTGCTCATTTGAAGCCCTAGAACCTAGCAGTTTTGTTGGGATGTAAGGCAAGCAGCCTCCGGTATTTTTATTTAGAAGCTGGACCTTATTTCTCGAGCTGTCTCTCTTCCATTCATCATTTAGATTTTGTAACTTGCCCACAGCTCATCTCTCTATACAGGAATTTAACAGGGCATCAGCCGTCATACTTCAGGGACAAGGTTTCCTTCACGTGACTGAGGTTCTACTCACAGATCTCTGGCTTGAATCTGAAAAATTGAAGGTGAAAATAAGTGCCAAAGAAGAAAATTAGGTGGATGGTTTTCATATCCTACCGCTGCAGTTGCTCTATACAACATTTGGAGCGATTCTGTTCTTTCTGTCTTTTGAATTCTTCAATTTAACCAACGCTGCAGGTCGCTCGGTCATACGGAGAAATCTGCCTATTCCATCTGAGCTACCTGGCGCGTTTCTGTTCAGCTTTACCTCCACCTCTTCCTTGCGCAAGTTAAATCATCACATTGTTTTACAATTCACTAGACAGAGTTAAAAAAGAAAACCTGAAAGGTCAAAAATGGCTCCGAACGTCGTAATTGCTTTACCTTGCTCATCTTTCAAGCGTCAAATCAGGGCCAAAGCTAAGACTAAGCTTTTAATTGCTTGTAAATTCAAATACCAGGTTTCTGTCCCTCCAGGAAAGACACAAAGATCATTATGTGTTTCAACGTTTTTTTACTTGAGAAAGCAACAGAGGTGCGGTGCCGCAGCTTCATGGCAAACGGCAAGTTTGCCATTCACAGTGGCAAGGTTTGAGGTACCCTGAACCGCACGCCAGCTTCTCATTTCCACATCATTATGTTTTACAGCCCACCACCTACTCACGTTCACAGCCATTACTTTTCTTTTTAATCACTTTTTCCCCTAACCTTCTTTTATCTTCCCTTCCGTTCCAGAGCCTCCATGCCAAAGGTTGACGTATTGATCTTTGTACACGGTTCCACGCAGTCGCACGCAGGCACCTTCTCAAATTAAACCGCCCGCAATCACAGGGAGATAGGCCCACGAGTATTATATGTAATAAAAGAATATGGCCTCCAATGATAACATTTTACTAAACAGCATTCAAACCACACTCATTACGAGCGGCACTTGGGAATTCGGCCTTGGGGGAAACATTTATTACCTAGCGTAAGTGATCGCTAGGGGTTCGAACGAGAGAATAGAAAAAGCCAACGCAGAAGCATGTACGAAACGGAGCGCACGCACGCCGGAAAAAAAATCCCTCTGCCCCACAGAATGACGCGGGAACGTCACAAGGAATTTACACACGTCTACAAGGGAAAAGCTACACTTCCATCGCAGGCAATGAAATCTGCTGGGAGTCAAGGTCAGAATCGTCATTTAGACAAGCCACATGAGAGTCATTTATAGTCTTAGCAGAATAAAACCTCCCATCGCAGCTCACCAGTCAGGTGATGTGCCAGTCTAGCGAGCACCAGGCATTTATTCTGAGGTAATCCCTTCACCAAGGAGTTTTACAGTGAGGAGCACTAGGAAGGTTATGCTCAAGCGGCGACATGACACAAGGATGTGCACCTCGTTACTGTACACCTCCACGCCTTGCTTTTTTCTGCTTTGCCCACGGACAAAAGCCACGGCTTTCTACGGCCACAGGCACTGCAGAGGCGGCGGAGCTCTGGAAAAGCAAGCTGTGGCTCTGCTCTAGCCCACTAAATGAATCAACAGCACCGACAAACCAGCAAATCAATCCCTTCCAAGTCCAAACCCTCTGTTTTAACGATGCTAAGGAGCAAAAGAACACAGCTTGAAATTCAAGGAGTGAGCTGTGCTTTCTGTACCGAGCGGTGGGGACTAAAGAAAAATAACCTTTCGTTTGGTAAATTGGTATATGCTTAATACAAAAACTTTGCAGCTACACAATTGCTGTCGTTTAAACTTCCCAGTATGGTGTACAAGCATTTACTAAGCTTTACTTGCCAAGTAGTTAAGAATCATTAAACCAAGAAGTGAATCTGTTTAAGTATACGTTCTTTTCTCAGCTAAAGAGGGGCACAGAGCTGTTGTGACAAGGCTAAGATCACCCAGCTAATCGGGTTTGGGGTCTTAATTACAGCCCCTGACAGACTCCCACCCCTTGCACACAACATTTCCAGAAGTTCTGTGACTTTCAGTCACTTCTCTAGGAATACCCTAAGAAATAACACCAAACATAAGCGGCCACCCCTGCCCCGAAGCCACTGAGCGATTGTCTAATCATCAAAACACCATTACACGTCCAAATCTAAACCCATAAACAACTCATGTGACTCAGGGCCTTGACTCACATCCACGGATAAGTTTAGCCCGGGACACCTGAAGCTGTTACTCAGCCCCACGGCTCACCCTGCTCCGGGAGCGGGGACGGCAGAACAAACCACGCATCTCCTGAGTCACCCGCGGCAGCTGCAGCCGGCACCCCGGCACGTTGGCATGCCGGCGGCTGCTGCCGGAGAGGCCTTCCCATCCCTCCCGCAGCCACCGACCTGCTGGTGCCGCTTCTCCCGCGCCATCCCCAGCCCTTCCTTAACCTCACGTTGGGGGGAATCACGCTGATGGAAAACTGACCCAGTTCAGTGAGGAATTTTACCCCCTCATCTTGGAGCCGTGTGAGAACCTGGCGGGAGGGGAAGGGGAGAGGGTCTGGACCCGCAGTCAGAGGCAGGAGGAGATGTGGACCACCCCCGGAGCTCGGCCCATCAGCCGACGCCTCAGACACAGGCCAAAGACCCGCTCACCAGCCCTTCTCAGAGGCAGTGAGCTCTGAAGCAGCGCCAGACAAGCAGGGGTCGGCTAAATCTACCTGCGTAGGTGCACGTAAAGGTCACAGCCACATCCACGAGTCAGAGTCAGCTGTAAAAGTCAAGTCCAATGTCACCTCAGAAATGAGGTCTTCTAGCTATCTCTTGAGAGTGCGGATCTACAGCAAGAATCCGAAGAGAACAAAAACGTGATTACAGAGATCTTCACCTAGATCTGACAGGAACCACCTCTGCAGGTGTCATGAAGACAAGCTCGGCGCACTTGACTTTGGCCTCTGGCTTTGTAGGAGCGCCATCATTTCTTGTACAAGCAGGTGTGCAAGGCTGCAGAAACAGAACTACACATCTGCTGGAAAATTACAGCAAAACCAAGCAACCATCTAAATAAAAATACAACCCTGCAAGGTTGTTAATACTTGCAAGTCTGGGCATGTGCACTCTGTCCCCACTCTGTCAAGGTAAAATATTCATTAACCCATCTAAAGACAGGCAGGCATAAGTAAAATAATAAGCCAACATAAAAGTAGTTTTATGATGAGAGCGGTATTAGAGGAAAGAAGAGTCACAGCTAATTACTGGGAACTTGTGTCAAAACTAGGAAATAATATTTATTTCACACATTACTTAACCCATGTTAAAATTTCAAGGAAAGGGGAAAAAAAGCCCAGAAAACCCAGTACTTTCTATATATAGAATCATAGAATCATTAAGGTTGGGAAAGACCTCTGGGATCATCAGGTCCAACCCAACACCCCCAGGCCTCCTAAACCGTGTCCCCAAGTGCCACGTCTGCACGGTGTTTGAACCCCGCCAGGGACGGTGACTCCCCCACCTCTCTGGGCAGCCTGTGCCAGGGCCTGACCCCTCTGGCAGGGAAGACATTTTCCCTCATCTCCAACCTAAACCTCCCCTGACGCAGCCTGAGGCCGTTCCCTCTCGTCCCATCACTGGTGACTTGGGAGCAGAGACCGACCCCCCCCCTCACTCCAGCCCCTCTCAGGCAGCTGCAGAGAGCGAGAAGGGCTCCCCTCAGCCTCCCCTTCTCCAGGCTAAACCCCCCCAGCCCCCTCAGCCGCCCCCCAGCACACTTGTGCTCCAGACCCTGCCCCAGCCCCGCTGCCCTTCTCTGGACACGCTCCAGCCCCTCCAGGCCCTTCTTGTCCCGAGGGGCCCAACCCTGAGCCCAGCATTCGAGGTGGGGCCTCCCCAGGGCCGAGCACAGGGGCCCCATCCCTGCCCGGCCCCTGCTGGCCACACCAGTGCTGACACAAGCCCGGGGGCTGGTGGCCTCCTTGGCCACCCGGGCACTGCTGGCTCATGCCCAGCCGGCTGTCAGCCAGCACCCCCAGGGCCTTCTCCGCCGGGCACTTCCCAGCCCCTCTGCCCCAGGCCTGGGGCGCTGCCTGGGGTTGGTGTGACCCAAGGGCAGGACCCGGCCCTGGGCCTTGTTAAACCTCACACAACTGGCCTCGGCCCATGGATCCAGCCTGCCCAGGTCCCTCTGCAGAGCCTTCCTGCCCTCCAGCAGATCGACACTCCCGCCCAGCTTGGTGTCACCTGCAAACTCACCGAGGGTGCACTCGATCCCCTCACCCAGATCATGGATAAAGACATTAAACAAGGCTGGCCCCAACACTGAGCCCTGGGGAGCCCCGCTCGTGCCCGGCCGCCAACTGGGTTTAGCTCCGATCACCCCAACTCTCTGGGCTCGGCCACCAGCCAGGTTTTACCCAGCGAAGAGTCCACCCGGCCAAGCCATGAGCCGCCAGCTTCTCTAGGAGGGTGCTGGGGGAGACGGTGTCAAAAATATATAAATCACTCAAGAAAATCAGAATTTTTTTGCCCAGGAAACACTGTAAGAAATACAGTTTACTTGGTTTGACTACAAATTTGGTATGGTCCTGCTTAGGTATTTTAAATAGTCTTTTCCTTCAAGTACTAAAGCAAAGTTCTATTGGATTTGACTAAAAGATTTATCTGCTTCTTTTAGACTTATTTTTGTACCAAACCTTATTTCGACAGATGCTTCGGCTCTGCGTGCCCAATCTTTCAGTCACAGGATTGGGAACAATTTTACGGCTACCAAATCTGGTGTTTTATTTTAATAACATGACTTCCTAAGAAACGGCGGAAAGGACTCTGGATTTGTAAATCTGGTAAATGAAATGCCTAACAACCTCTCAAGTCTCTGGAACGCATGCACTGAAGTCACTGGAAAGCAACAGTGCAGGAGGGGGGAAAAGGAAGCGAAGGAACAGTACGTACTCCCAGATACCCTCCATCAACACATCTCGCTTCCTCTAGCAACCAGACAGATTGTCAGCTCCTAAACAAACTCATCACCCAAAGCAAAGGGAGCCAGCTGGGGAGCTTTGCTGCTCCGTAAGCTTGCTGGCTCTTCCTCCCGCATCCAGGTTTCTCCTGAAAGCCTGGCACCCTTTGCTCCTCTCTCACAAGGCACCCTCTGCCACTTCGAGGAGCATCCAGGGAGAGCGATGCAGATCCTGTCAAGCTGTTTCCGATGACGACCCCATCGCCCACCATCAAGACTCCCCTTCCCTCCTGCACTTAGCGGTGCAAACGTGTCCTCTAACACTGTGCTCCTCTGGCCAGGGGAGAGCTGGGCATCAGGAGCGGGGTGCAAGGAGACGCCCTTTCCGTGGTTTAACAAGAAAAAGAGAGGGATAAGGGAGGAGTGTAAGAAGTATGAAGCACACTTGAGGAGAAATATGGATACCCTGAGGGTCTCTAAAAATAGAGAGATTGGATTAGGCTATCAAAAGGAGACAGCTCCAGACACCGGGGACGGAAGTCACAATCTTAGTGGAGAAATGTCCTTTACAGAGGAACTGAACCCCCCGCAGCAGGGATTTCTAGGGGATGAAGGAGCACTTGATCCAGACTCTCTTCATGGGCAGACCTTGCCTTACAGGGATGTGCTCCTTCCCACAGAGTCCCTAGGAGAGACTCCGATTTCAGGGAAGCCACATAGGAGATCATGGTCATGGAGACAAAATCCCTCAGCCTGGGCCTTCTGAAGGGAGAGGAACACCAGAGCAACAGTGAAAGAGGGTGGAAGTCCGTAAATTAAGTCTTCACCCCACAGTTTCACGAGTGGGGATGTTCCCCTTATGGCAGGGACGCTTCTTCCCCTACATTCCCCAAAAGGTTCTTGCATCACAGATGAGAACTCCTTCTCCTGAGATATCCAAAGGGCCTTCCCGTTGGTGCCAGACACCAACGACTTGGGTTGCTCCTAACCCAGCAATCCCCGGGGAGAATGTGCACGTCCCTACAACCACATGGAGGGACGTATGGCTGTACCTATACGAGGGTACACGTATCCCCCCGCTACAGGGAGCAGCTATGTCCGTGGGCGCATCGCCTGAGGAGCTTGGATACGCATGAATCTGTCTACGTGAGCTGGGCAGGGAGGGGACTTAGGCGCATCTACAGGTGGATGTTGGCACGCACATCATCTGCATACGCAAAGGCACGGGGATGCCCATACATGAGGCACGCGGGGCTGCCTGTGTGTCTCTCAACGCAGTAGTGTCTGCAAGGACATCTACGTCTGCACAGCTGGGCGCGGGCAGATGTGCAACGCCTGCACACGTGGCATACGGGTGCCTACGCACACAAAGGTGCTTCTCTGCACCCATATGTGGGCATCCGAGGAGAACAGGAGTGCCTTTGTGCGTATATACCCATCTCCATCAGTGTTTCTGCAGCTACAGATGTGTGTATGCGTACATCGTAGTGACGGAATCATAGAATCACAGAACGGTTTGGGTTGGGAGGGACCTTTAGAGGCCACCTCATCCAACCCCCTGCAGTGAGCAGGGACATCTTCAACCAGATCAGGTCGCTCAGAGCCCCGTCCTGCCTGGCCTGGAATGTTTCCAGGGATGGGGCATCGACCACCCCTCTGGGCAGCCTGGGCCAGGGTTTCGCCACCCTCATTGCAAAAAAGTATCTTCGTTATATCCAGTCTGAATCTCCCCTCTTTTAGTTTAAAAACATCACCCCTTGTCCTATCGCAACAGTCCCTGCTAAAAAGTCTGTCCCCATCCTTCCTACAGCCCCCCTTTAAGCACTGGAAGGCTGCAATAAGGTCTCCCCACAGCCTTCTCTCCCCCAGGCTGAACAACCCCAGCTCTCCCAGCCCGGCCTCACAGCAGAGGGGCTCCAGCCCTCAGATCATTTTGTGGCCTCCTCTGGAGGGAACATAGAATAATTAAGGTTAGAAAAGACCTCTAGGATCATCAAGGCCAACCACCAACCCAACACCCCCAGGCCTCCTAAACCATGGCCCCAAGTGCCACGTCTACACCGTATTTGAACCCCCCCAGGGACGGTGACTCCCCCACCTCTCTGGGCAGCCTGTGCCAGGGCCTGACCCCTCTGGCAGGGAAGACATTTCCCCTTATCTCCAACCTAAACCTCCCCTGACGCAGCTTGAGGCCGTTCCCTCTCGTCCCATCACTGGTGACTTGGGAGCAGAGACCAGCCCCCCCCCCCTCACTCCAGCCCCTCTCAGGCAGCTGCAGAGAGCGAGAAGGGCTCCCCTCAGCCTCCCCTTCTCCAGGCTAAACCCCCCCAGCCCCCTCAGCCGCCCCCCAGCACACTTGTGCTCCATCAAATCGGTACGTGTGCACGCACCTGCGTGCATCCCTGCAGATACCTCACCGCGTAAGTGTGCGGGTGTACTTCCCCTGCACGGGAAGGCATGTGTCACACATGCATACAGCCACAGCACACAGGCAGGTGCACACGCATCTATACACGTGTTTGTACACATGCCAGTACACATCCTGCGCGCGCGCGCACCCACCTCTGTATCCGCACGCGCGGGTTCGTATCGCACCAGCGGATGCATAGCTACGCCTGTGCGCTCACGCCCAAGCACACCAGCAGTTGCAGACGCACGTATAACCAGCTATGGGCACTCCTGTACGCCCATACATACCTCGGGGGTACGCAGGCCTAAACAACATATGCGTCCAGAGGCCCAGCACATGTAGCACACCTGTGGGGCAGCGGCGCGCTCGGCACGTGCTCGCAGAACAGGCACGATTCGAGGGGACAGGGGACATAGCACCCACACCCAACGCACGCTGGACAGGCAGACTGCGGTCCGTGTGTTCCCAGCGTACGCCCGGATGGGCAAGTGCCAGATGCGGGGTACCCCTAAGGACCGGGCACCCAGTGCACACCCACCCCTGGATGCGTGCGAGCGTGCACCCAGCGGTACACCCAGAGGCACACACGCACCCAGCGTGAACACCGGGTACGTCCGATTGTCCCTCCCACGCTAACGGGACGGGCACCTCGCTGTACGTTTTTATCTGGTGCCTATCTGTTATTCCCAAGCGAGGAGATAACCCCAGGGATGTGAACCCGACGTGAACCCACGCACACCCGGGCGCTCACGTACCTGGCACACGCTTTTCCCGCAAACACCCCCACGCCCGGGTGTGCAGGGACACAGCGTACACACACCCGGCGTGTACCCACGCTCCTCGATGGATGCGAGTGTGTAAGCACGCACGTCCCCGACAAGGCAGGCGCATCTCCAGGCAGACACACAGCTGACACGGACCACCCCAGGGCAGGATCACGTCGGTCACACGCATCCGTGGGTACATCCACGCTGTTTTTGTGTACCCCACACTCACTCACAGGGTGGAGACACATAGGGGGGAACCAGGGGTCACCCCTGAGGATGGGGCACCCCGTGCAGACCCACCCCTGGGTGTGCATCCCCAGAGGAACGTGAGCCCGAAATGTAGCCACGGCCACGGGAGCACTTCCATGACCACAGGAACACCTCCAACAGACCCCACAGCCACGGGGGCAGTCCCACGGACACGGGAGCACCCCTCCACGGCCCCCACGGACACGGGAGCACCCCCCCACGGCCCCCACGGACACGGGAGCACCCCCCCACGGCCCCCACGGACACGGGAGCACCGGGGACCTCCACGCAGGGCCGGTCCCTGCCGGGAGGGAGGTACGGCCGTGTCCCCGAGCACCAGGAGGGTTTCCCCGTCCCTGGTAGGGTGTGCGCCGGTGGGGGCGCGGGGTCCCCACGCTCGGGGGGGGGGGGGGGGGGGGGGCGTGGGTGCTCTCCCCCCGTGTCTGCGTCCCTATCGCCCCCGCCCCGTTACCTTCTTGACGGTGCGCGGCGCCTCGGTGACGGTGCCGTCGGGGCTGACGAGCGCCTCGGCCGCGCCGCCGCCGTCGCCGCCGTCGCGGTGCCGGTGCTGGGGGTGGTGAGGGTCGCTCCGCTTCATGGCCGAAGCCTGAGGTACCTTGGCGGCGCCCGGAGGCAGCCCGGCGGCGGCGGACAGCCCGGGGCAACCGCTCAGCGGAGGCCGCTCGCCACCGGAGGAGGAGGACGCCGGGGCCGCCTCACGCTCGGCAGCCGGCAGCGGGCAGGGAGCCGCCGCCGCCACACTGTGCCCGGGAGGGTGAGCGGTCACCGGCTCACACGGCGGCCCCGCCGCTTTATCCATGGGGCCGCTCAGCTCCTTCAGCTCCACGGCAGGGGCTGCCACCTGCACCGACATCGCCGCCGCCGCCTCGGCTCCCTCAGGGACCGCCCGCCCCTCCCGCCGCCGCCGCCGCCGCCGCCGCCGCCGCCGCCGCCGCCGCCGCCTCCTCACGGCCCGCGGGGCACGCCGGGACACGCAGTCCTCCCGCCCGCCGCCCCGCCGGGACTACAACTCCCGGCACCCCCCGCGTCTCACCGCCCCGCCTCCCGCCTCCCCGCGGCGCGGGGCATCATGGGAAATGTAGTCCGGGCCGGGGGCTGTGTGTGGCGGCGCCGCCGTCCCGCCGCTGTCGCCCGCGTGAGGCGCGGAATGGCGGCGGCGGGAGGCGCAGCCCCCCCGGGGCCTCCAGCCTCCCCCGTGCCCTTTCGGGGCGGCCGGTGCAGCCCTCGTGGAGGACTTTGGGGGTTTTCGTTTGTTTGTTTTTTTCCCCTACGTGTTAACAGAATTTTCTGTGTTTCAGCCTGTCGTGACACCGGTCACAGGCCTCTGAGCAACACCCCACCCCCCCTCCTCAGCGCAAGGGCTGCTTTCCCGGGCACACGAGCAACACCCTGGAAAATCGAGGAGCCAAGATGTTTCTGGCAAGTCTGAGAGCCCGGAAACTTGCTGTCCTGCCAGGTTCTGCGAGCCCACAGAGCCCCTTTGTAGGTCATTCTTTTTTCAGGGCCCTTCCTACAAACAAAAACCAGTAACGAGGCAAGTTTTTCTAAATCCAGGTTTTCAGGAAAGCTCCTCTTAGGGAAGTAGAACTCAGAAACACCCCTTTGCTTTTCTTTGGTATTATTATCATTATTAGGATTAATGCACCCTCTCTGGGCGCAAGCCAAGGACCGAAGCCCGCGTGTTCGGGGCCATGCAAACACAGAGCGAGCACAACGTTCCCGTCTCGTTCGAGGTCACGGCTGAGACATCAGGCAGCAGGAGGCAAAAAGCCAGTTTCTTGTACCAAAGGGGATGTGATCGGCCAAGCAGGAGGGGTGCGGAGAAGCCTGGAAAAGGGAGAGGCATGAAATACTGCAACCTTGAGTGGAGTTTCAGGATCCTTCAGAAATGCCAGAGGTTTCTGATCTCCTTCTATGGCAGGGTGACCCACCTAGTGGTTATGGGGAAGGCTGTGGATATCTCTGCCTGGGCTTTACTTGACACCGTCTCCCCCAGCACCCTCCTAGAGAAGCTGGTGGCTCATGGCTTGGCCGGGTGGACTCTTCGCTGGGTAAAACCCGGCTGGTGGCCGAGCCCAGAGAGTTGGGGTGATCGGAGCTAAATCCAGTTGGCGGCCGGGCACGAGCGGGGCTCCCCAGGGCTCAGTGTTGGGGCCAGCCTTGTTTAATGTCTTTATCCATGATCTGGGTGAGGGGATCGAGTGCGCCCTCGGTGAGTTTGCAGGTGACACCAAGCTGGGCGGGAGTGTCGATCTGCTGGAGGGCAGGAAGGCTCTGCAGAGGGACCTGGGCAGGCTGGATCCATGGGCCGAGGCCAGTTGGGTGAGGTTTAACAAGGCCCAGTGCCGGGTCCTGCCCTTGGGTCACCCCAACCCCAGGCAGCGCCCCAGGCCTGGGGCAGAGGGGCTGGGAAGTGCCCGGCGGAGAAGGCCCTGGGGGTGCTGGCTGACAGCCGGCTGGGCATGAGCCAGCAGTGCCCGGGTGGCCAAGGAGGCCACCAGCCCCCGGGCTTGTGTCAGCACTGGTGTGGCCAGCAGGAGCCGGGCAGGGATGGGGCCCCTGTGCTCGGCCCTGGGGAGGCCCCACCTCGAGTGCTGGGCTCAGGTTTGGGCCCCTCGGGACAAGAAGGGCCTGGAGGGGCTGGAGCGTGTCCAGAGAAGGGCAGCGGGGCTGGGGCAGGGTCTGGAGCACAAGTGTGCTGGGGGGTGGCTGAGGGGGCTGGGGGGGTTTAGCCTGGAGAAGAGGGGGCTGAGGGGAGCCCTTCTCGCTCTCTGCAGCTGCCTGAGAGGGGCTGGAGTGAGGGGGGGGTCGGTCTCTGCTCCCAAGTCACCAGTGATGGGATGAGAGGGAACGGCCTCAAGCTGTGTCAGGGGAGGTTTAGGTTGGAGATGAGGGAAAATGTCTTCCCTGCCAGAGCGGTCAGGCCCTGGCACAGGCTGCCCAGAGAGGTGGGGGAGTCACCGTCCCTGGGGGGGTTCAAACACCGTGTAGACGTGGCACTTGAGGACACAGTTTAGGAGGCCTGGGGGTGTTGGGCTGCCGGTTGGACTTGATGATCCCAGAGGTCTTTTCCAAACTTAATGATTCTATGATTTTAATGTAGAAACACACAGGACAAAACAATTGGCAAGATCATGATGACCGGGAGAGTTTGTGATTCCCAAGTGAATGCCCACAGCCCAGTACCTTCAAGTTACTCGCACGCCCTGGGGAAGCTCAGCTGCGAGACGAGGCACAGTGGGAAGAGAGAAGGAACCCCCAGAAAACCCCCCAAAAATCAGGAGGCAGAGGAACAATCGAGGGAGAGGGGCAGCAAAACCTGAGAACCTGAAGGAGTATTTTACATTTGGAGCGGAAGAACCTGGTCAGCAGCTGATGACACGCAGCGTTGGTAAAAAACTCACTGGGGACAGGAGGAAAAACGCTTTCATTATATGCAAGGGCAGCAGCTGGACTGGAAAATGCCTAAGACGGAGGCGAGGAGAGAAAGGTCTGCAAAGCATTTAATGGGCTCCGAAGGCAAAGCTGTACCAGAGGCAGCGAAGAGGATGACGGGAGGAATGTGTGAGGGGGTTTGAAGTTAAAGGAAAAGAAGCGCATTGCTTTGTGTGTGAAAAGTACCGGGGAGAAGTCCCGACTTCATTGAACTAAAGCTATTTCCTTACTGAAGTGAAATCGGGATCTGCGTGCGGGTTTCACAGCGCGTTTCTGCCTCGCCCTAGGATCAGAAAGCTCAGTCTCAGGGCAGATTTCAGTCTCAGAAGGGGCCTTTGAAAACAAAACTCTTTGAAAGCTGCTGTGGGAGGGATTTGAAGTCATAGCTGATGAATATCCCTCCCCTTCGATATACACTGCATTTCTTGCAGCCGTAAGGCAAGAGCAGGCTTCGTGCAAAGCCCCAGCTCCCACGGCACCACAGTTCTGCTGCAGAGTGGGGCTTGTGGCACCGATGCCCGGGGCAGAAATCCTCCAGATGTTATTGTCTCCCGGTGCCGCAGAATAAACACCAGGTTGTTTTTCACACACCTGACCTGGGGGAATCAGCTGCCCAGGCAAAATCTGGATCTCGAGTTCGGTCCTTCGTGCTACCTGCGCCCCAGCTGTGCGTCACCCACCCGGCTCAGCGTATGATGTTCACCACGCTTGCCCCGCTCACTTAAAGAGTGTGGTCCTTGAATGGGGTTACTGACAGGGATGGCCTTTTCCTGGCGGGGGGAACCGTTGTACGCTAATCTCAGCGCGCCCGAATGCCCTGGTGCCAGTTGGACGCGCCTCCGTCACGTCGGGGCACAAACCACCGCTTGCCTGCCGAGCAAATAGCTGACATCGCAGCTTGCCAGAGATCCAGCAAACCATCCACACAGCCGGAGCAAGGCTGTACTTGACGATTTTTCTGGGAAAAAACCGACGGATATCAGGGAGGATTGAGCGCTTTGAACAATTGGGGCTCTGTGAGAGCAGCGCCAGCAGTGCCTACGAGAGAGGTTCGGGCTGGCTCCTTCCCCATGCTGCACGTCCCGGAGACAGCACAAGGGATGGGAGACGGGCAGCGAGGGACGGGATACGGGCAGCGAGGCAGGGCTGCCTGCGCCTGCAAGGAGATATTGGAAACCTTCAGAGAAAGCAGCCTTGGGAAGGCGAGAGTCTCTTGAGAGCCATGGCTGTGTGTAGATCCACAGGGGAGATAGCCTGGTTTCTCGCACCAACCATCACCACAAACAATAAAATTAAGCCAGAAGAGGAATAAAATAGCTGCGGTGTCTCCTTACTGCTGTAAGGGCAGGCTCAGCTCTGCTCTGCACCCTGTTTCGCCCGCGCCTGACCTGCTGGCATGGAAATACCACTTTCCTGACAGGCTGGGGTCGGGCACGCCGGGCGCGGTGGAACCAAGCTGGGCCCGGTGCAGCTCGCATCGCCCACGGCGCTGCCGGCCAGGGCCTGGCGTGCACGATCCTGCTTTGAAGGGACGCAGCGGTGGGGAGCAGAGGCAGGGCACAGGCAGGTGGGAACCAGCACATGCAGAGCCCCAAACGGAGTGTCTTGTAGCACAAAGGTGAGGGAAGAGTGAGATTAGACACCGACAGCAGACATTTCGTAGTTGTCGCAGACACCTTGCAGAAACAAAGAAAACGTGGGTTTTTCTCCACCAAAACAGCTGGAAAATTGAGCGTGGCTGAGCTGTTTGGCTCGTGAATTGCTATATTGCCCTGAAATCCCTCCAGGGAAGGGCTGGCGGTGCCGGGGAGGAGACCGGGCCGGTTACCAGGTCAGCAGAGCCCTCACTAACCACTTTCACGTCTGGATTTGCCAGTTCCTGTGATGTTCAGTCCTAAAAGCGGCGCTGGAAGAAGCACAGAATGGGGGAGCTTCATGCTACAAAGGCTGAGCCTGCCAGAGGTGATTAAAAGAGGGGGAAAAAAAGAGATTTATATGGAAGTTTTTCAATTCTCTGAAACTAATACTCTACTGCAAGCCGACAGACAGAGTCATCATCGTGCAGAGATATATACAATCCCAAATGAGAAGTCGATACTGCCCTATAATATTAGCTCTTCTAATTGTACCTCTTGTACCGCAGATACGAATTTAAGATGATTCAGCCTGTCCCCACCTAATGGCATTTGAAGATTTGATATGAGCAATCTGATTTTACTGCAGTTATTGATTTGTTCTGGCAACAGCCCCATGACCAACCCGCGCTATCGTCGTTTTTGTTCATTTAATTACGGCAAAAGCGACCAGATGGCCAGATAGCACCGACGTTTGTCCCCGGGGGCGCGTGGTTTCAATGTATTCAGAGCAAATATTATCCAGTTTCCTCAAAACCTCGCCCAGATGGAACGCTCACGGGGACGTGCGACCCTCCGCGCCTCCCAAAACGGCTTAAAACGCTGAAGAGCGGGACGGGGCGGACGCACACACATGTGTGGAATTCCTCTCCCCACACACGATCTTTGCAGTCTTTACCTGCGAGTTGACTATTGTGCCAGGCTGGGGGGATGCCTGACAGACGGACATATGCATAGGCATGTAATATACGAGACCCGTTTCCTTAGGAAATCGGCTTAAAATAATAACTGGAAGATATTAAAGCTGTTTCACAATGGGAGGGCAGGCGGGGGGAAGAGGAAAGGCTCTTTGCTCCTTTGTCATGTAAAGCGGAGCCTGAAATCTGCTCCTCACCAAAAGGGAAAAGAATAATAAATAAGAGGACGGTATTTGCGTGTGACCGTTGGAGCTCTTCCCTTTCTTCCCTGCGGATACTCGATGCGCAGCTGGGGAAATTAATTGGGTTTTGCCAGCCTGGGAGCTGACGTCTGGGTCACCAGAGGGAGGAGTTTTGTCCCTCGGGTCCTTAAAACTTCCCCGATGCTGAAGGAGTCGGAGGGAGAAGATGCTCTTGGGGGAGAGGTTGAGCAGAAGCGTCGCAAAGGCCAACACGAGAGTGCCAAGGATGGAGGGGACGTTGGTCCAGCCTCGTCCCTGACCCCTAATAAAACTGCATCTCCTCCATCAGAGCTGGCTCGGCCACCCCCGGGGGTCTCCGGTCCCACGTCGTGCATGTGAGCGCCGCTGCAGGCAACCGCCCGGCTTTCGCCGCTCACATTAGTGGTTTCCTGGCTGTGGTTTCCCCGCCAGTGGCATCGGGCGGGGAAAACCCACGGTGGCAGTGGCGGCTGGCAGCCTCGGCGCTGCCCCAGCGTCCTGGAGGAAAATCCCCTGGAGCCGAAACGACGGGAGAGGCAAAGCAAAGGCACCTCCCCGCTTTCTTAATTCTTCTTACTCCTGCAAAACCTGACCCCGAGCAGCGTCCGAACACCACGAGCTCCCACGGTGGCAAGCGGGGCCGCCGCTCACTTTTGGCTGGGGACGCTCAGTGCTCCCGGCCCGGTGCCGGGGCAGGATGCTCCGAAACGCAGCCGGTGGGAGAAGTTGCGCCGAATTTGTCCCGTGACAGGCATTTCATCCCTTTTATCCAGGACCTTTTAATCATAACCCAGTTTAAACGATGATTTTTTGACAGTTGCTTTGCATTTTTCCCACTAGAGCAAAGAGCCGGTTCCATCTTCGGAGCCCCTTGCAAGGAAGATGCAGCATTTCCCAGGAAAAAATGGTTTTTTCTTCCTAAAAAAAACAGCTTCTTTGTCCCCATGTGCCAAATCCAGGGGGCTTTTTTTGTTGCCTGGGGGAAAACGCAGGGGATGTGGTGCGATTGGGATGTCTCCTCTCATTTCCAAAACTAAATATTTTAGCTTTTTGTTTCAAAACAGCGTATCATGAAGGAACAGCTGCTTCAATCCATTTTTCTTCGAAAAACAAGAAGCCCACAAAAATAAAATTTGGTAGTTACAGATGAAAAAAAAGCCCACAAAAATAAAATACACCAAAATGTTTCTCTTTATCTATCTTCACCCCAGACAAACCAACCTTTAACTCTGGCTTCCCGAGCCCCGTAACGGCGGCAGAGCAGGGTTGGCCCATCCTGCTCGCCAAAAAACTTTGGAAAAAACCACGATTTTCACCCAAAAACCATTGGAAAAAACTCAATTTTCACCAGCCAATTCCACCCAAATTTCAGAGGGGCACCTCGTCTCCGGGATAACCAAGCACGTGGCTCCCTCACTCCCAAGTGAAATAAAAAAAGGATACTTTCCAAAAGCAACGTTTGTCCCCAAAAGCACCCTCCGCACAGCCTGGTGCCGCGGGCAGCAATGGGTGCCCCTCACCCCACGGGGCCCCGCTCCGGCCGAGGCGCCCAGCGGCACCCCAAAATTTGGGCCACCCATCTGCAGGTTTGGGGATATTTAAGGCCATAGTGCCATCTGCTGGCAGAGGGCCCCCCCCGGACCCCCCATTTTGCTGCCAAAACCCAGCGAGTGTCCCCCAAAACGCTCCCCACGGCACCTGCAGATGTTTCCAGCCCCTCACACCTGCCTTTGGTGGGCGAAACAGCTGGGGCAGGGCTTTTAAAGCAGGTTTTAAAGCAGTTGGAGCCCTTTTAGGAGAAAGGGCAAAACCCCGCGGATGTTTCCCCGCGCTCGTTCCCCCTGCAAAGAGCCCGGGGAGCCGCTGGCAATGAAAACTTGGCAAATTTAATACTGATAGAGGAGGGTTTTTTCCTTTACACAGCAAAAATTAACCCGAGGAGGTCACCGGGATCGCGAGAAAGCCAGGAGCCTACCAGGGTTTAATAAAGACACGTACAGGGATAATGGACAGATACAAAACACCAGCAGGGACCGGAGTCCTCCTACGTCAGGGCTTGGCCGGGTCCACTGTAACTTCGGGGTTTTTTTTTCCTTAAGAAAAGTAATAAAAAGCTTCGCTCTGGGCAGGGGTGGGGGGGTGGTGCATCCCGACAGCAAAGGCAACCTTGGCTCACCCCGGGGATTTTAAACTTTCGCTTGGGTTTGGGGTTGTTTTTCTTTTGCATCGTGGCTCAAGGAACCCCAACACGGTTCCCCATCTCCTGTGGCCGGGGACCACCGTCCCCCAACCCTGCGGTTTGGGTCTGGTTCAGCTCTCTGGGGAGCTGGAAGGCACTTTGGGACCCCTGAAGAAATAACGGGGCACCCAGAAAAACGGGTGCACCCTGGGGATGCCGCCGCCACCGCCCAGTGAGGGGGTTCAGCTTATCCCACACCCTAGCGGAGGCCGTGCCTGGCCGTTATGTCTCAGTGTATTATAAAAAAAATTTAAAAATAATAATAATCAAAAAAACCCAACCCTATTGGCACACGTGTTTGTAAGCTCTATGCACCATCTAGCCGCGGGTGGGGGCAGAGGGCGAGTGAGGGGTGTCGGCGGGTCCCAGCACCCCGAGACATGGGACAAAGCTCACCAAAATGCACCCCGAACCTACGCTCACCCACTGTCCGGCACTGCTGTCCTGGGGGGGCACCGCGCCCGTCCCCCTCGTCCTCAAATCCCCGCAGGACCTGTGTGGGGTTTGGTCCATCGACGCCCCATTTCTCTTCTCTCAGCGATGCCGAGGGAGACCCCAAAACCCTTCTGCCGGTGTCTTGTCATGCTGGGATGTGCATCGAGTCCATCCGGGCAAAGAAATGCCGCACTCCGAGGGGAGAAATCAGCCGTGGCCGGGCCAGGGGGATGCTTGGAACTGGCCCCGGCAGGATGGGGTGGGCTTCGGTGTCCCCTCACAGGCCACCCATGCTGGGTGAGGTTTGGGGTCTCACCCCAACTGTCCCCGTCCCCTCGCAACATCCCTGATGGGTTCAAAAGTCCGAATCAGCGTCCAGCAGCTCCGCATCCACCAGGTTGGTCCGAGAGTGGATGGGGGCCAAGCCGGCCCGTCGGCCCTGAGTCCTCGGTCCCCCACCGTGGGGCAGGGTGCCGTGGGGCCAGAGCAGACCCCCATTGTGCTGCTGGCGCCCGCTGCTGGGGCCGGGGCTCTCCTCCTCCAGGGACCCGCTCTCAGGGCAGAAGGGGTTGCTGATGAGGTGGAAGACGTTGGTTCTGCGGCGGCCGTCCCACAGCCCCCCAGTGAAGGTGGCTTCGGGCTGGCCAGGTGGGAGGCCCGAGAGGACGTCGGGGGCGAAGGCGACCAGGCAGGGCTGGGGGGGCAACCGGGGCAGGCGAGGGACGGTGCTGGGGGCTGGGGGGGCTGCAGGGCAGCGCTCGGGGCCTGGGCACACCTCCTTCTTCTTCTTCCTCCGCTTCTTCTTGCGAGCGCTGCGTTTCTGCAGTTCGGGGGAGACATCGGCCTCCACCACCCAGAGGTTGGCCCTCTCCTCCGGCGGCACTGCGGGACATGGGATGGGGCAGGTGAGAGAGGCTGGATCCTGCCCCACACCCCCCAGCTCTGCCTCCCTGCACGTCCCCAATACCCCTCAGCCCGGCTCATCCCCCCAGAGCTGCCCCAAACCCTCCCCAAGGACTTGCCAGGCGTCGCCACAGGCGTCACGGAGATGTCCTGGGGCAGGATAGCCCCTCTCCTGGCCACCATCTTTGTGACATGCTGGGCCCATGCCGAGGACACGTCGGCCGACGGCTCGTTGATGTCAAACGCTAAACCAGCTGCAGCGACAACAGGGGAGCTCTGGTCAAGTCAGGGGTGGATGGCAGAGACCCCAGCACGCTGCCGAGACAGCCCCCTCCAGCCGGCACGTACCCACAGGGCCGTCGTGCGAGACGGTGTGCATGCTGAAGGACAACTCCCGGCCCGGGTCGCGCAGCAGCTCCTTGCGCTTGGAGAAGGCCTTTGCGATCATCTTGCTCTTCTTGATCCTCTTGGGCTGGTCGTCGCTTTGCCCCGTCAGCCTGGGGACGTAGAGGGACGGAGCAGGGACATGGGGTGACCCGGGAACAGGGGACACACAGGCATCGCAGCCAGCGGCACGGGGACCCTCCCCATCTCCCTCTCCCACTCTGCACAGGGACCCCATGGGCTGGTGACTGCATTGGATGGGTCCCCCGGGGATGGAGATGCCCCACAAATGGGACAAAAGACAAAGTGGGAGAAGCCACCCCGTTCCCAAACCACTGCCTGCTGTGACCCCACAGCGGACGGACAAACGTCTGGGGACAACCTCCAACATCTGAGGATGTTGGATGGGGCAGGAAGGGTCACACGGAGGTGGGGTGACAGCCCCAGGGTCCCACCTGCACCAGGTACGCTTCCAGATGAGCAGGGTGGCCTTGGTCCAGACCCAGGTGCTCATGGAGACACCGGTGCCGAACATGGCGAAGAGGTTGATCTTCTCCACCAGCAGGCTCGGCCGGTTCTTGATCTCACAATCCGGGATGGGCTTGTTGGTCTGCGTGGCGATGGTCACGTTGGCCTCGCACCTGCGGGGACAGACACAGGACGGTGGTCGTGAGGAGGAGGGACACCTGACGGACGCCCCATGATGGGGCTGAGCCCCCCCAGAGCAGAGACGCGGCGGCAACGCTCAGCAACGCGAGGGGCCGGGATGCCACCAGCGTCCCGCTTGCCCTCCCATCCCCGTCCCGCTCACAGGACGTATTCCCGAAAGCTGCGCTCCCACTCTGCCTGGTTGAAGAAGTCATAGAAGTGGCAGCCAAAAGTGATGAAGACGAAACCGAAGGCCAAGAAGCCGAAGATGCCTGGAAGGGAAGCGGGATATCCCTGGTTTAGCTGGACACGGGGACAAAGATGCCGCACCGGGGCTGTGCCACCATCACTATGGCTTTGTCCTCCGCTGCAGCCACCCCCAGGAAGATGGGATGGGGCTGTCTCGGTTCAGGGGACAAAACATCCCCATTCCCGCTCAAATCCCCATGGAAACGGTGCCGACAGAGCCTCACTTACCCAGCCGCAGCATGGTCTCATTGATCTTGCTGGCCGCCTTCTCACTCAGCAGCCCGGGGTGGTTGCTCTTGATGGAGAAGAGTGTCATGACCCCTGCAGCAGCAGACGAGGCGGTCAGGGCTGGGGGGACACCCGCGGTGCCCCCTGTCCCCACACTGGGGCGAGCTCACACCTACCCCGGATGAGGAAATAGCCTCCCACGATGAGGACGAGCCCAATGGGTGCCAGGACAAAGCCGGCCCGGTAGCGGTAGTTCTTGTAGCCCACAAAACAGATGCCACTGACGGAGTCACCATCCACCTGGTGGGGATGGGGACAGGGAGAGGGCGTCAGCTGGCTGCGGCCACCCCTCCCTGCAGACGTCACCCTTCAAGGAACCGCCCAGAGATGTGATCGCAGTCCCGTTACCTGCGCCACAGCCAGGATGGCGACGGTGAGGACGAAGGGGATGGACCAGGTGATGAGGTGGAAGTAGGAGGTCTTGCCCAGCAGTGGCTGGTAGGTGGTGCCCAGTGCCTTGAAGGAGGTGTGCCAGGCATAGGTCAGCATGACGAACCAGATGACACCCGACATCAGCGAGTAGTAGACGATGACAAAGATGATGACGCAGGAGAGCGTCTCGTTGGAGCTACGGGGGGAGGCAAGACAGGAGCATCACCAACCTCCACGAGGGGACACGGGAGAGGAAAGGGGTCTCTCCGACCCCAGGAGCAGAGCATCCTCTGTGCTCCCAAGAAGCCAGGAAACCCCAAGACCTGGTCCCAGGGACACCTCTTAGCACACAGCCGTGGTGGGATGAGGACAAAGGTGACACCTACGTGGGTTCCCCCAGCCGCATGGTACCATCAGCCCGGCAGACGATCTCGTCGCGGGCACCATCCATGAACTGCGCCAACCAGCCGATGCTGCCCACAAAGAAGCAGGCGTTGACATAGAAGAGGATGACGGCAGGGTAGCGGTTGGAGTTCCTCCAGTCGGCGACAAACGTGGCCTGGCGGCGGGGAAAAAAGGGACAGCTTGGCGCCCGGTCCCCTTTTGGGGACACCTCCCCATGTCCCCCCGCGTCTCACCAGGGTGAAGAAGGTGCAGAAGATGGTGACGGAGCTGAAGGCAGCGATGTAGACGTGCATTTCACGGTGCTCCTTCTCAGTGAAGAGCGGGTTCTGGCACTGGATGCCACAACCCTCCACGTCCTCGTACCAGCTCTTGGGGTTGTCCGTCCGCACCAGCGGCGCCTCGCACTGCCCCGAGCTGTTGAACTTGATGTTCTGCACCTCGTTCTGTTGGAGGAGAAATGAGGCCGTGAGGAGGAGGAGGAGGAGGAGACACCCTCACAGCAAAGGCTGGGGTGGGCATCGGTCACCCGTGGAGGGCTGGGGACAGCCGGCGTTTTCCCGCTGCCCCGTGGGGATTTGGAGCCAGTCGTAACGAGTGGCAGCTCGTCGTACCGGGCATCCCTCGGGGAATCGGTCGGGCGTGCACTTGAGGAAGTCGGGCCAGCCACGTTCGCGCTCCACGATGGTGCAGGGCGCCCGGGTGGCCTGGCAGAGGGTCTGGCTGGGCAGCTCTACCTGGCCGTCCTCACACTTGGGCATGTAGACGGCGCAGAGCAGGGGCTGGATGACGTCCCAGCAGCGTGGGGCATTGCGCAGGCCTGCGGGGACACACCCCCACCCTGCTGTCACCCCCCCACGTCCCCGCCATGTCATCCTGTCCCCCCGCCCTGTGGCCCCAC
This sequence comes from Phalacrocorax carbo, assembly GCF_963921805.1. Lineage (NCBI taxonomy): Eukaryota > Metazoa > Chordata > Aves > Suliformes > Phalacrocoracidae > Phalacrocorax > Phalacrocorax carbo. Next base: position 1,468,046 of record NC_087513.1, on the reverse strand, counting down.
AGTGGGACGGGGCAGACCCCAGCAGCAGGGAGCACCAGCACGATCCGTCCCTCAGCTCGGTGCACGCAGCACCCAGACCCCGCTATAAAGCCTGTGGGGTGCTGTGCCCGTCCCCTGGCGCTATACTGCTCCCCTGCAGCGCGGGGCTCAGCCCACCCCCCGCTATACTGCTCCCCCACTATACTGCGCCTGATCCCAGAACCCCTGCTATACTGCACCCATCCCTGCTCCCCTGCTACACTGCACCCAACTCCAGGCCCTCTCTATACTGTACCCTGTCCCCCACTATACTGCTCCCATCTGTACCTTACCCACCCGTGGTCCCCTACTTCTGCCCCCCTAAACATCTATCCCCCTATATGGCAGCCATCCCTAGTCCCCTGCTATACTGCTCCCCCTCTATACTGTACCCAATCCCAGCCCCCCGCTATACTGCGCCCATCCCAGCTCCCCACTATACTGCTCCCCTCCACACAGCACCCATCCCAGCCCCCCGCTATACTGCTCCCCTCCATACGGCACCCATCCCAGCCCCCCGCTATACAGCGCCCATCCCCAGCCCCCCGCTATACTGCTCCCCTCCATACGGCACCCAAGACCCCTCCATACTGCACCACCCCCCTATAGCGCTCCCCAGCGCCCCGTGCTCCCCCCCCAGCCCCCCATTACATCTCCCGCTCCCCCCTGCCCGTCCCGGGCCTTTCCCAAACTCCTCACTCCGTGTGTGTATGTGTGTCCGTCCGTGTCCCCCTCCCCATACCGCCCCCGCCCCGCTACACCGCCCCGGGCCGGGAGACCCCAGCCCCCCTCCCGCCCCGTCCGTACCGGACCAGAGCAGGAGCTTTCCGTGAGCCTCCTCCTGCGAGGCGGAGTCGGCGGCCAACAAGGTGGATGTGGCGGCGTAAGGCAGCGCCGAACCCAGGCAGGCACCGTAACGGAGCCGTTCGCAGGGCGCGGGGCGGCGGCAGCGCTCGGGAACGGCCGAGGCGTTGAGGAACGGGGCGGCGGCGGCGGCGGCGGGGCTGGAGGAGCGGCGGCCGCCCAGCGCCATCGCCATGCCCAGCGCCAGCGCCCAGCGCCACCCGCCGCCCTGCGCCGCCATCCCGGACCGCACCGGCCCTAGGCGGGCGGCACGGCCCCCGCCATGCCCCGACGGCCTTTGTTGAGCTCGCCGGGAGCGGAGCAGGGCCGCTCCTCCTCCTTCCTCCTCCTCCTCCTCCTCCTCCTCCTCCTCCTCCTCCCTCTCCTCAGCGCGGCCCGGCCCGCCACCGCCTCGCGCCCCTCGCCGGGGCGGGCTGAGGAGAGGCGGCGCGGGACGGGGGACGGGGGGGGGCATCCCGCTTTTGAGAGAAAAAATGCCCTCTTCTGAGGAAAAAATGTCTTTTCCCGAGGAAAAAGTTACTTTTTTTCTTTAAAGCAGACAGGGAGGGGACCAGTTTTTGAGGAGGAAAAATGAAAAACGAGTTGTTGAGGACGGAGATCGCGCTCAGGGAGTTGGGGGAAGGGTTGTTTTCCTGAGGGGGGGGAAAGTTGGTTTTTGAGAGGGGAAATATTGGGGTTTGTGAGGGGAAATTTGGTTTTAGGGAGGGAGAAGGAGCTTCTGGGAGGGGAAATGTTGCTTTGGAAAGGGGAGGAGCCGGCGTTTTTGGAGGAGAAAGTTTGTTTTTTTCGGAGAGAAGCTGGATTTGGGGGGGAGGAGAGAGATTTGCGGGGGAGGGTTGCTTTTTGAGGGGGAGAATTCTCGTTTTGGGGGGATAAAAGTTGTTTTGGGAAGCAGAAAGTTACTTTTTGGGGGAAAGTTGCTTTTTGGGCAGAGAAGTCGCCTTTTGTAGGAGAAAAGTTTTTTAGCGAGCTAAGTCACTTTTAGGGGAGGAAAGTTGGATTTGGGGGAAGAAAGTAACTTTTCGGGTGGGGGGGAAGTTTCTTTTTGGGAAGGAAAAGTCGCGTTTTGGAGGAGAAAAGTTGCCTGGGGGGAAGAGAAGCCATTTTGGAAGGAGAAAAGCCAATTTTGGGGGGCAAAAGTTGCTTTTCTGTTACAAAAGATACTTTATTGGGAGAGAGGCGTTTCTTTTTTTAGCAAAAAAGTTACTTTTTGGGGGAAAGTTGCCTTTTGAGCAGAGAAGACACTTTTTGGAGGAGAAAAGTTGTTTAGGGAGCTAAATCACTTTTAGGGGAGGAAAGTTGGATGTGGGGGGAGAAAGTCACTTTTTTGGGGAGAAAAGTTACTTTTTAGGAAGGAAATTTGCTTTTAGGAGGAGAAAAGTTGACTGTGGGGAAGAGAAGCGACTTTTGGTGAGAAAAAGCTGCTTTTTGGTTACAAAAAGCACTTTATTGGGAGATAGAAGTTTCATTTTTAGACAAAAACTCACTTTGTGGGGGGAAGGCTACTTTTTGGGAAGGAAAAGTCACTTTTTGGAGGAGAAAAGTTGCCTTTGGGGAAGAAAAGCTGCTTTTGCGGGGAAAGGAGTCAGTTTTGGGGGACAAAAGGCACTTTATTGGGAGAGAAAAGTTTCTTTTCACAGTTTCTTTTCTTTAGGGGATAAAAGTAACTTTTGTGGGGGAGCTACTTTTAGAGGAAGACAAGTAACTTTTTGGAAACGAGAGTCACTTTGGGGGGAGAAAAGTTGCTTTTTGGAAACAGAAGTCCCTTTGGGGGGGAGAAAGTTGCTTTTTTGGGGGCGAGAATAGTAACTTTTTTGATGGGAAGTCACTTTCTGGGGACAAAAGTCAGTTTGGGTGGGGGGAGAAGCCACTCTTTTGGAGAGCAGCACCTTTTTTGAGAACTTGCTTTTTTACAAAGTTCTCCGAACTTTGGAGAGAGGTTTTTTTTAAAAAAAAAAAATTTGGAGAAGTTTTGGAAAAGTAACTTTTCAGGCTGGGGAAGAGTCACTTTTCGGGGGAGAGATGCCATTCTTTGGAGAAGTGATCACTTTTGAGCGGAGAAATTGTTTTGTGTGACAAGCCACATTTTGGCGGGGGGGTGAGGGCGTGCTTCAGGGGAAGAGAAATTGCTTTCTTGAGGAGAGAAGTTGCTTTGTGGGGAGGGGGACCCTTTCCAGAAGTTGCTCTTTTAGGGTGAGAAATCTTTTTTTTTTTAGGGGAACACAGTTTTTGGGTACTTTTCCTGGAGCAGCCAGCCAGGGGATGCCGGAGGGGACCGGGGGCAGCCGGGAGCCAGCCCTTGGCTGACGCTGGGGCAGGATCAGGCCAGCGCAGCCACCTCGGCCCCCAAGAGCCCTGTGCCACCCTGGCCAAAAGCCACTGCGGGGACACCGAGGGGACAAACCCGGGCGCAGGGAGGTTGCACAGGGGCACGGACCCGCTGGTGGGGCCGAGCCCCCGCCTGCCTGGGTGCCTCCCGGCCGCGCACAAAGGGCCGGGCGCTGGGCCGCATCCCGACTCTCTCCGCGGCGGGGCGGCGCGGGGGGGACCACCCAGCCCGAGGAGGGGAAAAGAAAGGGAAAAAAAAAAAAGAAATTAAAAAAAAAAATCCAAAACTCCACCCACAGTTTGCAATAGCTCCGAAAAGTGGTGGCGAGGCCGAGGCCTGCAATCCCAGGGGGCGGCAACAGTCCCTCGCTCCAAGCTTTGCACCCCCAAAGCTTTTTGGGGTGCCCCCCACCCCCAAAGTCACCCCCCCTCCGGAGCAGAGCAGCAAGGACCTCTCCACATTTCATTGCTGGGGATTCTCTGCTGTCTACTATCTGGCTGTGCTGCCCCCATTCCCTCCTCCTCACTTGTTTTGGGGGGTCGCTTATATTTGTTTTCCCCACAGCTGGACCCCACTTCATTCTCTTTTTTCTCTTTATTTCCAAAGGGAAATGTCGTGGCCCGACACCGGCCCCGTGGGGCTGCACCTGTCTCCTCTTCTGCATGGGGCTCAGCGCCCCGTGGAGGGGTTTGAGCCCCCCAGGGCAGAGACGGGACCCCCACCCTCGGCTGATAAAGCGCCCTTGGGTCAGCCCGCAGCCTGACGTCCGCCTGTTCCTTCTTCCAGGGTAGACATGCAGGCAACAGCTCCTGCTGCAAGCAAAGCCCTCCTCCCCGCCGGACACCAAGATGGAGCCAACGGGATCTGCGGCACCCAGCGACCGGGGGGACGTCCCCGGGACTGCAGCCAGCCTTGCCCAAAGCGAAGGCAGCCGGCTGCGTGGACGGACAGACAGACAAACACCCATCTCCAGCCCAAGAGGCGATGGGAAGCACATCCGAGTGCAAACCTGTTTTGTGCACGACCTGTGCGCCAGCTCTCGGTCCCCTGGGACGGACAGACGGACAGACAACAGTTCACCAGGGCTGGTTCAGTCTCCCAAACAGGGCGCAGCAGCGCGGCACGTCCCGGCCGAGCCCGGCAGCTCTTACGCCAGCTGCCGAAGCCGCCGAGGCCCCAGCGACCCGCTGCGCAGCACAGCGGCCACCGTGCACAGATGCGGGTGCCTGCAGCCTGCTCCAACCTCCATCTTCTCCAGCAAAGCCCCCTTCAGCTCTTCCCACGGATCCAGGGTTTGGAAAATCCCAGTTCCCCAAGCCACCGCTGTGCCGTGGGGATGGACGCTGGCTCCGCCGCGATGCACCGGGGCTCAGTACCAGGGGTCTGCCCGGTGCTGCTGGTTGTAGAGCTGCAGCTTGATCTGGTCTTTGACCTGGTTGATGAGGATCTGAGCCAGCAGGATGCCCACCAGCTGCAGGACAGGAAGGCAAGAGGAAGAGGAGGGCACTGAGGAGCATCACCCCGCTGTCCTACGAGGGGGTCGCGCAGCTCCAGGTGAGGACGTGCCCAACATTCGCACCACTCCCCCCACCCCCAAATCCAGCCCCGACTCCCCGGTATTGCAATTAAGCCTCAAGGCAGCTCGCGAACGACACGGAGAGCGAAGGATGGTCCCGATGCCCATAAGGGGGGACACCCCGGTACCTGGGGGACGGCCAGCCCCAGGGCGATGCCCCCCAGCAGGAAGAGGTTGCTGTGGATCCAGTTGACCAGTTTGTCGATGCAGCCGTTGGTGTGGATGAAGGCACTGGCCTCCAGGTAGCTCCTGGCCTGCATGCCCTGCCCGCACATGGTGTTGATGACGGCCTGGGATGGGGGGAACAGGACACCGAGGGGCTGGGGACAAATCACCCTGGATTGGAGGTGGGGGTCCCTGCCTCTTAGGGGGGGCTCTGCCATCATCTCGGAGCCGCTCGGGGTGCCCCTCCCCCTGGGCCACCCCACCTTCGGTGTCCCCAGCCCCATCCCTCCAGCACTGGGCTCCCTAAAACCCCCCCAAAAGGGACAATATTGGGGGTGGGGAGGGGAGACACACAGAGAGACACAGCGTCCCTGCGCCCGGAGGGCAGTGTGGGGGTCCCACACACTGCCAGTGGTGGGGTAGGAGGGTCCAGGCTCAACGCAGCCCCGAGGGATGGGAAAAGGGGTGCAGATCAGGGCCGGGGGGGTTCCCCCCGAGGGCGCCGTCCTCACCTCATGGGTGTCCTGCAGGCAGCAGGAGAAAGGCACGGAGCACCGCTCCCGGCTGGGGTTGGCGGCGGTGCAGTTGAAATACATGTTCTGGGACCAGTCCTTGTAGGAGACGCCTCCGCAGCAGCTGAACTGCGGGGAAGGGGGGGGGGGAGTGCTCAGCGCGGAAGGGACCCCCGCCCCGCGGCGGAGGCCTGCAGCACACGGACGGACCCTCTTTTCATCCAGCTCTCCCCAACTTCCAGCCGGCAGAGCTTCGCCACTACCAAATCCTCACGGAGGAGCCACCCAACAGCCTCAACCCCGTGGAGTTAAGCCGGACCCGTGAGCAGTGACACGTCCCTGTCCGTCCGTCCGTCGGTGGCGGTGTGTCGTGTCCCCTCCCCACCCTGTCACTGCCACGCACCTCCTTCTGCCCAAAATCGATGAGGTTCTGCAGGTCCAGGTCGTCACGGTAATGGACGATAGCACCATTGATGATCTCGCTGACCTTCCCGCGTGCCTGTGGGGCAGGACGCGGGCAAGGCTGTCACCCAAGGGGACCATCTCGGGGCCACCCGGCCCCCCCCACTGCCCAACCCCCCCAAACCACCACCTTGTCGGAGAAGACAAAGCCCAGCACGCCGGCTGCCAGCTGCAGGAGGAAGACGATGGTGAGGCAGACGGAGAACTGCGGGCGAGAGGAGGGTGACGACGGAGGGGATGCCTCGGGAGTGATGCCAGGGTCCTGTGGGGGCCCCCCGGGAGGGACCTGCCGCCCCCACTGGGGACTCACCGCCTGCAGCAGGCAGATGTTCTCCCGCAAGGAGCCGACGCAACCGCAGAAGGTGATGAGGAAGGTGAGGACGCCGACCACGACGAGCAAGACGGCGGGGTCCACCGCCAGGCAGGCCATCGCCGCCTCTGCCGCGGCGAGCGTCACCGGCCGCCCCGGCACCCCCGGGGATCCTGCGTCCCGCTCCCTCGGGGAACGCGGCAGCACCCCCGAGCGCCGCGGCGCCGGATCGGTCCCGCTCTCCCCTCGGCCGGGCAGCGGGGGCTCCAACGAACCCCCATCGTGAACCCCCCAAGTCCCCCCAAAACTCACCCGCGTGCTTCAGCAGCCGGGCGTAGACCCCCACCGCCACCATCACCATCGAGATCACCTGCAGGGCCAGACCCTCTGCCTCAGTTTCCCCTCGTTGCCCCCACCCCATGCAGGGTGTGGTGTCACAGGCCCCGCCTCCTGGCCCCGCCCCGCCAGACCCAGCGGGACCGAGTTTGGCGGAAACGAGAAACTTCCTCAAAAATGGGATTTTGAATGAGGAAACATCCCTCCAAAACTCCCGACCCTCCAAAAACCCCCCAAAACCACAAAAAAATCCCCACCAAACTGAAAATATTTTAAAAATCCCCCCAAACATTAAAAAAAATTTCCCAAAACAAAAAAATCTGCTGAAATATGAAAAAAAAATCTTAAACCTTAAAATAAAAAATCCCAAAACATTAAAAACCCTCCAAAACATTAAAAACATCCCCCGAAACATTAGAGAGACCTGAAACGTTAAGAAACCTCCCAAAAATATTTTTTAAATTCCCCAAAACATTAAAAAACGTTAAAAACATTAAAAAACATTAAAAGACATTAAGATCCCAACCCGTATTCCCGGGGGGGTGTGGGGGTGTGACACAAGAGGGGTACCTGGGGGTGTTCCCCCACCACCCCCACCCCCGGGGGTCCACCACCCATGCGGGGCCAGGATCGGGCCCAAAGGCCCTCGCTGTGGTGGCGCTGGCACCCATTGGGGGGGGATGTGTGGTGACACGGGGACCCCCCCGAAGGGCTGTGGCACCCCGGACGGTGGGGAAGGCAACAGGTTTGGGGGCGGGGGGGGGGGACCCAGGGGTGACACCACGAGCAAGGGGGACCCCAAAAGCCCAGCTTTCCGCCCCCCTAGCGATAAGGTGGCGGGGGGTGCCGCCGCCTGGACTCACCCAGAAGAGCATGTTGAAGAAGAAGAGCACGTACTTCACCGCCGGGCTCACGAAGGAGAAATCCTCGCCGGGGGGGCCGGGGAGCCCCGCCGCCCGCCTCGCCATGGCCGGGCCGAGCCGAACCGGGCCGGGCCGAGCCGAACCGGGCCGGGCCGGGCCGAGCCGGGACGCGCCGGGCCGAATGGAGCCGAACCAAGCCCGGCCGGGCAGGGCCGAGCCGAGCCGGGACGGGACGAGCCGGGACGGGACGAGCCGAGCCGAGCCGAGCCGAGCCGGGACGAGCCGAGCCGAGCCGGGACGAGCCGAGCCGAATGGAGCCGAGCTGGGCCGAACAGAGCCGAATGGAGCCGAAACGGCCCGAGCCGAATGGAACCGAAGCGGGCCGCGGGGAGCCGAGCCGAACTGGGCCGAGCGGAATGGGTCGAACAGAGCCGAACCGACTGGAGCGGAGCCGAGCGGAGCCGAACCGGTCACCGAGGCGACACACCCCGCTTCGCGCCCCCTCCCCTTCGCCGCCCGCTCATTGGCCCGTCTGACCCACTGTGCCTTCCCATTGGCGGCTCGCCCCGTCGCTCAGCCGCCGCCCTCTCCCCGCCCCCACCCCCCTCGAGCGCGGTGTGTCGCCGCCGCACCTGTTCCTGGCCTTAAAGGGCCAGCGCCCCTCCGCCTTAAAGGGCCAGCGCACCTGGCTTTTCAACCACGTGACGAGCCAGGTCGGTCCTGAACCCCGCTCCCGGCCGGCCCCGCAGCTCCGCCTGCCCCAAAACTGCCCGAATCGTGCCGTCCCCGCCCTGGAGACCCCCAGCCCTGGGGGGGATCAGTTGCATTTGATAACTAGGATTTATAATTGATTTCTGCCTTCAGTGACAGCCCTCGGGGGGGGACACGAAGGGACAGCCGGGACTGTGGCGGCGACGGCAGGGGCGCAGGAGAGCCCTCGTCCCTGAAACCCCCCCAGCTGGGGAGGTTTGGGGTTCCCGTGCGAGGGTACAACCCTCTGACCCCAAATTTTCAGAAATCACCCCAAACAGGTAGCGGCGATGCTCCGACCCCAGCGACCTTGCCGACAGAGGGAAGTGGGCTCGAACACCTGCGATTCCCCTCTCCACTGCAAAAACCTACGAGCTGCTTTAAAAAATGGGACAGTTTGGGGGATTTCTTCAGATTTGCCTTTATTTTTGGGCGTCCAGCGTGACCCACCCGAAGCCGGCGGGGAGGAGGATGAGGATGGATGGATCCTTCCTCCATCCCAATGCTCTGCTCTGTCCCCTCCACCTCGTTCGCATTAATTACAGGCTCACCCCGGGGTGCGGGGAAGCAGCAGGGTCCCTTCCCGAACCGGATCCAAGGCTCAAATCCCCTATTTTTTTTGGTGAATTTTTGCACCTAAATTTCTGTTCATCACGCTTCTGGCTCTCTTGGCCAGCACGAGCAGAGGCAAGAGCCATCGCTGTGTCCCATCACGCAGCACCACTCCCCCGGTTATTATTATATTTATTATTATATTTATTATTATTTATCTGCTCTCCTGGGGTTCATAAGGCTGGAAAGCCCCGGGAGCAGCTGCCGGTGCCGGCACAGCCCTTCCTGGCGGAAGGTGAGAGCTTTGGGCAGAGGAACTGCAACCAAAAAAATCCCCTTCTTGCTTTTAGTGTCACCGAGGTGGCACCGCAGCGATGGCACCAGCCCACATCACCACAATGATGGCACCAGCCCGTGTCACCGCAGCGATGGCACCAGCCCGCGGCACCGCAGCGATGGCACCAGCCCGCGGCACCGCAGCGATGGCACCAGCCCGTGTCACCGCAGCGATGGCACCAGCCCGTGGCACCGCAGCGATGGCACCAGCCCGCGGCACCGCAGCGATGGCACCAGCCCACATCACCACAATGATGGCACCAGCCCGCGGCACCGCAGCGATGGCACCAGCCCACATCACCACAATGATGGCACCAGCCCGTGTCACCGCAGTGATGGCACCAGCCCACATCACCACAATGATGGCACCAGCCCGTGTCACCGCAGTGATGGCACCAGCCCGCGGCACCGCAGCGATGGCACCAGCCCGCGGCACCGCAGCGATGGCACCAGCCCGCGGCACTGCAGTGATGGCACCAGCCCGCGGCACCGCAGCGATGGCACCAGCCCGCGGCACCGCAGCGATGGCACCAGCCCACATCACCACAATGATGGCACCAGCCCGTGTCACCGCAGCGATGGCACCAGCCCGCGGCACCGCAGCGATGGCACCAGCCCGCGGCACCGCAGCGATGGCACCAGCCCGTGTCACCGCAGCGATGGCACCAGCCCGTGGCACCGCAGCGATGGCACCAGCCCGCGGCACCGCAGCGATGGCACCAGCCCGTGTCACTGCAGCGATGGCACCAGCCCACATCACCACAATGATGGCACCAGCCCGCGGCACCGCAGCGATGGCACCAGCCCGCGGCACCGCAGCGATGGCACCACCCCGCAGCACCGCAGCGATGGCACCAGCCCGTGTCACTGCAGCGATGGCACCAGCCCGCGGCACCGCAGCGATGGCACCAGCCCACATCACCACAATGATGGCACCAGCCCGCGGCACCGCAGCGATGGCACCAGCCCACATCACCACAATGATGGCACCAGCCCGCGTCACCGCAGCGATGGCACCAGCCCGTGTCACCACAGCGATGGCACCACCCCGCGGCACCGCAGCGATGGCACCAGCCCGTGTCACCACAGCGATGGCACCACCCCGCGGCACCGCAGCGATGGCACCACCCCGCGGCACCGCAGCGATGGCACCAGCCCGTGTCACTGCAGCGATGGCACCAGCCCGCGGCACCGCAGCGATGGCACCAGCCCACATCACCACAATGATGGCACCAGCCCGCGTCACCGCAGCGATGGCACCAGCCCACATCACCACAATGATGGCACCAGCCCGTGTCACCGCAGTGATGGCACCACCCCGTGTCACCGCAGCGATGGCACCAGCCCGTGGCACCGCAGCGATGGCACCAACCTGCGGCACCGCAGCGATGGCACCAGCCCACATCACCACAATGATGGCACCAGCCCGTGTCACTGCAATGATGGCACCAGCCTGTGGCACCGCAGCGATGGCACCAGCCTGTGTCACCACAGAGCCACCACCCAGCCCCGGTTGTGGGTCCCACCACCCAGGGAGATGCATGTGTTGGGTGCTGCTGGAACAAGCCCCCCGGGGTTCCGAAACATGGCGGTTGGTGCCAGTGGGTCTCCGGAGAACCTCCCTGGGCAACCCACGAGGTCTTGGTGGGGCTGGATGCTCCAACATCACAGATCTGCATGTCCACCCAACAGATCTAAGAGTGTCCCAGCAGATCTACGTGCCCACCCATTAGATCTATACATCCACCCTTCAGATCGACACACCTGCTGTAGGTCCATGCATCCACCCACCAGATCTACGCGTCCACCCACCAGATCTATGTGCTGACCCATCATTCGTATACATCCCCCCACCAGATCTCGTCCTGCTCCCATCAGACCCACACATCCGCCCACCAGACCCATCTGTGCCCCCACCAGACCTATGCCCCAACCACCAGATCCATGCGTGTCCCCCCGCCTCCGCCCGGACACAGAGCGTGTTCCCGGAGCTGCCCCGTAGCAGCCGGGCAGGAAAGGGGAGTGAAAGCCACCAGTGTCCCTGTCCCCTGCCCACGGCCGTGGGGGTGTCACAGCGCCCACTCACCCCCACCCCGGTAAGGAGCTCCCCACAGCCACCCGCACCGAGGGGTCGGGGGGCCCTGACGGGGAGCCCGGTACATGCCACCACTGCCCCACTCGCCCTCCTGGTGACGGTGGCGGTTGTCTCCCTCCCAGCAGTGCCACCCTCCCCGGACCCCGTGACGGTGGCAGAAAGTGGCTCTGTGATGGCAGCGGGCAGGTCCCTGTGGACGTGTCCCCATGGATGAGTTCCTGTGGACGTGTCCCATGGATGTGTCCCCATGGATGTGTCCCCATGGACGTGTCCCATGGATGAGTCCCACGATGTGTCCCCATGGACGTGTCCCCATGGATGAGTCCCTATGGACGTGTCCCCATGGACGTGTCCCCATGGATGAGCCCCCATGGACGTGTCCCCATGGATGAGTCCCACGATGTGTCCCCATGGATGAGTCCCTATGGACATGTCCCCATGGACATGTGCCCATGGACGTGTCCCCATGGATGTGTCCCCATGGATGAGGCCCCATGGACGAGGCCCCATGGACGTGTCCCCATGGATGTCACCCCATGCATGTGTCCCCATGGTTGAGGTGGCCCCCAACCACCCCTCCCCACACAGGGGACCATGCCACCCCCAGGCCTAGGGATCCTGGGGTGGGGCCCATTCCCTCCCCGTGGCCGCGTCCCACGCCCCGCACTGCCGCTTCCCCACCCCCATCCCCCGCCCATGCTGTGGCCCTGCCGGGGGGACCCCAACCCTGGCAGCCCCCCAGAAAGGGCATTGACCCGGGGCCTTCACCCTGCTGCACCCCAGGGTCCCCCAGGGATGGGATGGGGTGGGATGGGGATGAAATGGGGGTGGGATGGGATGGGGATGGGATGGGGATGGAATGGGGGTGGGATGGGATGGGGATGGGATGGGGATGGAATGGGGGTGGGATGGGATGGGGATGGGATGGGGATGGAATGGGGGTGGGATGGGATGGGGATGGGATGGGGATGGAATGGGGGTGGGATGGGATGGGGAGGGGATGGGGATGGAATGGGGGTGGGATGGGATGGGGAGGGGATGGGGATGGAATGGGGGTGGGATGGGGAGGGGATGGAATGGGGGTAGGATGGGATGGAGATGGGGATGGAGTCGGGGATGGGGACAGGAGGGTGTGGGGAAGCAGGGGGTGTCAGGGAATGCCGATGGCCCTGCTCTGAGCCACGGTGGTGGCAGATTTGGGGTTCTCCATCCTGGGCGGCTGTGGGAGGAGGAGGAGGGGGAGGAGGAAGAAGTGGAGGGGCAGCAGCTGTGGGACCCCGGGGAGCCCCAGGGACTGGAGATGCTGCGTGGGGTCCTGAGCCCGGCCCGGTCCCTGGCCCCGTGGGGACACCTGCCTGTGACAGGGTCCCCAGGGAGCTGGTGGGGCACACGCGTGTGCGTGGGTGTGCGTGGGTGTGCACACGCGTGTGCAGGCGGGCGGGCGCTTCTGCAGTGCTAAAGCGAGGGGTTTGTGCGTCCACCCTCGCGGGGGGGGTGGGGGGGCCGGGGCCGGGGACAGACACCCACGGGATGGGGACAGACCAGAGCGAGGGGGCGAGGCCTTTTGACGGGGCGTGTCAATGGGGCGGGGTGAAAGGAAGGGCGTGTCCGTGGGCGGGGTGGATGGGAGGGGCGTGGGCGCGGACATCCCCTCCCAGGCTCTCGCAGCGCCGCGCAGCGGGCGGGGGGGTGGTGGGGGGGAATGGTTGGGCGTGGGCGGGGACCCCGGGAACCCACACAGGGACCCCAAACCTTTGGACCCCACACCCAGGACCCCACACCCCATCCCCACCCGGGACCCCAACAGGCTGTGGGTGTCCCCCGTGGGTGGGGGTACTGTGACCCACCCCTTGGCCGTCCCTTGGGGCCTGGGCAGAGCCCCCTGCACAAAGCCACCGCGCACCCCCCCTGCACCCCTCCAGCATCCACCCTGCCCCCCCCAGGTCCTTGCCCCCCCCTTTGCCTGCACCCCTGCCCCAGACCATGGGCCAAGCCCTGGACCCCCAGGCCGCAGGACCCCCAGAGCCCCGCCAGGGCTGCGTCCTGCACTGGAGTCACACGAAGCTCTGCCGTGGGGCAGCGGGTGCCCTCAGGTGCTGAGGCTCTTCACGTCACCCAAGGCCACCGCTCCTCCTCCTTCTCCTCCTCCTCAGCCCACAGCTCCAGCCTCCTGGGCTGGACCCCACGCCGAATCCAATGGTGAGCTGGGGCCAAGGACCCCCACGTGCCACCCATAGGCACCCCAGCCCAGCTGTGCTCCATGGGGCAAGGAGCAACGCCCCCATGTCCCCACACGGAGCTGCTCCCAGCCCCATCCTCGTCCCCCTCCTCATCCTCGTCCCCCCTCCTCATCCTCATCCCCATCCTTATCCCATCCCCATCCCATCCCCATCCCAATCACTATCCCCCTCCCCATCCTCATCCTGGTCCCCACCCCATCCCCATCCTGGTCCCCACCCCATCCCCATCCCCACCCCATCCCATCCCACCCCACCCATCCCATCCCATCCCACCCCACCCATCCCATCCCCATCCCACCCCATCCCACCCCATCCCCATCCCCATCCCCATCCCCATCCCCTCCCCATCCCCATCCCATGCACAGGTGGGGGACCCCCAAAGCGCTGGGGGTGCAGACAAGGGCTTCTGGGCACCACCCAGATGGGGAAAGGGGCTGGGCCAGGTGTCAGAGGAGGTGATGGAGACATCTGGGACTGTGGGGACCCCCAAAGTGGATGGTGTCACCCCCCGAGGACACATCCCCTGGGGCAAGATGAGCGGAGGCTCACCGGGAACAGCAGGAGGGAGGACAAGGCTGGATCCACAGTGTCCCTGGGGTGACCAGGGGCGATACTAGTGTCACAGAATCCCAGACTGGTGGGGGCTGGCAGGGACCCCTGGAGCTCACCCCGTCCCACCCCTGCTGGAGCAGGCACCCCCAGAGCAGGGGCACAGGGCCGCGTCCAGGCGGGGGGTGAATGTCTCCAGGGAAGGGACCCCACAGCCTCTCTGGGCAGCCTGTGCCCCTGCTCTGGCACCCGCACAGGGAAGGGGTTTGTCCTCATGTTCAGGGGGAGCTTCCCGTGTTCCAGCTTGTGCCCGTGGCCCCTTGGCCTGGCGTTGGGCACCGCTGAAAAGAGCCCGGCCCCATCCCCCTGACACCCACCCTTCAGATATTTATAGGCACTGATGAGATCCCCCCTCAGCCTTCTCTTCTCCAGGCTGAACAAGCCCAGGTCTCTCAGCCTTTCCTCACAAGGGAGATGCTCCAGCCCCTGATCCCCTTGGCAGCTCTGCGCTGAGCTTGCTCCAGCAGTTCCCTGCCCTTCTTGAACTTGGGGGCCCAGAACTGGCCGCAGCCCTGCAGGAGTGGCCTCACTGGGGCAGAGCAGAGGGGGAGGAGAACCTCCCTCGCCCTGCTGCCCACACTCCTTTCCATGCACCCCAGGACACCGCTGGCCCCCTTGGCCCCAAGGGCCCGGTGCTGGCTCAGGGTCACCTCGCTGCCCCCCAGCACCCCCAGGACCCTCTCAGCAGAGCCGCTCTCCAGCAGGTCCCCCCCAGCCTGTGCTGGTGTGGGGGGTTGTTCCTCCCCAGGGGCAGGACCTGGCACTTGCTCTTGTTGAATGTCATGAGGTTCCCCTTGGCCCTGGGGGTCACCAGCAGTGAGACCACAGTGTCCCTGGCAGCCCCAGTGGTGAGACCGCAGCGCCCCTGGGTTGTCTCCCTGGCCTCCTCATGTGTGTGGTGCAGACCACCTCTCCCCCTGAGCCCCAGTGCCGCTGTGGTGACCCCTGAGAGGGTCCATCAACTAAGGCACGAGGGAACCGCACCCCTCACCACACCAGCGGTACAGGCAGCGATTTGATACAAGAGCTGACCCAAAACCCAACAGCTAGAAGGAGGCCTAATGTCACTAGACCACACCGTGCCTGTGCTCCCAGGTCTGGTGGCCACGACCATGGCCATGTGTCAACTGGTGTCAGCAGCAGCCCTGGGCAGGGGTGGCTCCTGGTGATGGCTACGGACGTGCTGTGAATGGCATTTACATCGTGTTTGATTTGTGTTGTCGTCAGTGGAAAACCAACGGTTTTCTGTTGGTGGTATTGATGAGCACGCAAACGTCTCCAGGCTAGAAGAGAGTCTACGCGCTTATCACACACAGGGTGACGGTTGTGTTGGAAGTCAAGCGTTGAACTTTCAGCTGGAAACACAGAGGGACCAAGACGTGCCATGGCGCAGGCACCTGCCTTCCGCCAGGGTGGGATCTTGTAGGTGTCGGTGCCACCGCGCCAGCACCACCCAGGTGTTGAAGATGGCGCGTCACCAGCTTTGCCTGGAGTCATCACGGTGTTGGCCAAGTGAGTACCGTGGGTTGGAAGAGAAATTGAATTTCATTAAGGGTTTAGCTGGGTTGACTGGAAGGGGCGGTGATTTGTACAGCCAGATGTCTACTGGGCCACGTGTGTCCCAGTCGCCATCAGTGTTCAGCCAACCATTACTCTGTAAACAGGTGAAAATTAGGACCAATTAAATTATTGTGTCGTTGACAATTCATATTATTAACACCCCATGTCAGATGCCAGAATTCCACATTATCAAAAACATCATCATTTGTAATTGGCGATTAATTATTAGAAGCCCATGAGGTGCCCAGGTGCGGATCATTAGGAGCTGCTGATCACTTGTCCCCTGTACGCTGGGCGTGATTGCAATGCGGGGCGTAATTACCGCGGCTCCTCTTCCCCGCCCAGGCTGAATCCGTGCCTTGGGGCGTCGTGATGCTTCGGAAGGCTGCGGCTGATAATTTGGGGTGTGGGGGAGAAATTATCCCAAATGAGGTTGGTATCAGGATGTTTTGGGGGCAGGTTCTGCTGATCACCCAAATTCAGCATCTAACAGTGGTGAAGGAACCCAACAACTCGATTTGTTACCCACCGGAGAAATCACATTTGTAAATTGAATGATGCGATTGCGGTCCCACCCCTGGGAGAAGGGAACAAGCATTATTGTCCTTGCTACATGCGACCTAATCGTTATACGATGACAATTATGAGGGGGAAAGGAAATTAAAGGAGTTTTCCCCCAAAACCCTTCTTAATCTGGTACTCCTGGTTTCCCACACGCTGGTTTTGACTCCAGGCTAACCGCCGAATGAGCGATCGGGATGGCGAATGAGGTTGGGCCGAGGATCCAGGGAGGACAACCTGAGTAAGAGGGTTTGGCTCTCCACCGCTCGCGAACGAGATGTCCGTTTCCCTGGTGGTTGACCCCCTTCCACGTGGAGCTTCAAAGAGGTGTTTGGAAGGAGAAGGGTCTTATTGCCAATGATTAACCTGGACAGTTCGTCCAACGGGCAACTGGTGATCATCATTTACACCCAAAGGTGAAGTTACACCACAGTTGCTATCAAAAGCTTTCCAGATTGGGCGACAAAGACCAGTCATGGTCTACCGGTTGCCTAAAGCGGCGACCACGCTGCCAAGGTGACGTCGCCACCCATGATGCAGGCAGGGACTGGTTGAGGTTTGGGACTCGCTGGGCCACGTGCCAAGTCATGGTTCAGTTTTAAGAAGTCCGTGCAGGAATAGCACTGGGCTGGCGCTGACGAGGGATGTGGAAGGTCCCCCAGATTCCTTGGGCTTCGGCCCATCTCTGTATGTCTTTGCTTTTGAAATGCCATCCGCTGTCTGACGGTGTGCAAACCGCGGCCCTAATCCCAAAACGGCGCATTTCACATGAGCTTGAGGGCGTGGGTAGGCTGTACCTAAACCACTGCCAATCTCCAGCCTGGTTAAGATACGCTTCCATTTATTGGGAGTCTACTTGCCATGAGGACCACAAGTATCTGCCATCCCTCAGACTGTCCTAGGCAGGCACGTAGCCAGCCCGCCACCACGCTGCCGGAGCTGGGGAGGGTGAGTGCGTTGCGTGGGAGAGCGACATCGATGCTTTCGAGGTCCTTTGGACAAAGGGTCTGCGTGGTGGTTCCGCCTGGATCCCCCTGCGTCCTAGACCTGCATCATCAGTCTAAGCCTTCACGTCCCAGGTGTCCCATCGACCCGGTTGCGGCGTGCCATGAGCATCAGCATCTTCTGGGTTGTGCCGGGCCGTGGGATTCCCCGGGGAGCAGGAGCAGAGTCTCCCCATCTTTCAAGGATGGGGAACAGGGTCCATATTTTAAGGGTGCATCTCCAGTGATGGGCCCAGTACCCAACAGGGAAGGAGCCAGTAGACGTTTATCCCATGGTGACTACCACGATGGGGAACCTTCCCGCCTCAAGGCTGACCCAAACCGTATGGAAACTCATGGGGCTTTATCAGGAGCTCGTTGCCACAATCCCCATTGACATCCTCCTTCTGCGAGGCCTTGCCGAGGCTGGAGGGGTCTCCGTGTATCGTTGGGCCACGGCCTGAGGTTCTAAAGCGTTGTGTATCATTAAATGAGGAGCCTCGTCGCGCGTAACCGTCCATCCCTGCCCTCGGAAGCTGCGCTTCTGCAGGGGGGCGATGACAAACCCTGCGATTTGGCCTTGCCGGGATCCCTACAAACTCCTGAAGTTCCCAGGACTTGGAGGAGCTGCTTCTCATTGAAGGGTGACCTCAGTTCGGGGGTCTGCTGTGAGGTGTGGGAGGGGATTCACTGCCTGCCATGTCATGCCTGAAAATCAAACTGTTTGGCTGGGTCCCCCTCATTCACCTTCAGGGCTGGAGACCCCCTTCCCTTCCGGATGGGCTGGGGTGCGCTTACACCTTCTGCAGACCTTATTGGAGGAACCCCCTCCCATTCAAACGCCACCCAGATGTTGACAAACCATCACCCCCGCCAGTTCCGGTGGGATTTGCTGCGTTTACGGGCAGGGGAGTTGCACAGGGAAGGAGTTTGCATCGTTCTCCATCCCGAATGAGAGCAGCTACGGCCAGCGCGGCTCCGGGGCCAACGTGACGTCATCCTCCGCGAGTCTCTGTTGGGCACAGCCTGCGACAAAGGCGGTGGAGCCCTCGGTTGGCCTTTTATCCGTAGACACCACGGGGGTTTAAATCCGAGGGTTTGCCACCCACGTGCCCAATGAATGACTTACGATCTGGGATTTTAGTATGGTCATGACTAATATATCTATAATATATAATATATCTCACTGATCCTGTAGCTTCTGGGTGCGGGGAGCTGGTCTGAGCGGCCTGTCCTACACCCTATTCCTCCAGGAGACCCCATAAATGGCTCCGATTTGGGTCCCACTCCTCTCTCTCGGGGTCTTTTTGTGCCAAGTCACTTGGTTTTAACACAGACGGCTCCGGTCTGCTACTGGTATTGGTATTTGTAGCAAATTTGTACCAAATTTGGGTCTGGATCAGCCCCGCATCTGTGTTTGGAGCGGGACCGTGGGACTGGAGGCAGCTCAGCCCTGGGAAAGGGGGGTCTGGCTGACGGCGGGACCCCGGTGGGATATCGGGGCCTGGATTGGAGCCTTTCCCATCACCGCGCCCAGCCAGAAGCGCCAACAGCGGCAGCAGAGGAGCCGGAGCATCGGACCCCGCGTGCCGGCTGCTTTGTACCAGACAGCAAAGTCAGCAGGGCCGGCGATTTCGGTGCTCGGCCGGGCGGTCTCGCTGCAGAAATAGCCGGTCCCGGTCCCCCCGTGGAGGTGCGTGCCGGGGGGACACGAGGGAGGCAGGAAAACGAGCGTCACCCCCAATTCGGGGCTTCTGATGGCTCCCCATCCCTCGAGCGGGAGCGTCATCCCCGCGGGCGGGGGGATAAGCCGGAGCCAAAGCCCTTCCCAGTGGCTCTTCTCCCCCCCGATAGGCAGGTTTGCCGATTCTCCCGGCTCCGGGTATTCAAAGAGGGGTCAAAAAAAGGTCCGGATTAACCCAAAGTGACCCCATCCGGTGGAAGATCCCGGTTTTCCAACCGCAGAAGGCGCCAGAGCTCTGTACACGGGTGGGAGAGATCACGCTGTCGCCAGAAGCGCCCAGCGCCCCCCGAGCATCCTGCCACGCTCCCGTCTTCTTCCCTGGGGTCACCCAGCCCCCAAGTCTCGTTATCTCCCCCCAGTTTTCAGAGGGACGAGGGCTCTGGGGCGGGTAAATCCTGTGGGTCAGCCCCTTTCCTGAAAAAGAGAAGCCTCCACGGGGCTGAGGCCACAGGAAAGGGGGATCAGGGCAGCCCCATGGGGCTGGGGGCTCGTGGGACCCAGGGGGGGTCATACGGATGGTGCTGCGTTATCCCAGGGGAGGGGGGGCGTGATGGGACTCCAATGGGAGGGGCTGGTGGGACTGGGGGGGTGATGGGACGCCAGTGGGATGGGCTGGTGGGAGTGGGGGGGCGATGGGACCCCAGTGGGATGGGCTGTTGGGACCGGGGGGGCTGATGGGACCTCAGTGGGATGGGCTGGTGGGACCGGGGGGGCTGGTGGGACCCCGGTGGGAGGGGCTGGTGGGACTGGGGGGGGTGATGGGACCCAGTGGGATGCGCTAGCGGGAATGGGGGGGCGATGGGACGCCAGTGGGATGGGCTGGTGGGACTGGGGGGGGCGTGATGGGACCCCAGTGTGATGGGCTGGTGGGACTGGGGGGGCGATGGGACCCCAGTGTGATGGGCTGGTGGGACTGGGGGGGGTGATGGGACCCAGTGGGATGTGCTGGTGGGACTGGGGAGGGTGATGGGACCCCGGTGGGATGCACTGGTGGGACTGGGGAGGGTGATGGGACCCCGGTGGGATGCACTGGTGGGACTGGGGAGGGTGATGGGACCCCGGTGGGATGGGCTGGTGGGACTGGGGGGGGTGATGGGACCCCGGTGGGATGGGCTGGTGGGACTGGGGGGGCTGGATGGGACCCCAGTGGGATGCGCTGGTGGGACTGGGGGGGCTGATGGGACCCCGGTGGGATGGGCTGGTGGGACTGGGGGGGCTGGATGGGACCTCAGTGGGATGCGCTGGTGGGACTGGGGGGGCGATGGGACCCCAGTGTGATGGGCTGGTGGGACTGGGGGGGCTGATGGGACCCCGGTGGGATGCGCTGGTGGGACTGGGACGCGATGGGACACCACGGGACACGGTAACGGGCTCGGGCGTGGCGATGAGACCCCCGGGCCGGTGCGGTGTGTGCGTTCGCGTGGGACCCCCGCCCCCCGCGGGCTCGTTCCCGCCGCGGCGGGCGCGTCCCTCCCGCGTGGGGCCGGGCGCGCCCGGAGCGCTTTGGCGGCCGCACCACCGGAAGCGCGGCGGGGCCGTTCCGGGCGGGGCTGCCGGCGCGGCCGGGCGGCGGGCGGGCAGGCGGGAGCGGCGGCGGCGCGCCGGGCCGGGCCGCACCGCGCCTTTGCGGGAGGGAAGGGAAGGAAGCGGGACGGAAAGGCAAAGCGGGAAACGTCAGGAAGCGGAGTGGAAGGAGGCGGAACGATCGCGCCGCCGGGGCCGTGTTTCCGCGGGGAAGGCGGTGCGCCGCTGCACGGCCGTCCCGGTACCGGAGGGCGGAGATGGCGGCGGGCGGGCGGCGCTGAGGGGCGGCCATGGAGGGCGGCGGGGGCAAACCCAGCCTCCAGGTGGTTTACCAGGCCGTGCAGGCCCTGTATCACGACCCCAACCCCAGCGGGAAGGAACGGGCGAGCTGTTGGCTGGGCGAGCTCCAGCGATCGGTGAGGCCCGGGTGTGTGTGGGGGGGCGGGATGGGGTGGGGGGAGGTGCGGGGTGGCGGCCCCTCCCGGGCCCCCCGAGGTCGGGGTGACCTCCCCCGGTCCGGCTGATCCCTCACAATCCCCGGGAGCACCTCCTCCGTGCCTGGTATCCCTTGGGGAGGCCCGGCTTCGCCGCAGGCCGCTCCCCGGGGCGCCAACCGGAGCGAATTCGGGGGTTTTTGGGGTAACGCCGCCCCCAGAGCGCCTTCGGGGAGCCCCAGGCCCGGTCCGTGTCCGTTCCCTCCGCCGCTTTTCTTTCCAATAGCAGGAAAGACGGGGCGACACGTTGGGCACGGCCCCGGCGGCGGCAGGGAAGGAGGAAACGGCTCCGGGAGGTGTCGGGGGAAAAGGTGGGGCTCGTCCCGAGCTTCTCCCCGTCGCCCGAGGCGAGGGAGCCGGCGGGCATCCCGCCCCGGGGCCGGGACGGAGGCGTCGCCCTCCTGGCCCGGGGTTGGCGGGAGAGGCCGGAGGCGTCGGAGGGGATCGGGGATGGAGCCGGAGCCCCGTCCCTCCCTTCCGAAGGCTCTAAGCGACGCATGGCGAGCTCCTTCACCCCAGACTTTACCCGTAAGGTCACATTTGGGACCCAATTCCTGTTTCCTGGCCTCACGTTGTCTTGGTGGGGACAGATCTGTTCCCTCTCGGTTGTAAAGCTGGGGGTGACTCTGTTTTCCCTCCTCCCCAAAGCCTGGTATTTCTCCTCGTCCTCTCTCGCACCGGTCCGTCGCTCCTGGCGCGGCTCCGGTGCCCTTTGTGGCACTGCAGTACGCAGTTTTCCTCCTCCGCGCTTCCCTCGAAACCTCCGGTGGCTGCCGAGGCCTTCCCGGGAGAAGCCTGATGAGTTCTCTCTGGCGTGCTGGGACTTCTGGAGGAGCGAGTCTCCCGCCTGCCTCGCCGGCCTGTGTATCCCAAAGCCTGAATCCCATGGTGCGGAGCAAAGAGTTCCCTTCCTCGCTCCCTCGGCGCCCTCCTGAGCAGGTTTCGCAGAGCTCCGCTCAGCTCCATCAGCTTCCCGCCAGCCAGTAAATCTTTAGACCATTTATTACCACAAACTCATGCTTTTCCCCCTTTTTTTCTTTGTTAATTTACATGAGCACACCCCGCAGAGTTACATCTCCGCCTACCAGCAGAGTTTGCAGCGGCGTCTGTTTCCACAGCTGTTCTCTTAAGTCAAAAAAACCCATCAGTCTGGCACGTGTACGTATTTTTGGCGGCCACCTTCCTCGTTTGCTGTGTTTTCGGCGGCCACCTTCCTCGTTTGCCCCCCCAGAAGGGGGTTTTGCCATTCAGAAAGCGCTTGGGGAGAATTTGGGTTCTGCGAAGGGGCTCGACGCCGACCAGCAACGGCCCCGAGCCCACGGTGGTTCTCCAGTGGGTCTGAGCGCCGCCGGCCGTGGTTATGCCCACACGAAGGTCTCGTTCGAGTTGAAAGAGGGGGGTTATTATTGCAGAGGTGATTCCTGTTCCGGAAACAACCCAAATCTGCGGCCGCTCGGTGTTTGCTGGGTGAGGCCTCCTGGCTGCCGAGTCCCTGCCGGAGGGGGCCAGGAGCGGCCGAGGGCTCCACCTTCTGTGCCGCGTCAGAGCACGAGGGCAGCTAACGCCGCCGCAGTTAACGTGCGTCCGTGCGTGGGGTAGAAAACCCTTTGTGCGATGCGCTTAGAGGAATTCCTGGTCAGCCCCTGGGGCAGAGCGGAGTATTGGGGGTGGGTGAGGGACGCAGTGGGGTGAAGCAGGTGGATTTCAGCCGTACTGCGTGCCGGGACGGGAGGCTGACGGTGGTTCCTCTGCGTTGGAGGCCAGGAGAGCCTGCTTCAGGAGTTATTTGGGACTTATTTTTATTCTTTAACACCCCGACCACCCATAAGGATGGGATCTCTCTGCCTGTGGAAAGCCTTGGGGTTTGTTTTGCTCCGCTCTGGTTTCTTTAGGCTCTTACCTGTGTCGTCCAGGTTGGTCTTAACGTAAACCGCAGGCGCCCGTACGTGGTTTTAGCCGCTGCGTTCCTACGAGGCGTCTCCCCGCGCTGCTCCCCTCGGCTGGCTCCGGCTGTGGCACAAACCGCCTCCTGAGGCCGAGCAGGCGGTTTCTCTGCGCGGCTCCTTTTGTCCTGCCACGCGGATAAGCGCGCGTGGGGCACCTCGGCTCTCGTGCCAGAAAACAAAGGGGATCCCGTCGCTTTTCAGAGAGGAATAGCTCTGCTATCCCTTCTCAAGAGAAACGCCTTCAGAAATCCCGCTCCAGCTCCGCGCTGACTCTGTGGTGCGCGCAAGGGCGCTTCATACGCGAGCGGCGAGCTGGCTCGACGCCAGGGGAACGGCGTTTCTGCTTCCTGCTTTTTGTTTTGTTTGGCCTGATCCTTCCAGAGATTTATTTGCCGGGTCTAAGGATTCATTCCAGTTATTTCCCAGACCTTTGGGTGCTCTGGGGCACAGCTTGATTTCATTCAGCTTGTTTAAACTACCCTTTACGGCGTTTATTTCAGCTTCCAGGCGCAAGCCGGGGGAAGGTGAGCGCTTTTGATAGCATTAACATCCTCAGAGATAACACGCTTGACTTGCCCAAGGCCTGGGGCCTGTCCAGCTCCCCCATTTCTCATTGAGGGGAGATAACGACTGCTTCGGAGAGGTGATGTCGCGAGCTCTGCGGTTAACGAGGCGGCCCGGAGCGAGGCGATGCTGCGCTCGTCACCCCGCGGCGTTGGGCGTGCGTGATCTTAACCCCGTGGTAAGAGGGAGCCCGCAGCCGCCTTGGGGTACGAGCGCGGTAAAACTGGTGCCGGGGATAATATTACGCTGTTTCTTGGCAAATTCCCTCTGCAGCGACGAGGTTGTCTGATCCCCGTGCCTAAATGAGAGCTCGGGATAAGAGTATTGTGTGTGATTGAGGGCGTAAAGCTGCAGGTAGCTGACGTCTGGGGTCTCCAACACAAATATTTTCATAAAGAAGAAGGTAACAGAAGCTCTGGCAGCTTCTTTGTGAGATGAGAGCGGGGGAATTTGTGCTTAGCAAGCAGCGCTCGCTCCGTGCCCGTCGCTGGTGTGGCCGTGGCGCCGCGGGATTAGCGCTGCCTGGGGCAAAGTCGGGTTTAAAAGCAGGAAACTCGATTGTGGAGCGCGGTGAGGGGGGCTTGGGGCGAGAAGTTCGCTGGTCGATGGTGGCTGGACGTTGGCTGGAGCAAGCGCCTGGAGGGTACATTGGAAAGTAAAGGTCTTTCTGCTTTTTATTTATGCAGAGAGACTAAACTTGGATGTTTAAGTAGCTGCGTTGGTCGGTACTCACGACGGCAAGCGTAAATTGCAGCCTCCGCTGCGGCAGGAGCTGGCCGTCTCGCTCCCACGTTGGAAGGCCCTTCCTGAAATGATGGCTTTTCCTCCTGTTGAAGGCTGTTGAAGATGCAAGTGTTCATTTATTTCATACATTTATATGTAGAGAAAGTTTATAATATGGAGGTTATTCTGCCGCCCTGCACCCTTAGAGCTCCGTGTCCTCCCTCCCTTTGCAGAGGAGGAGCTGAGGCAGCAGCGGGCGAGCGTCCAGGCCAGGTAGAAGCCGGCTCGTGGGATGTTGAGCTTTTAGGGGGAAGATTGGAAATCGGAACTCCTTTGCTGTCTCTCTGCACCCTTCGCCCCTCCTCCTCTCTCTCTAACCACGTCTTCCCGAGCCGTGGCGCGCCAGGCGTCAGCGTTGTTGAAGGTAGAACCGCGGCGACGAGCTTCGCGTGAGGATTCTGCGTCTGGTGGTCGACATCAAAATGTGAAAGCAGAGGGGGCGGCGGGTTTTGGTGCCTGGCTTCTCTAGGTGGGACAATGGGGAAAATAACTGGGTTTTTTTTTCCCCTTCAGCTGTCAACAGTGATGAGCTGAAGGCTTTGGGTGTCACCTGCCGAGCGTCAAAGCGGCGGCTGCGCTCACCGAGTGCTCGCTCGGTTTGTAAATAAGGCCACCTTCTGTCTCGAGCTGGGTCAAGTCGCTTGGATTTAATAACCTAAAGGTCCTTTGGCCTCTCTTCTGTTCACAAACCACCTCCATGCAAGCGACGCCCGCCTTTGATTATTTCTTAAATACCCGTTTTCGGCCAGGACAGCGCGTGATTCGATGGGCGGGAGCGGTTTGCGCCCGGGCGCTGTTTGCGCGGTTCAGCCCGCGTTGGTCCCGTCCGTTTGCCTCTGCCGGGGTTGGGTCGCTGCTGTTTTGTTTTTCGCGTTTCTGGAGCCGCGGTGTGTCGTTCTTACGGTCCCGCTGTTTGCCGGGACGGCCGTCACGCGCTGGAGCTGTCGCGGGGACCAGAAGGTAAAGCGTAAACGTCAGTTCGCGCGCGCCTGACTCGCGCCCTGGCGCCGACGGGGCGCTGCTGGGGGGTGCCGGTGAGGTCGCTCGGCTTCGTCGATCTGCTCCCCCCGCGACATCGTTTCTTGCCTTTTAACTGCTAATTATATCAGGGGAGCGAGGCGTGACGTAGCGCGGTGTCTTGAAGAGCGGTTGTGAGCTTGCCTGCGCCTCGTGCAGCGCTCCGGAGGTCGGCTGTAGGTCCAAGTTCACCTAAACCACAGAATTTGAGGGTCGTTCAACAGGCGAAGCTACGCTACGTGTTTGGCCTTGCATAAAGGCTAATCCCAGACTAGTTGGAGTTGCTTTAATGCAGAAGAGCCGTATCAAGTGAAGGGATTAAACTTGTTTTGCTCAGCTTTCCCATCCCGATTTCTTAAGTGTTTCTTCATTAACTTGTCTTTGGAGTGGAGCGTGCGTGAAATGTGCGGCACAGATAAGCCGCTGCGAGCTGCCGCGATGGGGTTTTTGGTGTGGGTTAAGCGTCGGTTGGCTTGTGATTTAGTGTTGATTCATGAGGTGCTTTCTAGGAGGTGGAGATTATATGTGGCTCGTAGCCGGATGGGGTTCATGGAATTGACTGATTCTGATATGGATTTCCTTTGATCTGTCCGTAAAATTAATTTATTGATAATATTGGGTAGAAGTGTAACTCCTAATTCAATTTAAAAACCCGAACAAACAACTTTTACCAATTGAAACATGCTGGAAATAATTTTGGAATCCTTTCCCAAACCGTTTTAAGGGAAATACAGTCTCGCTGCCCTCAGACCCCGTGACCGGTGCCTGGGCGGAGAGGGGCCCGCGAAACGCGTGAGAAACGGATCGTCTCTGCGAGGAGAACCCGGCAGGCGCTCGCTGGCTTCCCGCTCGCTTACAAACGCTGTTTGGAGCTTTTCCATTTTTAGGACGATGACAAGAGCAGTCAATGTAAAATCCCCGCGTCGCCCGCAGCCAAGCGGTCGGGGAGCCTTTGGGTGCCGGTCGGCTGCAGCATCCGACGTGGCCAGCCCTTACTGTCCCCTCCCGAGTGCCTCCAAGGTGTAAAAGCAGGTGTTACAGATTCATTTTAGCATCTCAGCCTAAATTTGTTCAGTGTTGTTGTGTTGCTTTTCCTTCGTGCTCGCGGCTTGGCGCTGCCTGTCGCTTTGAGGCTGGCGTGGGGTGGGGTGGGGTTGTCCGGCCAACGCTTCATCCCAAACCCAAGAGCTGCCTGCGTGGCAGTCCTTCGCCCCCCGCCGCGCTCCCTCCTGCAGCTGTCTGACGCCTCTAAACATCGGACTGAATTTCCTCCTTCCCTACCTGAAATAAAGTCACAGGATCACGGGGAAAAAAAACCACTTTGGGGGGTCTCCGGTCCACCCCGCTGCTCGGAGCAGCGCTGGCTTCGAGCTTAGATCTGGTCCTGTGGCAGTGACGGGTGGGGCCATCGCCCAAACCATCCTGCTCAACAAGGTTTTAGGCTCACCCAAAATTCGTGATTCAGGTAACCAGCGAAGCCAGAGCTGGAGAAGACAACCTAGCCTCCTGCGGGCTGCTGAGCCCTCGATGGATTTTTGAGGGGTGATGGCATCTTGACAGAGCTTTGGAAGAGGGTCTGTGCGCCGGCACGCGGAAAGGAGACCTTAGTGACCCTCTGTACAAGGGGCTGTGCTCATTCCCCTGTCATCGAGGTGCTCCGCACTGAGGGTGAGGCTCAGCCCAAGTCCTCTACTGATGCTGGTCTTGGGTTTATGAAGCATTAAATGCTCCGTGCCCAGAAATTTGCCCATATCTGGCCAAAAGCAATGGGTAGAAAAGGCTGTGAAAGAGAGAATGACATGTCTTCTTGACCATCAGTGGAGAAGCCAAGTTTCCTGGCCAATGGAGTAGCCTCCTATGATAAGCTGGCCGGCGTGGTGGCTGGGGAGAGCAGTGGGTGTCCTATTCCTGGACGTGTAACAAGGTTTTCAATGCTGTGTTCCTGTAACCAAACTGGAGAGGGATGGACCTGGTGGCTTGGAGACTCTCCCAGTCCCTGGACTCGAGCAGTAGTGGTCATTGGCATGAAGTCCAGCTGGTGGCCGGTTATGAGTGGCATTCCTAGGGGTCGGTGGTAGTCTGGATACTGCTGAACCTCTTCGTTGGTTACTGGGATGGTAGGACAGATGCGCTCTCAGCAAGTTCATGGGTGACACCACGTTGGAGGAGCGGTTGATGCCCTGGAGGCCTTTTCCGAAGGGCCCCGGTGGGTGGAGGAACAGGCTCACAGGGACCTCGGGCAGTTCGGTTTGTGGCTTGGGTTTTAGGAGACCAGGTTGCCCCTGGGCTGTGTCAGGATGGATAAACCCTGGAACAAAGACCAGGCCTGAGGAGGTCTCCATCCTCAGAGACGTTCACAACTACCCTGAACGAGCTTGACTTACGTTGTGTCTGCTTTGAGCAGAGGGTTTGATCAGAGACCTTCAGGTCTGCTGCTTCCAACCTTGGTTATTCTGCGATTCTGAGTTTCAGGTTTTTCTGCTGTCTTATCAAAGTCTCCCTTGCTACGGTGTAAATCGTCTGTGGTAAAGATTGCCTACAGTAGCAGCTGAATCCTTTCAAGGAAGGGGCGTGAGATTATAATTTTGGGGAAAAAAATGCACGCTAAACACGTTGGTGGAAGTTCAGAAGGGAATGCTGCCTCTGCAGCAAGGTTTTACCAAAAGGCCCACCACGTAACTCCCTTCTGAGCTGGAAGCTCTTGATTCTCGCAGCACCTCCAACGCGTTATTCGTCTTTGTGCTGTTTTGGTATCTCTGTCTTAGCCTGGCATTGAACAGGCCTGCTCCTTCCTTCAGTTTGGAGTGTGGAAAAGGAGGGGAATTTCAGGCGTCTTTGCCGGACTCCAGCACCAGCCCTGGCCTCGTGGTGAGACC
This sequence comes from Phalacrocorax carbo, assembly GCF_963921805.1. NCBI lineage: Eukaryota > Metazoa > Chordata > Aves > Suliformes > Phalacrocoracidae > Phalacrocorax > Phalacrocorax carbo. The sequence continues at coordinate 1,439,977 of NC_087513.1, read as the reverse complement.
GCGTCCTCAGCACGCGAGCTGCCATCTGTTTTGTCAGTAACACACATAAGCCTGCCTGGCAGGCCGCCCACTGGAAGATGCCTACCTTCACTGGCCCTCTTAAGTCATCTTCAAAGTCTTGTTGAGCAGAAGACTTGACTTTGAATGCGCCGTCTTTGCCCAAAGCTTTCTTGTGCTCAGCGTGGTGATGTCCATCAGAACCGTCCTTCAAAAGCCTGTACGAGACCCTGGGGAGAGGCTGCTCAATAGCTGAGAGGGTTTGCCAGCTGGCTTGGCCTGGGAGTTATGACCCTGGGCATGTCATACTTTGGAGGTACCAAGAATGGAAACAGACAGCTCTTTGTTGGAAGGCCGGGGTGTAAGAGAAACACTTTGTGGCTGTCTTTCAAGCATGAAGCCTCCCCGCTTTTCACAGCTTTATAGCTCAAGCCAGCCTTTGTCTAAAAAGGATCCATAAAATTTAAGGCTGTGTTAGGAGCCAAGTTGGCTTCTCCAGAAAGACTTTACTTGCCATTGACAGTTTCTGGCTGGAATGAGCGAAGCTGATCTGATCTGAGCTCTCTCCAACATTAGCACCTAACGTGGCACAGCAGTGAATCCCTCCATCTTACTCGTGGTCTCCTGCTCTGTACTAGGAGATTAAATTCAGCTGGAACTTGCTTTTTTCTGGTCACCATCTAGCTCCAAACTGGCTTTGGGGCTGAGGGACCAGCCAGAGGTGCTCAGGGCCATTTGTGCGCTCTTCGGCTAGACGTGCGTAGCCAAACTCCATGAATTTTCTTAAATTCTCATTTCAAATCTTTTGATGCTTTGTGTTCAGCACCGAAGGGATGCAGCGAGTGTTTCTGCAGGATGCTTGTCTGCCTTCAGACTCAGGCTGGTCAAAGCTAAGCAGAGATTTCTCAGGGATGTGTCCTGCACCATCGAACGATGGCCGCTCTTGAGATGTCTGGGGAATTGTTCATCTCTTTGTCCAGCCCTCATCCTTCAAAATTTGTGGTGCCCATTTCGCCACCCTCTCTCTGTCTCCACTGTCTCCAGGGTCTCATCAGCTGAACTGACGTCGCTTCTGGCACTTGGTGGGCCTGGAGGAGTAGGTGGTGGGAATCGGCGACGTCCCTCGGGAGCTGTAACGTTAGCTGCCCAAAGCTCATTCCCGTACTGGTGGTCACATTATAGTCCGGGGGCCAGAAGGTGGTGTGGTGTCAGCAAGAGGTTCTTCTGTGTGGGCTGGAGAACAGCTGAGGTATCTGCTGGGAAGGAGATGGTCCCTTTGCTCCTGGGGATTTCTGGTGTGGACACGCCGCGGTTTGGGGACCAGGCCCACGACTTGAGCTGGGGAGGCGTTTCTGCATCAAGGCTGGTAGACCTGGCCTCCTTTGTAAAGTCCTTCTGCCTCTTGGTCAGCGCATCTTCTGAGCAGAAGAGGCAAAGTTACTTGGCCTTGAGAGCCACTTATGGCTTCCAACCTCCCATTTGAGGTCCTTTTAGAATTTCCTTCTAGCTGTAAACCGCCCAGCTCTTCTCTCCAGGAATGACTCACCTTGTGTGAGGTTTAACAAGGCCCAGTGCCGGGTCCTGCCCTTGGGTCACACCAACCCCAGGCAGCGCCCCAGGCCCGGGGCAGAGGGGCTGGGAAGTGCCCGGCGGAGAAGGCCCTGGGGGTGCTGGCTGACAGCCGGCTGGGCATGAGCCAGCAGTGCCCGGGTGGCCAAGGAGGCCACCAGCCCCCGGGCTTGTGTCAGCACTGGTGTGGCCAGCAGGGGCCGGGCAGGGATGGGGCCCCTGTGCTGGGCCCTGGGGAGGCCCCACCTCGAGTGCTGGGCTCAGGTTTGGGCCCCTCGGGACAAGAAGGCCCCTGAGGGGCTGGAGCGTGTCCAGAGAAGGGCAGCGGGGCTGGGGCAGGGTCTGGAGCACAAGTGTGCTGGGGGGCGGCTGAGGGGGCTGGGGGGGTTTAGCCTGGAGAAGAGGGGGCTGAGGGGAGCCCTTCTCGCTCTCTGCAGCTGCCTGAGAGGGGCTGGAGTGAGGGCGGGGTCGGTCTCTGCTCCCAAGTCACCAGTGATGGGACGAGAGGGAACGGCCTCAAGCTGCGTCAGGGGAGGTTTAGGTTGGAGATGAGGGAAAATGCCTTCCCTGCCAGAGGGGTCAGGGTTGGCACAGGCTGCCCAGAGAGGTGGGGGAGTCACCGTCCCTGGGGGGGTTCAAACACCGTGCAGACGTGGCACTTGAGGACACGGTTTGGGAGACCTGGGTTGGGTCACGGGTTGGACTTGATGATCCCAGAGGTCTTTTCCAACCTTAACGATTCTGTGATTCTCCCTTGCCAGCCCTGTTTCCACCGAGCGCCAGGGCTGAGGCTCTTTGTGTCAGGTTTCTCAATCAGGGCTGTTTGCGTAAGAGCTTGGATGACGACATCATGACTGCCGAAGAGCAGCCTTAACGTGGGGGCACGTGGCTGCTTTTGTGGCTCAGCTCTGGGAGGCGGGGCTGGGGGGCTCGATGCAGGTGTGGGGGGTTTGGGTGTGGGGTACTCATTCTGCTCAACGGCGTTTTTCTTTCCCCTCCTTTGGAAGGTTTTTATTTATTTAAAACTTGCTACTCTGGTGCTTTGTTCGTGACTCTTAATGCTTCCGTAGCCGGCTCCTGCCCTCCGGCTGGTGACCTCAGCCCTTGGGCACCACCAGCACGGTGAACCTTGATGGGCACCCGTCCTTTTTCCATGCAGAAAACTGATGGAACTGCAGAAAGTGAACAGTAAAATGATGAAAAATACACTTGATTTATTTTTTTGGGGGGGGAGAAATGTTTTCAGTTATGATTTTCTTGGGTTCTAACGCTACCAGTTGTCTCTAAACATTCTTTCTCATCCACCCGTTTATTAAAATTGAAAGAAATATTGCTTGCTTTTTTTTTTTCCCTTGTGGGGAAGGTTTTTTTTCTTTGTGTGAAGAAGGTCCCTAGGCTCGCCTTGTTTACATCCCTGTCTCTTGTTGTTACGGCCGTGTAAATACCCAGCTCGTATTTCATCCCAGTGTTAAATGTCAGGCTGCAAATGTTCTGCGCTTCAGCGTAGGGTTTTGGGTTTTATCGGCCTCTAGAAGCCGGGCGCATCAAGACAAAGCCCTTTGGGTGCTCTTTGGAGCTCGGCCATAAGGGCTTGAGCTGTCTTCCTCGTTTATTCTCATTCCTTTATTGCTCAATTTTTACATCAAAAGTCAATTTTGAGCCCGGTATGGAGTTAGGTAGGTGGTAAAAGACAATATTATTCACGTGAGCAAGGCTCTGCCACTGATCGATCCTCGGGGACTGGAGGAAGCCGGACTTGAAGCCCACGGACTCTCACGCCCCGACGGGAGCGACAGCGCATGATTTGTTTATTGCGTTGCAACAGCACTCGGCTCCTTCCTCCCTGGGAGCTTCAGTCCGTCTCTGCCAGGGCACCTTTGCTTCCGGCCGTAAAACCCTCATTTTTACATCAAAATCCTTTCCTAAAGTACCGGCAACATCACGTTTGGGCTGTCCATACCGTGATCGGCGTTGGCCCCCGAGTACAACAGGCTACAGGCAAACGCCTTTACCCTGGAAGGGTGCAGGCGGTAGGACGTAGGAGACGTCCCGCCACGAAGCGAGAAATAGTTTGGGTTGGAAAGCGAAGCCTTGGTTAGTCTGATCCGATGGTTGATAAGGCCCTCGGGGCTGTCGCCCTCGGCGCGGCTGGGGAAGGGGACCTTGTCACCCAGGCCGGGGTCGCTCGTCTTCACGGATCTCTCTGGAAACCCCCTCGGAGCCGAGTCTGCTCGTGGCTGAAAATGAGGAACGCGCCTTTACTTCCAAAGCCGCCGAGGCAGGCTGGGTTGTACGCTTGTGGGCATTCCCGGTAGGAAGGCAATTTTTATTTAAGGAAAAAAGAAAACCAAACCCCAAAGCCCACAAGAGTTGGGGTGGTTTGCGAAGAGCTTCCTTGCACAACCCGATGGCTTCAGCACGTCATCTTCCTTCCCGCCAGCGCCTGTAATCCGGGGGATGCCCTGAACTGCCTTTTTTTTTATTGCGATCTGGTGGTCAGCGCTAGAATCTAAAATCGTCCTCTAACATCTTGGACATACTCTGTCGTCAGATGCCCAGAAGGAGTTCCCCACATCACGTTAACCTCCCGAAGGCCTCGCTGCTCTCCGGTCGCTGGCGAGACGCGTCCTTTGCAGGGAGACGCAGATCGGGTATTTGGTAGCTGCAGCCAAAGTCGAAGAATTTATTTCCTTCCTACCCTGACGTTTAAGGTCTTCCGTACCTGTTCTGCTGCCGTATACATCTATTCTTGCTAAATACTACTTCAGGGTTGGTTTTCCCCCCCCTATATATTGATGGACAGGCCAAGTAATCATCGTTGGAGCTGTCTGAGGGCGCACAAGCCAACTTATTTCAGCTCTCAAAGGGTTTGTATAATCTCTGAATACGCCGCAGTAAACCTTGGCCGCGCAAACAGCTGCCTTTAGTACCGCCAGTCATTAGCGATCACAAAAGCATTAATAATTTTGCCGTCTTTGTCGAACCGGTGACTCCCAGACGGTTAGATTATCGCGTGTATGGCAGAGCTGGGGCTCTCTGCCTTCGATTTTTCGCGTGCTTTTGGGCAGGATCTCCTCAGACGCTGCCTGCCGAGTCCCCCTTTCCGCCGCCGCGGCCGTAACTGCTCAGTTCAAAACGCGGTGGGAAACGTCTGCCCGTTAATACAGTTGAGAAGCATTTTTTAACACGAGTCGCAGAGGGTCTGGTGTGATTCTAGCTGTTGTAGTTATTTAGATACTTGAGAAGGGTTTTTTTTATTTATTATTAGCTTGGGGGTTACCTGGTGAATATAAATAAACCCGCAGGGATGTTTCCATCAGAAATACATCCCAGTTTTTTTCTTACTGCCTGATTTGAAGTTTTTACGGGCGGGTTATCCACCAGGAATACCCAGAATTATTGGAGAAAGCTTATTTAACAGACCCTGGTCGCAGAGGCAGCTGGAAAGGAAGGATCAAAGCCCGGTAACAGCAAAGGAGCTCATCTGAAAGGCGACAGCTCCGGAAAGACTCTCCCTGAACATGGTGAGCGACGGCTTCAAGGCTGGGACATGACGGGGACCGGCATTTCCGCAGGGGTCACGGTCCCGCGGAGAAAATGTGCTAAATCCCGTTGAAAGCTGTGCATAGCGAAGCTCTCCCGCTCCCGTCCGGATGCGGCCGCAGGTGGTGGCGGGGGCGGATCCTCCCGCCGCCGAGGCGGAGCGTAAGGCAATTCCTGCGCGTCTTTTTGGGCTCCTTCCCTTGTATTTGGATGCAGTTGTGTGCTTGAATTTTGAGCTAAATGGAGAAGGGGAGAGGAGGTGGGAGAACGCCAGGGTGCTGAGCGCCTTGGGGTGGTCTGGGCGTCCCTCACGTTAGTCTTGGGTCTGGGTACTTTTGGGTTTGACAGTGAGCTCGGGTGCTACGTTACGGGCTGAAATGGCCGTAGAAATACCTTCCAGCAGGATTTCAGGGAGCAGCATCAGGAGCTGAGCCCTGTGCTAATATTGGCTCTAAAGAAATCAGAATTTTCCTTTGCTTTATGCGGAAAGGATTGATTTTATTTCACTGGGAATAAGACCGGATCATCCTGACCTCGTCCTGAAGTCTTGAGCAACCCGGCAAACTGCTCGTGGCCTCGTCTCTCCCCGCGGCGTGACGCTGCAGACCCCAGGGCCCCTGCCCCGCCGCTCTCGCCGGGCGCCTGCTCCCTCAGCGTCGGCCGGCGGTGTGTTGGAGGTCGCCCACCGCTCTTCCTGGGCACCCACCTGCCTGCCAGGGATCAATAAGTTTTGAAACATGATTATACATATTTTTTTCTTTCAAGGTGAATTTTGTTCAGTCTCTGAACGGTGGAAGGTTGACGGGGAGCGAGGAGTCGCGAGGAGGCTCCTCAAGCGTATTAAAAGCAAAATCGGAATGGTGGTGTCGGGGATGCTCCTGCGCAGGGGAGGCAGCTGGGGATGTTAAACGCAGCTGGGAGACGAGGCTAGGCGGGCTGCATATTTTAAAAAACAATGGGTGTTTAGTCATTGGAACAACTGGCCGAGGGTTATGATCGACTCTCCTTTGCTAACAAGGCCGCGGTGAGGACTAGAAGGGTTGGTTTTAAAAAAAACAGAGGTTTTATTTCACACTGGATTCCTGTGTGACGTTAAAGGATGTCGGAGATGAGGGCTGCAAAGCCTCATCGCAAGGTTCAGGCTCTGAAATGCTCGTCTGAAGTCTGCTGCCAGGTTTCTACATCAGTTGAATTTTATAGTTTTTTGAACCGTGCTAAACCTTAAGAGCAGTAATTCTGCTCCATTTTATGGACATCGGCTCATTTTTAACACCGCTGTAGGTTTGTGCGGCGCAAAGGTTCCTGGTGTGTACTTTGGTAAAATAAATCATCGGTCTGTCTTATTTTATCTTTCAGTGCTGAGGCTGGGGGTGGGGTGAGGGTAATGTGTGCCCGGGTGGCCAAGGAGGCCACCAGCCCCCGGGCTTGTGTCAGCCCTGGTGTGGCCAGCAGGAGCCGGGCAGGGATGGGGCCCCTGTGCTCGGCCCTGGGGAGGCCCCACCTCGAATGCTGGGCTCAGGGTTGGGCCCCTGGGGACAAGAAGGGCCTTGAGGGGCTGGAGCATGTCCAGAGAAGGGCAGCGGGGCTGGGGCAGGGTCTGGAGCACAAGTGTGCTGGGGGGCGGCTGAGGGGGCTGGGGGGGTTTAGCCTGGAGAAGGGGGGGCTGAGGGGAGCCCTTCTCGCTCTCTGCAGCTGCCTGAGAGGGGCTGGAGTGAGGGGGGGGCTGGTCTCTGCTCCCAAGTCACCAGTGATGGGACGAGAGGGAACGGCCTCAAGCTGCGTCAGGGGAGGTTTAGGTTGGAGATGAGGGAAAATGCCTTCCCAGCCAGAGCGGTCAGGGATTGGCACAGGCTGCCCAGAGAGGTGGGGGAGTCACCGTCCCTGGGGGGGTTCAAACACCGTGCAGACGTGGCACTTGGGGACACGGTTTAGGAGGCCTGGGGGTGTTGGGTTGGCGGTTGGACCTGATGTCTTTTCCGACCTTAACGATTCTGTGATTCCGTAATGCCGACGTGCCCTTGTGCGGAGGGTGCTTGAAATTTGGGGTGGGGGGGGGAGGAATCAAAATACCCAAGAGCAGGCTGTGGTTTTTCTGTCAGCCCTGATGCACCTGGGATGCCTGACCGAGCTCTCCTTTCATTTCCAGAGGCGTTCACGCAGGTAGCCCACATAACGCACGGCCTCATAAACCCGAACTGCGTTTTCAGTATAAAAACCCCCCTTTATTTCCATAGCGGGGTATCGGCTGCTGTCGCTGCTCGGCCGAATCGCCGAGTCCTGCTGCGCCGGGCAGCCCCGTGCAACGCTTCCCTTGTAGGGAACTGGGGGCATCCCAAAGCGCTCCCCCCACCCCCACAACACCCAGCCGTGAGCTTAGGAGGAGCAGTTTGTGACTGTGAAGGACTAGGGACGGCAACAGCCTGGATCTGCTTTTCCATGTGGATGTTTCCTCCAGGTGGGCTTAAGGGAATGGCTTTTTTTCCTGGGATTTCTGTTCATGCGGCAGCTCCAGGTGCACAAAGAACGTTAACGTCCGCCTCTAGCAGTGGCCGGTATCGCCGCTAGGATTTTTGCTTATACGGTGGTTTTTAGAAGGCAAACAAACGGAATCCTTTGTATAACAGGTGATTGTAACGTATTTAATTAACTCTTCCCTTCGCTGTGCTGTTGGACCTGGATTGACTTTACATATATATGTGAAGTCCCCCTCTGTGGTGGTTGTGGGGTCCCGCCTCGCTGGCGGTTAACAGGAGGCCTTTAGGGAACCCCTCCTTTTGGAGTGTGATGTTTGTCTGTCTGTAACGTTGCCTGGAACCGTCTTCCATCTCCCACAAAGAAGTCCTCGGGCGCCTCTCCCGTCCTCTACGACCTTTCAAAGATTTGGAAGAAATTTCCCTCCTTGCTGGCCCTCCTCCAAGCTCTTCGGCGCATCCACGGTCTGCTGCGGAGTCACCCGTCCCGCTGTGTGCTCTTAGACAGGCCGTCGACTTCAATCTTGCGATTATATATTGTTATTTTGATCTGGGGGGAGCTTTATCCAGTCCTTTTCCCATTTGTCCCTTGCTGGGCCCTCTCTGGTCTTATAGCTCTGTAAGAGGCGCAAAAACGATCCACCTTAGCCCCAAAAAAACTCTTTTGTTGCTCTTTGCTGCGAGGGTGGGCATCAGACCCGCTCTCTGAGCTGCTCTCCCGGAGGGACTGTGGTAACTGAGGCGGTGAGCGTCGTCTCGGCCGGGTGTGTGCTGGAAGCTGACGTGCTCCGTCAGCTCATCGGGCGGGTGGTGCTGCGCCGGCACCTTCGTTAGCCAGCCCCCGCGGCCCGAGCTGCGGCAGCGACGTCGCGTGAAGTCTCCTGGTGAAAATTTCGGGGGTATATTGATGGGAGACAGTGCGTTTTCATCTGGGGGAATTTGGGCTTTCTCTTAAGCCCACCTTAGGGCTGCGGGTACCTGCTCGCTTTGCTGCCCGTCCCCCCGCCTGCCCGCTGACGATGCCCGTGCTTTGCCGCCAGGTCCACGCCTGGGAGATCTCGGACCAGCTGCTGCAGATCCATCAGGATGTGGAGTCGTGCTACTTCGCGGCGCAGACCATGAAGATGAAGATCCAGACTTCCTTCTACGAACTCCCCACGGACTCCCATGCCTCGTTACGGGACTCTCTGCTGTCCCACATCCAGAACTTGAAAGACCTGTCACCGGTCATCGTAACGCAGGTAGGTGCTGAGCAGAGGGGTCGAAGGAGCCGCTCTAGAAACGTCCGGGAGGGAGGGAGGTCTGAGGCCGCCCGCAGCGGTAAAGCCTGGACCAGTCAGTCCTAACTTGCCGTCGAGAGCAGACCAGCAGCCAGGCTTGTGGCACAGCCCTGCTAGAGCCGTTCCTTACGGGAAACGCTTGCCTGCGGGTCTCACCGACGGTGGCCAGCTCCAGCTTTTGTCACTTCTGACTTTTTCTGAGCCAAAGCCCTTTGTCTCCCTTGGTTGCTTTTCCTCTGGAGAACAGAGAAGCGCGACGCCTGCAGCCAGCCCGGTCATGCCTCCCAGTACAGGATTGTTTCCCCTCCTTCATTATATTCCCTTAGTTAAATATTTTATCCCGTTGTTTGCTGTTTGGAGAGGGGAACCTGTGTTTTTCCCTGTGCTCTGCAATGGAGGCAAAGTGTTGATCTGCCCAGCAGCGCCCTGGGTGACTCCTCCGAGGCGCCGGCACGTTCTGGGGAATCCCTTTGCTCCCTGTCCGGCGTTCCCGTCGTCCCTCCGCCCCATCGACGCGGCCCTGCGACGCAGGCGCTGCGCGGACCGAGGCGAGGCTGCCTGTTCAGCCCCTACACAGCCCAGCGGAGAGCATCGCCCCGTCGGGGGCGGTGGGCGGTCCGTGGTTAGCCACAGGGGTTGCGCACGCAACGGGGACATCGCGAATTAATATCCCGCCTCCGCAGGCTCGGGGTTACCTGCCAGCCCTGCCGAGCTCGGGGCTGACGGTCGCAGCACCCTTCCTCCTGTGCTCTCGGGCAGATTTCATCAGTCACCACACTTAACTCTGGTTTTTCCTCCCCCCTTGCCCTTTCAGCTTGCTTTAGCAATAGCAGACCTTGCCCTGCAAATGGCTTCTTGGAAAGGCTGCGTACAAACACTGGTTGAAAAGTAAGTAATTGTTTATGTCGTTAAACTTTGAGCTGTTCCTTGAGTAGATGTTGAGTGGGTGGGCCTGCGCGGTCCGGAAAGGCGCGTGGCGGCGCACGGCCCGACCATAGGGAAGTTATTTCTCGATTAATAATTTAACGTGTTCTGGGAGACGCGCTGGAGGGAGAGGTGGGCCTGTCCATGTCCCTGTGTCACAGAGCGGCCGTGGCCGCGGCTCTCTGAGCCTCAGCGACTTGCTTCATCCCCGCTTTTGTTACGTGATGATCCCTCATCCCCTCCCAGCTTTAGCCGCAGCGCGGGGTTGAACGGGGAGGCCGAGCCGGTGGCTGCTGCTGTCGGGTGTCCCGAGGCACTCGCTCGGCCGGCGCAGTGATGCCCAATTTCTGTGTGGCAGCGCTTTCCGCTCTCCCGTGTTTGCCGACGGGGGATGCCACGTGCTGAGGTCTTGCTCGGGCACTTTGCCGTGGTCCCGTGGTGTTTCTGCAGCGGGAGGGAACTTGATGTGCTCGTGGGCTGGGGAAGCTTTTGCCAAAACCTTGAGCTAAACTACTGACAGAGACTCCTCTCGACAGGGCTCTGCCCTCGCAGCTGGACACCGGAGGGTGTTTGCAGCAACGCTTGTGCTGCATCTCTTCGAAACACCCCTCCGTCTCTCGCTGTGCCGTGAACCTCCGTGCCGATATTTAGGTTTTCTGCGCGCGCTTGGCTCTCACCTGCCTTCGTGCGCTCTCCTTCCTCCCCGTCGTTTCAGGTACAGCAACGATGTTACATCGCTGCCCTTTCTGCTGGAGATCCTCACGGTGCTGCCAGAAGAGGTTCACAGCCGGTCCTTGCGCATCGGAGCCAACCGCCGCACCGAAATCATAGAAGATCTGGCGTACTATTCCAGCACGGTCATCTCTCTGCTGGTAAGGAGACTGAGCAGCGACCGAGCCCCGGTCAGCTGCTGAAGGAGCTCATGCAGCTTCTTCTCCCCCTCCACATCGCTGATGCGGATTATTCCAGGTTGGATGTGATGAAAGAGCCGGTTGGTGTGAAACAAACTGATCAAAACCACTGTCGGGTTCCTGTTGTCAGCACTGGGTTGAAAAACGGAGCTAGTTAAGTCAACTTAACTTCGTCGTCCTCCCAGCTGGACCCTCCGTGGGGGGCCTGCCTTGTCCCTAGCTGGTGGTGCGGAGCGCCGTGTGTCTCCTGCCACTGGGAACTCTTGAGTTCAGGGGAAGGTCTTTAGTCCCCCGGTTTGTTGGCTCCGTAGCTGGCTTGGGCTGGAGTCCTGCGCAGGCTGCGGTGGTTTGGGGTTACCTGGTGGTTAAGCAAGGAGTTACTTCATCCCGTTATGGGGGGGGCAGTGTATGAGGGTCTTTAGGTCGTCTCTAGACCCACACATCTCTCTCTGTACGTGTTAGAAGGTCATTCAGGTGCTTAGAACTGCGCTTTCCCTCTCTTCTCCTGCCCCTTGCAAACGTAAGTACGTGCCTAATTTCTGACCATCGTGTGATAAGCTGAGGTTCCACGTTTAGCTGCAGGTCAGGTGTAGTGTTGGCCCAACGGGGACGCTGTAGCTGGATCTCCTGGTTCTTCTTCAAAGGTTTCCTCATCCAGGGAGTGTTGGTGCTCTCCAAAAACAAGACCGTTGTGGGCAGGGCAGGTTTGGGGAGCAGCGAGCAAGGGTTGAGGTGAATTGCTCCTTGCTGGCTCCTTCCTTTCCAGAGAGACATCTCATGTTCTTCAGCGTTGTCGGAGCTCAAGAAACGAGCAGCAGACCTGATCCCTGGCGCAGGCTTCAAACGGAGCACGTGCCGTAGCCTCTAGAGCGCCCCGTAAACGTCTGCCGTTTCACGGTGCTTATCTAAGGAAGGAGAGCGGACGTACCCTCGGCAGCGCGTATCGAGCCGCTCGTTCCTCCGAGCAGCCGGTTGACGTCGCCGTGCTGCAGACGGAGCCGAGGTTGGGTGCCTTCAATCGCGGTGTCTCGGCAGCCGTCGGCTGCTCTGCGGCCCCGTCTTTCCTCCGTGGGGTCTGTGGTCTCCCCGTCCCCCTGCCAGCCGCCTCCCTCTTGCCCTGCTAGCCTGCTGGTCAGTATTCCTTTCTTAATGGAATTGTAGCTGCTGGAGGTGGAATGAACCGTAGGATCTTCATCCATGTGAAATGACTCACGTTTTGCTGTGCTTTTTTAATGCCGCTTCTCCGAACGACAGAATTTCAGTCTCCCCCGATACGTGCCTACACTCCGCCGTTAGGCTGGCGTTTAGGTTTCCTTCTCATGGATGAGCGAATCTGCAGGGCTGTAGTTTTACACAGGACCTCGTTCTCTTCCTCAATGAATACTTCTTCACGTCTTTCCTAGCTCTCGCGTGCAGCATCTTTGCAGGTCCCCGGTGCCGTGCTGCACAGAAATGGGCGGGGAGGGCTCTGGGCTTGCTCTCAGGAGCCGGAGGGAAGGGCGATGCCCTCCTTGGGGTTTGATTCTGTGCCCAGAGAAGCCTCGTTTCTTCCTCCAGACTCGTGTAACCTGCCCTTTCATTTACCCCTCCCGCCTCTCAGATGTTACCTGCAGTCCCCCTGCGATGCCCCTTCCCTCCCTGGATCCCCTTCTCCCACGGGACCCAACACCAACTCAACCCCCAGCACTTTTCCTTCCTTTCATCTGGAGAAGAGGATGGAGCAGAGGTCAGGAGAGCTCAGTTTAAGTTTGCACCTGGCCTGAAACCTTTGCAGAAGGTCCCCGTTCTGTTTCCACGCTGCTCTTTGTGGGCCTGGGGTTAAGAAAGTCACAGAGAGTATCTGGAATAGAGATACGAGCGCGGCAGGTGCTTCTGGTGGGTGTTTCACGTTTGTGCAGCGCCTGGCTTTGGCTCTTCCCACGGGGGCCTGGGAAGGAGGCTTCGTTTTCCAGAGTTACTCCGGGAACTCTGGAGGAAGGGGCATCGTGATGACCAAGGATCATAGAGTCATTTAGGTTGGAAAAGACCTTTAGGTCATGGAGTCCAACCGTTAACCCGGCACTGCCAAGCCCACCCTAAACCATGTCCCTCAGCGCCACGTCTGCACAGCTTTGAAACACCCCCAGGGCTGGTGACTCCCCCACTTCCCCGGGCAGCCTGTGCCAGCGCTTGATGACCCTTTTGGTGAAGGAATTTTTCCTAATTTCCAGTCTAACCCTCCCCTGGCGCAGCTTGAGGCCGTTTCCTCTCATCCTATGTGTCAGGACACAGAGTTGAGCTGTGTCCTCTGCTCAACACCAACTTAGGTCACGCTTGAGAAGGCTCCCTTCCCCGCTTAAGCTGCATTTAGCGCAGCAGAGGTCCATGCCGTTACCGCCACAGCCATTAGGGGAGCCCAGCTCCACTTCTTCCATAGCCTTAGTTGTCTTTGAACACATCCTCACTCAACTCTGAAACTCCTCTCACCTTCCTCGAGGCCCGGCGCGGTGCCGTGCCGTCCCTCCGAGCCGCCTCCAGCCCTCGGCTCTCTTCCGCGGACGTCTCGGAGAAGCCCGGCTGTCACATCGGTGAGGCAGGCGATGTCACCTCGCTCCGGCTGCTCGCAGCCTTACCGGGGGCGATGCGAGGCACCGCCGTTGGATCGCCGAGGGTCGTAGCCCTGTCGTAAGACTTCCTTTTCTGACTTCCTCCGCATCTGCCTGGAGCTTGGGTGGCAAATCCCAGCAGGGGCATTTCAACCACCTGCCTGAAGAGCAAAATTAAATATTCTGTGTAGGATTTAAATGCTAAATTCACTTTCCTGAGTTATAAAATGGGGTTTTAAAACATTGTGCAGGAACTGTGATGAAATATGATATTCCACCTCCAGGATTGGAGTGTAAAGGGAGGAGCGAGGGTCTCTGGAAGCTCTCGTGTGCAGGATTGCTTGGCCAGCCTCGGCTCCCTTCTGGGCATCCTTCTCCAGGTCCTGCCTGTCCACCTGTTCTTCCTTTCCCCCAGCCTGGCAAGGCCAGGCTTTCCCTTGGTGTTGGGTCTTGGTAAGGGTCGCTGTTAGGTGCTGTTGTGCAGCAGAAGTGTTGCCCATCGCTGGAAATGAGGGCTGGCTGCTGCCAGACCCACATCCCGTCTCCGACACTGCAATGGTGTGTTCGGGCTGACGCAGGTTGGCCTTTGGGGTAGGTCTGACCCCCAAGACCGATCTTAGACTCATAGAATCGTTAAGGTTGGAAAAGACCTCTGGGACCATCAAGTCCAACCGGCAGCCCAACACCCCCAGGCCTCCTAAACCATGTCCCCAAGTGCCACGTCTGCACAGTGTTTGAACCCCCCCAGGGACGGTGACTCCCCCACCTCTCTGGGCAGCCTGTGCCAGGGCCTGACCCCTCTGGCAGGGAAGGCATTTTCCCTCATCTCCAACCTAAACCTCCCCTGACGCAGCTTGAGGCCGTTCCCTCTCGTCCTGTCCCTGGTGCCTTGGGAGCAGAGACCGACCCCCCCCTCACTCCAGCCCCTCTCAGGCAGCTGCAGAGAGCGAGAAGGGCTCCCCTCAGCCCCCTCTGCTCCAGGCTAAACCCCACCCAGCTCCCTCAGCCGCCCCCCAGCACACTTGTGCTCCAGACCCTGCCCCAGCCCCGCTGCCCTTCTCTGGACACGCTCCAGCCCCTCCAGGCCCTTCTTGTCCCGAGGGGCCCAAACCTGAGCCCAGCATTCGAGGTGGGGCCTCCCCAGGGCCGAGCACAGGGGCCCCATCCCTGCCCGGCCCCTGCTGGCCACACCAGTGCTGACACAAGCCCGGGGGCTGGTGGCCTCCTTGGCCACCCGGGCACTGCTGGCTCATGCCCAGCCGGCTGTCAGCCAGCCCCCCCAGGGCCTTCTCTGCCGGGCACTTCCCAGCCCCTCTGCCCCAGGCCTGGGGCGCTGCCTGGGGTTGGTGTGACCCAAGGGCAGGACCCGGCACTGGGCCTTGTTAAACCTCACACAACTGGCCTCGGCCCATGGATCCAGCCTGCCCAGGTCCCTCTGCAGAGCCTTCCTGCCCTCCAGCAGATCGACACTCCCGCCCAGCTTGGTGTCACCTGCAAACTCACCGAGGGCGCACTCGATCCCCTCACCCAGATCATGGATAAAGACATTAAACAAGGCTGGCCCCAACACTGAGCCCTGGGGAGCCCCGCTCGTGCCCAGCCGCCAACTGGGTTTAGCTCCGATCACCCCAACTCTCTGGGCTCGGCCACCAGCCGGGTTTTACCCAGTGATACCTTTTCTATGGTAGTGGTTATTTTATCTTCTCTTTGGTAGTACTTGTTTTGGATGAGGAATATTAAATGGAGATTTGAGTGACTTTAGGGATTTATTACCTACGGAGCTTGTTCACGTCTGCGCTCCACCAGTCTGAGGCAGGATTCCACAGAAAACTGGTGGGCTGGGAATGAATGAAAACACTCAAACTGCTTTTCTCGCTTCTGTAACAGCAGCTGAAGGCGACCGAGAGGTGTTTGCCTCTGCCCTACATCTCACCAAGCCCAGGGCTACTTTCCTGGGGGGTGGGGATGTTGGAAGCAGTCTGCTTCCTTGCGTGTGCTCCGTGTGGACCTGCAGAGGATGCTCAGAGCCCACCAGCTCTTGAGAGGATGATTGTGGAACGGTCACGTCCCTGAATACCAAACCGGCGCGGGGCCACGGCCACCCTAGGTAGCGAAGTCCTCTCTGCTGGGGTGGGCGCCCTCGGGTGTCTCCTGGTGCGAGTGCCGCCCCCGCGATGGTACAGCGCTGCCGCTTGGTCGCTGGGCGTTGTGCCTGCCTTCGGAGGGGTCGCTGCCGGCTGCCCCGGGCCCCCTCTTTCATGCTAAGATTCATTGTGGGGCTCTTGATGCTGATTGCAGAGAACTCCAGGATGGTTTTCCAACAGTTACTTCCTATTTTGCTTCTGAAATGACATGTTGGAGTCGGTTCTAAGCAGTTCTTCCTTGTCCTGCCGTAGATGACGTGCGTGGAGAAAGCGGGCAATGATGAGAAGATGCTCATCAAAATCTTCCGGTGCTTGGGGAGCTGGTTCAACCTGGGTGTCCTGGACAGCACCTTCATGGCCAACAGCAAGTTGCTGTCGCTGCTCTTCGAGGTGCTGGTGAGTATTTCTCTTGGGAATGAGGTGGGGGGCCGTGGGTACCGCGATGGTGTCACTTAAATCTGAGAGCCTCTGAAGCGACGCTGCTTTTCCACGTGGGGAAGGTGAGTTTCATTCTTCCCATCCCGAGCAGGAACCCTCTGCTCTTTGCCTTGACCAGCTCCTTACAGCGTGCTGTCCCTCTCTGCTAGCAGGCAGGGAAGAGCAAGCCCTCGGCACACTGGCAGCGCTGTGCTGCCTGAAGTGACAATCTTCCTCCTGTACCGGTTGTCCGCCTTGGGGGGCAGTCGGAGAGCAGCAGCACAGCGCAAGAGTCCCCTTCTGGCCGCCGCCGCGAGTTCCCACGCCTCTTCCCTGCCTCCCGTTAGCCCTGGGAAGCTTAGAAGGTGGCACATAAGCAACGCCTGATATCGGCTCTCAAGGGCGAAACCAGAAGTACGCTTCAGGGTTTCCTCTCCCTGTGTGCTTGGCCCTTAGCTCAGGATTTGTGATGCGAGGAGAAGGCTGAGGGACAGAAAGTATTGGCAGAGCTTTCAGATGCAAAGTAAAAAGTGTGTGTGTTTCACAGAATCATTAATGTTGGAAAAGACCTCTGGGATCACCAAGTCCAACCACCAACCCAACAACCCCAGGCCTCCTAAACCATGGCCCCAAGTGCCACGTCTGCACGGTGTTTGAACCCCCCCAGGGACGGTGACTCCCCCACCTCTCTGGGCAGCCTGTGCCAATCCCTGACCGCTCTGGCAGGGAAGACATTTTCCCTCATCTCCAACCTAAACCTCCCCTGACACAGCTTGAGGCCGTTCCCTCTCGTCCCATCACTGGTGACTTGGGAGCAGAGACCAGCCCCCCCCTCACTCCAGCCCCTCTCAGGCAGCTGCAGAGAGCGAGAAGGGCTCCCCTCAGCCCCCTCTTCTCCAGGCTAAACCCCCCCAGCCCCCCCAGCCGCCCCCCAGCACACTTGTGCTCCAGACCCTGCCCCAGCCCCGCTGCCCTTCTCTGGACACGCTCCAGCCCCTCCAGGCCCTTCTTGTCCCGAGGGGCCCAAACCTGAGCCCAGCATTCGAGGTGGGGCCTCCCCAGGGCCGAGCACAGGGGCCCCATCCCTGCCCGGCTCCTGCTGGCCACACCAGCGCTGACACAAGCCCGGGGGCTGGTGGCCTCCTTGGCCACCCGGGCACTGCTGGCTCATGCCCAGCCGGCTGTCAGCCAGCACCCCCAGGGCCTTCTCCGCCGGGCACTTCCCAGCCCCTCTGCCCCAGGCCTGGGGCGCTGCCTGGGGTTGGTGTGACCCAAGGGCAGGACCCGGCACTGGGCCTTGTTAAACCTCACACAACTGGCCTCGGCCCATGGATCCAGCCAGTTTTTTCTCAGAGAAGAGTACCCTGCCTAAGCCATGAGCGTCAGCATCTCTAGGAGGATGCTGTGGGGTGTGGGGTGCCGTTTGGCTGTTTGGGGGGGGGGGAAGGTGCCCCTGCAGCTCCTTCAGGATTGTTCTTTCCTGCCCACCTTCTCTTTTGGCCCAGAGAGTATGCGTTCCGAGGTGAGCACCCTTCCCTCTTCTCATGTAAGCCTGAAAGCCTCCAAAACCTCTGGATGCCCTTGCCTGGTTTTACCGAAGCCCTTCCCGGCCCGCTGGCGCTGCTGCTCCCCTCGGGAACCGCGGCTTTCCCCGCAGAGCCGGCCGGAGCGATGGCAAGAAACAAGCTCAAAGGCTGTTTAATCTTCTATTTATATCTCTTCTCCTTCTTTCTACCATACTAATCATCAGTTTTGGAGCCTAGTTTAGGCAGACACCTTGTCTAGCTCGAGCAGGAGCCAGGTGCCATTCGTCTGCGACGGCTGCAAAACATCCAGAGCAGAATAGGTTTAACATCTGAGGAAAGGCCCTTTCTAGCCCTTACCGTGGGTGTGCCGCTGCTGCCAGAGCAGGTGCCAGGCGTGCTTCTGAGCGTATTTGGACTTTAAATGAGAGGGGGTTTTGGTGTGAAAGGCGTCGCGCTTGGGCCTTGCTCCGAGCCCAATTGTTTTACGGGGCTCTCAACAAAATACGTTCGCTCAGCGCGTCGCTGAAGTAAGCATGCCGTCGTCACGGGTCTAAGTGTTGATCAGTTTGGGCTTTCAAAGTTGTCTGTTGTTCAAGAAGCTGCATTCGCTTAATACCAAAATGAGCATTTTTTGGGTGGTTTGGTTTGTTTTCTTCCCAGCTTTTCAGTAAAACGATATTTTATCCCTTTTCTGACATTTTCACCTTGGAAAATTAACTACTGAAGGCATTTGGGCTTTTTTTTCCTGCTCCTAACTGGAATCAGGAGCGCTGCAGGGGCCGGTGAGGCAGGGAGGTTAGGAGAATCCCGCATCGCTGCGACAGGGAGGGCGACAAACTGAGCAAGCAGGAGGAGGAACCCCCGGAGGACAGAGGTTCCTGCTGCGGCGCCAGCCGGACCCGTGCCCCAGCGCAGGAATTGTCTGTTCCTCCTCCCGTCGTTAAACAGGACCCCTCGTTTGCCTCGGTTCCGCGGTGCCGGCTCAGTTAACGGCAAAGGCGGGTGAGATCCCGGTCAGTGGGGGAAGGAATAGACGATGCTCGTGCCGGCAGCCAGCTCCCGAGCGGTGCCGCGGCAGAAACCCGTCTCCTCCAGGACAGGGCGTTCGGCTCACGGGGCTTTTTGTCGTGTTAATGTCGCGTTTAAATCAGGCCTTTTCCTTCCTCCCTCCGTCCCCCTTCGCGCGGGACCGTGAGCTGTTTTCCAAACGCCACCTCGAGCGAAGGGACGGACGTGGAGTTACTGCTCCTTCGTTTCCTCTCTCCTCCTCAGCACGCTGGTCTTGCCGCCCTCCTTCATAGCTCACGTCTCCTCGAGAGCTGTTAAAGCACCCATTAAATCACCCTTGCACAATCCCTACGAACGTCCGGGGCCTGAAACCCGCTCGTTCACCCCCGGACCCTCGCAGTGATAAATATTCCGAAAGGCGCTTGTGAGAAACCCCGTCTCCATCCTCGCCGAGGACTCGGTGATCCCCACGGGCCCCTTCCGACGAGAGACGCTCCGTGATTCCGTGACCCGCCAGGGCACGGAGCGGCGCGACGTTCTGGTTCCTTCCGCGCCGCCGCGGGTTTCGGTTGGCGTTTTTCCTTCCTTCCCAAGGGAAGGGTTCCTCGCGGGAGGGTCGGTTTTGACCTCAAGTGTTCGGGGTGGTAAAGCAGCACGGGCTTTGCAGGGCTGGCAGGAGCGGCTTGTGGGGAGCTGTGGCTACGGAGAAACCCTACAAAGTATTTCAGCACCAACAAAAGTCTAGTTTTTCCGTTACCATCTCATTTCATAGATAATCACCGGCCTCTCCCGCTTATTTCTTGCAGCAACAAGACAAGACGTCGTCGAACCTCCACGAAGCCGCTTCGGATTGCGTGTGCTCAGCCCTCTACGCCATCGAGAACGTGGAGACGAACCTTCCCCTGGCCTTGCAGCTTTTCCAGGGCGTCCTCACGCTCGAGAGTGCCTACCACATGGCTGTAGCACGCGAGGACCTGGACAAGTAAGTGAACTACAGCCGTGGCTGTGCCCGGGAAGGAGGGCGAGGTACGGTCGTTAACCGTCGCCGTGTCTGCCCGCGGTTGTTTTTGGAACCCGTGGAGGTTGCGTGCGATGCTCTCAAGTCTCTTACGCAAATAAGAACAAAGGCAAGGGAAGGGAATGACTCCCTCGCCCTCGGTGCACCGATTTGTGCTCCGGGCTCAGGCTTTGGTAGAGTTAGGCTACCCCAAGGCTCAGCTCGCTGGGATGCTTGGTCTTCCGTGCAGCGGGCAAAGCTCGAGGGAGGAATCTGAGGTGCAGCTGATGCGCTGCCAGCCTTAAAACAGAGTTTAGAAGCGACCCCGTTGCTCCTACTGCCTCCTCTCTGCAAACATGCCTACCTGGCGCGGCCGTTCCCCCGTGGAAAGAGGACTGGATGCGCCGGCTGGGTCATCAGCCCCTCGTTCTCGGCTTAAAGATAGCGTAGCCTTCGTGCCTTGATGGAGCAGGCTGAAACCAGCGCTTCGCGCGCGCTGGCTGCTGTGAAGTGGTGCTGCTCTGAGTGGAAGCCCCCTGACCTCCGGCCTCAGCCGATTCCAGGCCCGTTCGTGCCTATCCTCTTTTGCCAGCGTTGGCTGAACTCGAACGGCTCCCCAGCCGGTGCGTATTCCGGGTGCACGTGTAGGTAGGAAGCAGCCAGCCTCGAGTTTGCGTAGACAGACCCAGCTCTTTCCATCCTGCCAGATGCCTTTCTGTTCCCTGGGAGATCTTCGGTGCCCCCCGTTCCGAATCCAGCTTCCCTGAGCACACCCGAGGGGTACGTGCTGCTCCGGGAGGGATCTCGCTCCTGCGTGTCGGCGTCGTGGCTTCCCCGCGTGCGGGCAGCAACCCCCCTGGCACCTCTCGCCTTGCTCGTGGCCTCGCGCTGTCAGTGGTTCGGTCATCCTGGGACCGATGAGTCCATCGGTGGGAGGTCAGAACTGGACAACTTTTCCTGCTCAGTTTCAGGTGGTTTTCATTCTTCTGCACAGATATTGTATCCTGGCTTTATCACAGAACCGTTAAGGTTGGAAAAGACCTCTGGGACCACCAAGTCCAACTGGCAGCCGAACACCCCCAGGCCTCCTAAACCATGTCCCCAAGTGCCACGTCTGCACGGTGTTTGAACCCCCCCAGGGACGGTGACTCCCCCACCTCTCTGGGCAGCCTGTGCCAATCCCTGACCCCTCTGGCAGGGAAGGCATTTTCCCTCATCTCCAACCTAAACCTCCCCTGACGCAGCTTGAGGCCGTTCCCTCTCGTCCCATCACTGGTGACTTGGGAGCAGAGACCGACCCCCCCCTCACTCCAGCCCCTCTCAGGCAGCTGCAGAGAGCGAGAAGGGCTCCCCTCAGCCCCCCCTTCTCCAGGCTAAACCCCCCCAGCCCCCCCAGCCGCCCCCCAGCACACTTGTGCTCCAGACCCTGCCCCAGCCCCGCTGCCCTTCTCTGGACACGCTCCAGCCCCTCAAGGCCCTCCTTGTCCCGAGGGGCCCAAACCTGAGCCCAGCATTCGAGGTGGGGCCTCCCCAGGGCCGAGCACAGGGGCCCCATCCCTGCCCGGCCCCTGCTGGCCACACCAGCGCTGACACAAGCCCGGGGGCTGGTGGCCTCCTTGGCCCCCTGGGCACTGCTGGCCCCGGTGAACGCCGGTAGCGCTCGCTCTTCGTTACGTGGCTGGCGCCGATGGATGGGGATGAGATCGGTCGTGAGGTTGGTCTGGAACCTCCCTAGCACAAACGGGTGCTCCCCCTTCAGCGCAGCCTGCTGAGCACCCCGCTACCCAACTGCTCAACCCTTCCCTCAGCTGGGCCTTACCCAGTTTAACCAGCTTCTCTGTGACGCCGTGATCTCCTGATCTGCTCCGTTTCTCCCCTTTTAAAACATTGCTGATAAGGATAAGGTGGGTCCAATCAGTCTTTGCTCAACCCTTGTTGTGTTTAGCCTCTTTCCCTCCCACTCCCACGTATTTGGATAATTAGGTAGGGACTTGCCCGTGCCCCCGAGGGCGCATGAGCTGCCCCGTATTTACCAGACCCTCTGTCCCCGTGGCCAAATACGAGCGCGCTCTGTGGCTCCGCACGGTGTTGCCATCGACGGAAACCGCAAAACCAGCGGCGAAGCTGTAGGACAGTCGCTGGGTGCCGGATTTTTGACTTGCGGGATGGCAGCCAGCCAGTCCCCGCTCCTTCCACCCGCAAGCGAGCAGATCCTCGTGTCTCAGTAGCCTCCGCCAGCCTTCGCCGCTCCTGTTCGGGCACAGCAGTGAAAACCGATGCACGTTCACATAGTTTTAGCTGTGCCGCAGCTCTTTCCCCGTGCCGGCGGTTCCGCCGGCTCTTTGTTACGGCTGGAAAATCCCGCGCCGTTTCTGCGACTGTCCTCGGCAGGGCCTGACGCCGGTTCGGCTCCCGGCGGTTCTCGCTTGATCCCCCGCTCATCTCGCCTTCCGGAATCCAGCTGCCTGCTTCTCAGTCCTCCTCCCCGACGGCCCTTCAGCTGCCTGGAGGCGCGTGCCTCGCTGCTGAGCCTTTTCGGATGATTTAGGCTCAAGAACTCAAGGAGCATCCTCCTCCCCTCGTTTCAGCTTGGGGTGCAAAGCCCAGATAAGGCGTGTGCCTTCGACTTCAGGAAATCCCGCGCCTCCGCCGCGCTGAGACGGCCACAGGCGACACGAGTAGCTCCTCCTCAAAGCCAGCCCTCTCGAAATCGAGAATTATAGCGGCATCTCTTCCCGTTTATCCTTCCATTTAACACTAACAGAATTAGCCTTCGGTTGTCAGGCCCGTAAAAGTGTGTTACAACCACCCCTCTGCTGGGTGAGGGTGACTCCGCGACAGCACCTCCGTGACTCTCTGAAAAATCTGAAAGCTTCCACCTTCGGGAACGGCTGGGGCATGGAATAATCAGTAGCGCCTGTTCTCCAGCCTCCGTCGGGAGAAGGTAGCCTCCCCTAAACGCTTCCAGGTACTGTATATACAGCGCGGGCGGCGTCTCGCCCTGTTCGGTCTGCTGCTGGCGATACGCTGCGGAGCGGCCGGCTTGCGTGAAGGGTGAAGCCTTTTGGGCTTAAAAAAACAACAATCTAACAATCTCAGGTTGGGGGGAGTCGCCTCTGACTTTAAGACAGGCTTTAGGGCGTGTTTGCAGCACATCTGACGCGTGCTGCTTTAGGATTTCCTAAACCTCTCCAGGACAGGAGCGTGAAAATCAAAGCCCAGGACTTAATGGCTTATCTTGTACCTCCCCCCCCCGCCAAAATCCCTGATTTGAGGTCGTTTCCTCGGCGAGGAGCCGTCCTCGGGCCGACGCCGTGCTTGCTCCGTCACACCGTGCCGCGGCTCCGGGATGGTCGCTGCCCTCTCGGGTTCGGCAATCTTAAAGCAGGGTAAAGCTTGTCGTTCACCCCAGCCGCTAAATTGTTTCTGCCTTAAGAGCAGCTGTGGTTTTACTGTCCCCTGTAAAGGCCGTGGGACATCCCGGGTTTATTTTTAAAGTAGATTTGTGTATTTGTCTTCTGAAACGAGGCACCTTCCGGCTGCTGGATCGGCCTCAAGCTGCAGGCGGCCTCGTCGCCCGGTGCTGTGGGTAATATGAAAATTTCATAAGATTTGCCTACCCAAACCCAGGCGTTTTCACCTACTTCTGAAGAAAGCCAAGTTCCCCTATTTAAGTGTTTCTCAACTGCTGACAGAAAGCTAAAGCAGAAGTTGGTATTTCTTGCTCTGAGACGAGGCTCCAGGGCTCGTTACCCCCACGGACCAAACCTCTCCTGTGCCGGAGTATCTGGTCCCACGTGCGAGATCGTCCTGACTCGTGTCCTGTGTTTTTTTGTTTTTTTTTTCCACCAGGGTGCTCAATTACTGCCGTGTTTTCACCGAGCTGTGCGAGACGTTCCTAGATAAAATAGTTTGTACGCCAGGCCAAGGGCTGGGCGACCTGCGGACGCTGGAGCTGCTGCTGATATGTGCAGGTCACCCGCAGTACGAGGTGAGTGAGGTTCACCCGCGCCCCCCCTCCTCACCCCCTGTTGCCAAACCTCGCTCCTCCAGAGTCGAGCCAGTGGAAGAACCTCCCTCTTCTATCGCCACGTGGTCGGGAGGCCTCCGCTCCTGCGAGCCGCCGGCCTTGCGACGCCCGCTCTGCGTTCGTGACGCAGAAATCTGCCTCAGCTGCCCTTTCCCGGCGCCCCGGATGCGTGGGACCGCGAGCGCGGCTCCGCTATTTGCTTTCCACGCGTGCCGCTTCACGCTGAGCGTTGCGGGGATCGCAGCGTGGCTCGTGGTGACCTTGTCCTCCCAGTTAAATACTTTTCAGAGTCAAAGCCCCCCCCTTCCCTCCTCCCTTAAACACAGAGCATGGGTTTTAAGATGCGGGCTCTCCTTTTAGCCCCACTTTCTCTTCCAAAACCGGTAATTAAATCCCAGTAGCTGATGCCTGGCTGACTTGTGTCCGTGTTCGGCGGGCGGAGGTCCCTCTGCAGAGGGCTCGTCCTGCTACGTGGGGCACGGGGGGGCAGGGAGGTGCCAGCTGGGAGTTGCCCGGGGGTGCTCCCGTCCCTCCCTCCGCCTTTAAGGCTCCCCTGGGGGAGGGAGGCGGCCGCCGCAGCGATGGATGCAAAGTGGGAATGGAGAGAGCTAGTGCCCTCCCCAGGACTGGGTTTCCCAGAGCCTGGCAGTACCTCAGACCCCAGAACTGCGTTAGCTATGGCACGAGGGCTGCTGCGACACAACCCTTCGGGGCTTGTTTGCCGTGGAGATTGTGGGGTAGCTGTGCTTCCTCAGGTCTCTGCGGGGCTGGCTCGGGACTCGGCGCCTCTTTTAGTCCCCTGCCCGGGCCTGTTGAGCTCAGTCTCCCTTGGGCACGACCTTGTCCTGCGCCAGCGATGCTTAGGAGGAATTGAAGCTCTGCAGCTGCTCCTGAAAAAGATCTGCACTCCTTATTTTTCCCGCAATAAGCACATTTATAAAGCAGCTGTAGGCTTTGGAGCAACGTCCCCTTCCAGCCTGAGCCGCTCCCGTGGAGGTGTTTTGCCCCTGCCTGGGGCTGCTGCCCCCCTCGCATCGGCAGCCCAAGCCCCTGTGCTCCCCGAGCCGGTGCACAGGCGGCGAGGATCGGCTCTGGGAGGGCAAACTCCTCCACCGCTGCGGCTCTCTGGGGATGGGAGCGTACCTGGGCACCCAGCGCCTCCTGCGCGAGCGAACCGCGTCGCAAATCTCTTGCTGGCGGATTTGACTGATGTGAGATGAGGTGACGTCCGGGCTTTAAAGCAAGAGCGGGTTCCTGTGCTTCGGTGTTCGTTTTGCAGGGAAAGAGGCTTTACCTCTGAGGGCCGGTGGCAGGTTTTCGGATTAACTTTAAAATCCCTTCTGAAGTGAGACCGGTGAAGCTGAGGGAACCAGTCCGCCTTTCACCATCGCGTGACGGAGCAGCACCGATGGAGAGCTGTGGTTTTCCATCCCCCCCACGCTGCAGGCACCCCGGCGGAGGCTCCCCCGTCGGGAGCACCAGCAGAGCGGAGAAAAATAAAACATTCTTGTTGATAAAGAGACGCTGAATTTCTTTTTTTTTTTTTCTTTCTAATCAGGTCGTAGAAATTTCCTTCAACTTCTGGTACAGGCTGGGGGAGCACCTCTACAAGACGGACGATGCCGTCATCCACAGCATCTTCAAAGCCTACATCCAGCGCCTTCTGCACGCTCTGGCCAGGCACTGCCAGCTTGACTCGGACCACGTAAGGCCGCGTTTGCCTGGTTTCCTCTGGGGGCAGCGGGGTGGTGGGATGCGCCTGGCCTCGCTGCCGGTGGCTCCCGGTAGCTACAGGGCTCTTGCGGGTCCTGCAGCTGCAGTAACTGCAGAGAGAGAGGGCTGAGAGTAATCAAAATCGTCGTATTAAACCTCTTTTCCTGAAGTTGGTTCATGTTCTAACAGAGCTCTCTGGGGTCTGGGGGGTGACCCTCTCCTGCCCCCCCACCCCAGGTGGTTCCCATTTCGAGAGCTGCGGAGAGATGGACTGTCCCCTGCTCGGGGGCGTTTTTGTTGGGCTAAAGCTTGCACGGCTCGCTAGCCGCAGTGCTGTCGTCGTCCTCCTCGAAGTCTGGCATGCGTTATCCTTCCTCCATCCCCACCTCTGCTCCTCACCCCCTTGATTTCCATCCCTTCCCCTGCGTGTCAGAGCGGGAATACATGGCGTGTCTTCGGGCCGTTGGCGTTTTCTTTGCGCAGGGTTCTCCCTCAAATCCTCTTCTGTAGCTTGGTCTGGGGAGGGGAGCTCAGAAATGACGGATCTCGTCTTGTCCTAGCCGTGGGTGGGCGGGAACGCGGCTTTCTCTGAGCCGCTCCCACCCTTTTTGCTCCCCCTCGTCTCCTCAGGAGGGTGTCCCGGAGGAGACGGACGACTTTGGGGAGTTCCGGATGCGGGTCTCGGACCTGGTGAAAGACCTGATCTTCCTGGTGGGATCGGTGGAGTGTTTTGCTCAGGTGGGTCTGCGGGAGCGTGGCGAGGCACGCTGGCACCCATCGCTGCGCGGGAGGTAGCCGAGCCCGGGTGGCCCTAGGGGTGGGGAGGAGGTCACGCGGGTTGTCTCCTCGGGCACGAGGGAGCGGCCGCGTCTTGAAGCAGGTGCTGGGGGACCGTTCTGGGAGAAGCAGCAGGTCTCACCGTGGGAGGTGCTGGCTGGGGAGCGGGACTCTGCCCCCAAAATACCACGGCCATCTGTGGAAGGTGGGGGTTTCTCCGTGCCAGGAGCCTGGTATTTCAGGCGTGGGAGGAGGCGACCTCGGGTGGGGGTTCGTGACCGATTTGTAGCGTCTTTTGTGACCGATTCTCTTTCCTGCAGCTTTATGCGACTCTGAAGGACGGGAATCCACCCTGGGAAGTGACAGAAGCTGTCCTCTTCATCATGGCCTCCATAGCGAAGAGCGTTGACCAGTGAGTGTTGACCGTCCTCCTCGTAAGGGCTGTGGGGTCAGGGGTTGCCTCCAAGCGAGTTTTGCAGAAGACACCTGCAAACATCCCAAGGACTCTCCTAGAAACATCCTTCGCCGGGCAGGAACATTTAAAAACCACACTTTAGTGCAGGTAGCCCTCAGCATTCGTGGCCTGCGCTGCCGCAACGCTGTACCCCTTGCTGGTGGGAGCAGTGCTGTCGCCCAAGGATCGAGGCCTCCGCTTCCTGGCCAGGAATACGGGTCCAGGACGGAGCTTGGGACTGCGTGAAGCAGTTGGACCTTCTCAGGTCTCCTCTCTGCCTGCCTGGGGAGTTTAATGCCTCATGCTTGAGTTCAGCCCTGATAAATTGGATAAGGGTTTGTTTCCCCGTAGCGTATCTCTTAAAAGCAAAGGATTTTGGGTTGTCCCTCCGCAGCCGGAGCGGGGAGAGCCACCTCCAGGTAGTGAATTGTCCCACATATCTTTAGAGAAGGCGAAATCACTTTCTGGAAGCGCCTTTCCTCCCCAGTTAGTGGTATGGAAGCGTTGACAGCTGACATCCAGGGCGGTGAGAGCGTGGTGAGTCCTCCTGCCCTCCCGACGCAGTGGGACGGCCCGGCTGGCCTTCACCGGCCCGGGGGTCTGGGGGAGTCGCCGCGTTGGCTGTACGCTCGCTGGCTCCCCTTATCTCTGTCAAGGCTGCTCTTGCTCCTTTTTATCAGCAGTTTTTTGGTTTCTGCTTTGTTTCCGAGAGCGCCGGCCTCTCGTGGCCTTGCGCTGCTGGAGCACGGGGGAGTCTGTTCCCCACCAGCGTCTCCCACGAGGTTCTTGCTCGCCCCGTGGCTCTGCCGAGCTTGGCTCCGCTCTTGCCATGAGAGAGAACGATGCCGTCCGCCGGGCGAGCCAGCCGGAGCCCCGCTCTCGCACCCTCCCACACCGGGAACAGGCTCCTCTGGCTTTGCGCAGTCCCGGCAGGGTTATTTAGCTTTGTTCTTGTGCCACGAGCACTCGAACTGGAGGTATTTAGTTTCTTCCGCTCTGTTTGGTAAAGCTGGAGGCTCCTGCGCGCCTGGATCCCAGCTCCAACAGCCCCGAGCCCCCCGCCAGCCCACATCCCAGCTACCCAGCGCACCACGGCTGCAGGGTTTGCCTGGCCGATTCTGCGCGACGCGGGAGTCGACCAGGCTCAACAAAACCAGCTGCTCTGTGGGAACGGCCCGGGAGCCGCCTCGGGGCTAAGCTGGCTGCCTTTTCCCCCGCAGGGAGAACAACCCGACCCTGGTGGAGGTGCTGGAGGGGGTGGTTCGCCTCCCCGAGACGGTGCACACCGCCGTCCGCTACACCAGCATCGAGCTGGTGGGAGAGATGAGCGAGGTGGTGGACAGAAACCCCCAGTTCCTGGGTGAGTCCCTCCTGCTGGACGCGCCACCGCTCTGCCCGGCGGCGAGCCTGCCCCCCAGGAGCCCTCCTCACCCCGGCGCTCTCCTCCGCAGATCCCGTGCTGGGTTATTTGATGAAAGGTCTGTGCGACAGGCGGCTGGCCTCGGCGGCAGCCAAAGCCATCCACAATATCTGCTCGGTATGCCGGGACCACATGGCTCAGCACTTTAACGGGCTGCTGGAGATAGCCCGTTCCCTCGACTCCTTCACGCTCTCTCCGGAGGCCGCTGTGGGGCTCCTGAAAGGTGCGTATGGAAAAGCTGTCGGTGGGGTGGGGTGTTTTTGTGGGGGGGTGTCACTCACCACGGATGCCGTAACCCTATTTTCACATGGTTTTTCTTAGATGAGAGTGTCTCGGTTTGCCCTGAGGTGCCCCACGTGTCCACATTTCATAGAATTCTAGACTGGTTTGGCTTGGAAGGGACCTTTAGAGGCCACCCTGCCCAACCCCCTGCAGTGAGCAGGGACATCTTCAACCAGATCAGGTCGCTCAGAGCCCCGTCCTGCCTGGCCTGGGATGTCCCCAGGGATGGGGCATCGACCACCTCTCGGGGCAACCTGGGCCAGGGTCTCACCACCCTCAGTGTAAAAAATTCCTCATATCCAGTCTGAATCTACCCTCCTTTAGTTTAAAACCATCCCCCCTTGTCCTGTCACAACAGGCCTTGCCAAAGAGGTCACCCCCACCCTTCCCACAGCCCCCTTTAAGTGCTGGGGGGCCGCAATAAGGTCTCCCCGCAGCCTTCTCTTCCCCAGGCTGAACAACCCCAGCTCTCCCAGCCCGGCCTTGCAGCAGAGGGGCTCCAGCCCCCGGAGCATTTCTGTGCCCCCTCTGGCCCCGCTCCAACAGCCCCGTGTCTGTCCCGTGCTGAGGAGCCCCGAGCTGGAGGCGGCGCTGCAGGGGGGTCTCACAGAGCGGGGCAGGGGGGCAGGACCCCCTCCCTCGCCCGGCTGCCCGCGCTGGGGGATGCAGCCCAGGGCACGGGTGGGGGTCGGGGCTGTGAGCGCACGTTGCCGGCTCGTGTCCCGCTTTTAACCCCCCCCCAGGACCCCCGAGTCCGTCTTGGCAGGGCTGCTCCCCATCCCCCCATCCCCCGTCCCGTGGGGATCCCGGGGGTGGCCCCGGCCCAGGGGCAGGACCCTGCACTTGCCCTTGCTGAACCTCATGGGGCTCTCCCAGCCCCCCACCCAGCGCGTCCCGGTCCCCGGGGATGCCATTGTGTCCCTCTGGCATCACCTGCCCCCCAGCACAGCTCGGTGTCACCTGCCCCCCAGCACGGCTCGGTGTCACCTGCCCCATCGCAGCTCGGTGTCACCTGCCCCAGCACAGCTCGGTGTCACCTGCCCCCCAGCACGGCTCGGTGTCACCTGCCCCATCGCAGCTCGGTGTCACCTGCCCCAGCACAGCTCGGTGTCACCTGCCCCCCAGCACAGCTCGGTGTCACCTGCCCCATCGCAGCTCGGTGTCACCTGCCCCAGCACAGCTCGGTGTCACCTGCCCCAGCACGGCTCGGTGTCACCTGCCCCATCGCAGCTCGGTGTCACCTGCCCCAGCACAGCTCGGTGTCACCTGCCCCCGCACAGCTCGGTGTCACCTGCCCCAGCACAGCTCGGTGTCACCTGCCCCCGCACAGCTCGGTGTCACCTGCCCCAGCACAGCTCAGTGTCACCTGCCCCCCAGCACAGCTCGGTGTCACCTGCCCCCCAGCACAGCTCGGTGTCACCTGCCCCAGCACAGCTCGGTGTCACCTGCCCCAGCACGGCTCGGTGTCACCTGCCCCCCAGCACAGCTCGGTGTCACCTGCCCCAGCACAGCTCGGTGTCACCTGCCCCCCAGCACAGCTCGGTGTCACCTGCCCCAGCACAGCTCGGTGTCACCTGCCCCCAGCACAGCTCGGTGTCACCTGCCCCAGCACAGCTCGGTGTCACCTGCCCCAGCACAGCTCGGTGTCACCTGCCCCCGCACAGCTCGGTGTCACCTGCCCCAGCACAGCTCGGTGTCACCTGCCCCCGCACAGCTCGGTGTCACCTGCCCCAGCACAGCTCGGTGTCACCTGCCCCCGCACAGCTCGGTGTCACCTGCCCCCCAGCACGGCTCGGTGTCACCTGCCCCCGCACAGCTCGGTGTCACCTGCCCCAGCACAGCTCGGTGTCACCTGCCCCAGCACAGCTCGGTGTCACCTGCCCCCCAGCACAGCTCGGTGTCACCTGCCCCCAGCACAGCTCGGTGTCACCTGCCCCAGCACAGCTCGGTGTCACCTGCCCCCGCACAGCTCGGTGTCACCTGCCCCCCAGCACAGCTCGGTGTCACCTGCCCCCCAGCACAGCTCGGTGTCACCTGCCCCAGCACAGCTCGGTGTCACCTGCCCCCGCACAGCTCGGTGTCACCTGCCCCCCAGCACGGCTCGGTGTCACCTGCCCCCGCACAGCTCGGTGTCACCTGCCCCAGCACAGCTCGGTGTCACCTGCCCCCCAGCACGGCTCGGTGTCACCTGCCCCCGCACAGCTCGGTGTCACCTGCCCCAGCACAGCTCGGTGTCACCTGCCCCAGCACAG
This sequence comes from Phalacrocorax carbo, assembly GCF_963921805.1. Taxonomy (NCBI): domain Eukaryota; kingdom Metazoa; phylum Chordata; class Aves; order Suliformes; family Phalacrocoracidae; genus Phalacrocorax; species Phalacrocorax carbo. Next base: position 1,409,677 of record NC_087513.1, on the reverse strand, counting down.
CTCGGTGTCACCTGCCCCCCAGCACAGCTCGGTGTCACCTGCCCCCAGCACAGCTCGGTGTCACCTGCCCCATCGCAGCTCGGTGTCACCTGCCCCAGCACGGCTCGGTGTCACCTGCCCCATCGCAGCTCGGTGTCACCTGCCCCCCAGCACAGCTCGGTGTCACCTGCCCCAGCACAGCTCGGTGTCACCTGCCCCATCGCAGCTCGGTGTCACCTGCCCCAGCACGGCTCGGTGTCACCTGCCCCCCAGCACAGCTCGGTGTCACCTGCCCCAGCACGGCTCGGTGTCACCTGCCCCCGCACAGCTCGGTGTCACCTGCCCCATCGCAGCTCGGTGTCACCTGCCCCCGCACAGCTCGGTGTCACCTGCCCCCAGCACAGCTCGGTGTCACCTGCCCCCGCACAGCTCGGTGTCACCTGCCCCCAGCACAGCTCGGTGTCACCTGCCCCATCGCAGCTCGGTGTCACCTGCCCCAGCACAGCTCGGTGTCACCTGCCCCCCAGCACGGCTCGGTGTCACCTGCCCCCAGCACGGCTTGGTGTCACCTGCCCCATCGCAGCTCGGTGTCACCTGCCCCAGCACAGCTCGGTGTCACCTGCCCCCGCACAGCTCGGTGTCACCTGCCCCCAGCACAGCTCGGTGTCACCTGCCCCATCGCAGCTCGGTGTCACCTGCCCCCCAGCACAGCTCGGTGTCACCTGCCCCAGCACAGCTCGGTGTCACCTGCCCCCGCACAGCTCGGTGTCACCTGCCCCATCGCAGCTCGGTGTCACCTGCCCCCAGCACAGCTCGGTGTCACCTGCCCCCGCACAGCTCGGTGTCACCTGCCCCATCGCAGCTCGGTGTCACCTGCCCCCAGCACAGCTCGGTGTCACCTGCCCCATCGCAGCTCGGTGTCACCTGCCCCCCAGCACAGCTCGGTGTCACCTGCCCCCAGCACAGCTCGGTGTCACCTGCCCCAGCACAGCTCGGTGTCACCTGCCCCCAGCACAGCTCGGTGTCACCTGCCCCCCAGCACAGCTCGGTGTCACCTGCCCCATCGCAGCTCGGTGTCACCTGCCCCCAGCACAGCTCGGTGTCACCTGCCCCCCAGCACGGCTCGGTGTCACCTGCCCCCGCACAGCTCGGTGTCACCTGCCCCCAGCACAGCTCGGTGTCACCTGCCCCCCAGCACAGCTCGGTGTCACCTGCCCCCCAGCACAGCTCGGTGTCACCTGCCCCCGCACAGCTCGGTGTCACCTGCCCCCCAGCACAGCTCGGTGTCACCTGCCCCCAGCACAGCTCGGTGTCACCTGCCCCAGCACAGCTCGGTGTCACCTGCCCCCAGCACAGCTCGGTGTCACCTGCCCCCCAGCACAGCTCGGTGTCACCTGCCCCATCGCAGCTCGGTGTCACCTGCCCCCAGCACAGCTCGGTGTCACCTGCCCCATCGCAGCTCGGTGTCACCTGCCCCCGCACAGCTCGGTGTCACCTGCCCCCAGCACAGCTCGGTGTCACCTGCCCCCCAGCACAGCTCGGTGTCACCTGCCCCCCAGCACAGCTCGGTGTCACCTGCCCCCAGCACAGCTCGGTGTCACCTGCCCCCGCACAGCTCGGTGTCACCTGCCCCCCAGCACAGCTCGGTGTCACCTGCCCCAGCACAGCTCGGTGTCACCTGCCCCAGCACAGCTCGGTGTCACCTGCCCCCCAGCACAGCTCGGTGTTACCTGCCCCATCGCAGCTCGGTGTCACCTGCCCCAGCACAGCTCGGTGTCACCTGCCCCAGCACAGCTCGGTGTCACCTGCCCCCCGCACAGCTCGGTGTCACCTGCCCCATCGCAGCTCGGTGTCACCTGCCCCAGCACAGCTCGGTGTCACCTGCCCCCCGCACAGCTCGGTGTCACCTGCCCCCCAGCACAGCTCGGTGTCACCTGCCCCCCAGCACAGCTCGGTGTCACCTGCCCCATCGCAGCTCGGTGTCACCTGCCCCCCGCACAGCTCGGTGTCACCTGCCCCCCAGCACAGCTCGGTGTCACCTGCCCCATCGCAGCTCGGTGTCACCTGCCCCATCGCAGCTCGGTGTCACCTGCCCCAGCACAGCTCGGTGTCACCTGCCCCCAGCACAGCTCGGTGTCACCTGCCCCCCAGCACAGCTCGGTGTCACCTGCCCCCCGCACAGCTCGGTGTCACCTGCCCCATCGCAGCTCGGTGTCACCTGCCCCAGCACAGCTCGGTGTCACCTGCCCCCCAGCACAGCTCGGTGTCACCTGCCCCCGCACAGCTCGGTGTCACCTGCCCCAGCACAGCTCGGTGTCACCTGCCCCATCACAGCTCGGTGTCACCTGCCCCCCAGCACAGCTCGGTGTCACCTGCCCCAGCACAGCTCGGTATCACCTGCCCCCACACAGCTCGGTGTCACCTGCCCCCGCACAGCTCGGTGTCACCTGCCCCCCAGCACAGCTCGGTGTCACCTGCCCCCCAGCACAGCTCGGTGTTACCTGCCCCATCGCAGCTCGGTGTCACCTGCCCCAGCACAGCTCGGTGTCACCTGCCCCCCAGCACAGCTCGGTGTCACCTGCCCCAGCACAGCTCGGTGTCACCTGCCCCCCGCACAGCTCGGTGTCACCTGCCCCATCGCAGCTCGGTGTCACCTGCCCCAGCACAGCTCGGTGTCACCTGCCCCCCGCACAGCTCGGTGTCACCTGCCCCCCAGCACAGCTCGGTGTCACCTGCCCCCCAGCACAGCTCGGTGTCACCTGCCCCCCAGCACAGCTCGGTGTCACCTGCCCCATCGCAGCTCGGTGTCACCTGCCCCCCGCACAGCTCGGTGTCACCTGCCCCCCAGCACAGCTCGGTGTCACCTGCCCCATCGCAGCTCGGTGTCACCTGCCCCATCGCAGCTCGGTGTCACCTGCCCCAGCACAGCTCGGTGTCACCTGCCCCATCGCAGCTCGGTGTCACCTGCCCCCAGCACAGCTCGGTGTCACCTGCCCCCCAGCACAGCTCGGTGTCACCTGCCCCCGCACAGCTCGGTGTCACCTGCCCCCAGCACAGCTCGGTGTCACCTGCCCCCCGCACAGCTCGGTGTCACCTGCCCCATCGCAGCTCGGTGTCACCTGCCCCAGCACAGCTCGGTGTCACCTGCCCCCCAGCACAGCTCGGTGTCACCTGCCCCCGCACAGCTCGGTGTCACCTGCCCCAGCACAGCTCGGTGTCACCTGCCCCATCACAGCTCGGTGTCACCTGCCCCAGCACAGCTCGGTATCACCTGCCCCCACACAGCTCGGTGTCACCTGCCCCAGCACAGCTCGGTGTCACCTGCCCCAGCACAGCTCGGTGTCACCTGCCCCCCAGCACAGCTCGGTGTCACCTGCCCCAGCACGGCTCGGTGTCACCTGCCCCAGCACAGCTCGGTATCACCTGCCCCCACACAGCTCGGTGTCACCTGCCCCCACACAGCTCGGTGTCACCTGCCCCAGCACAGCTCGGTGTCACCTGCCCCAGCACAGCTCGGTGTCACCTGCCCCCCAGCACAGCTCGGTGTCACCTGCCCCAGCACAGCTCGGTATCACCTGCCCCCACACAGCTCGGTGTCACCTGCCCCCCAGCACAGCTCGGTGTCACCTGCCCCAGCACAGCTCGGTGTCACCTGCCCCATCACAGCTCGGTGTCACCTGCCCCAGCACAGCTCGGTATCACCTGCCCCCACACAGCTCGGTGTCACCTGCCCCAGCACAGCTCGGTGTCACCTGCCCCATCACAGCTCGGTGTCACCTGCCCCAGCACAGCTCGGTATCACCTGCCCCCACACAGCTCGGTGTCACCTGCCCCCCAGCACAGCTCGGTGTCACCTGCCCCAGCACAGCTCGGTGTCACCTGCCCCAGCACAGCTCGGTGTCACCTGCCCCCAGCACAGCTCGGTGTCACCTGCCCCCCAGCACAGCTCAGTGTCACCTGCCCCCCGCACAGCTCGGTGTCACCTGCCCCCAGCACAGCTCGGTGTCACCTGCCCCCCAGCACAGCTCGGTGTCACCTGCCCCATCGCAGCTCGGTGTCACCTGCCCCCGCACAGCTCGGTGTCACCTGCCCCCCAGCACAGCTCGGTGTCACCTGCCCCCCAGCACAGCTCGGTGTCACCTGCCCCATCGCAGCTCGGTGTCACCTGCCCCCAGCACAGCTCGGTGTCACCTGCCCCCATCGCAGCTCGGTGTCACCTGCCCCCCAGCACAGCTCGGTGTCACCTGCCCCAGCACAGCTCGGTGTCACCTGCCCCCATCGCAGCTCGGTGTCACCTGCCCCCCAGCACAGCTCGGTGTCACCTGCCCCCCAGCACAGCTCGGTGTCACCTGCCCCCCAGCACAGCTCGGTGTCACCTGCCCCCAGCACAGCTCGGTGTCACCTGCCCCCCAGCACAGCTCGGTGTCACCTGCCCCCCAGCACAGCTCGGTGTCACCTGCCCCCCAGCACAGCTCGGTGTCACCTGCCCCAGCACAGCTCGGTGTCACCTGCCCCAGCACAGCTCGGTGTCACCTGCCCCCAGCACAGCTCGGTGTCACCTGCCCCAGCACAGCTCGGTGTCACCTGCCCCCAGCACAGCTCGGTGTCACCTGCCCCCCGCACAGCTCGGTGTCACCTGCCCCCCAGCACAGCTCGGTGTCACCTGCCCCATCGCAGCTCGGTGTCACCTGCCCCCGCACAGCTCGGTGTCACCTGCCCCAGCACAGCTCGGTGTCACCTGCCCCCCAGCACAGCTCGGTGTCACCTGCCCCCAGCACAGCTCAGTGTCACCTGCCCCACACAGCTCAGTGTCACCTGCCCCCCAGCACAGCTCGGTGTCACCTGCCCCCCAGCACAGCTCGGTGTCACCTGCCCCCCATCGCAGCTCGGTGTCACCTGCCCCAGCACAGCTCGGTGTCACCTGCCCCAGCACAGCTCGGTGTCACCTGCCCCCCAGCACAGCTCGGTGTCACCTGCCCCCGCACAGCTCGGTGTCACCTGCCCCCGCACAGCTCGGTGTCACCTGCCCCCCATCGCAGCTCGGTGTCACCTGCCCCCCAGCACAGCTCGGTGTCACCTGCCCCCCGCACAGCTCGGTGTCACCTGCCCCATCGCAGCTCGGTGTCACCTGCCCCAGCACAGCTCGGTGTCACCTGCCCCATCGCAGCTCGGTGTCACCTGCCCCCCAGCACAGCTCGGTGTCACCTGCCCCATCGCAGCTCGGTGTCACCTGCCCCCCAGCACAGCTCGGTGTCACCTGCCCCAGCACAGCTCAGTGTCACCTGCCCCCCAGCACAGCTCGGTGTCACCTGCCCCATCGCAGCTCGGTGTCACCTGCCCCAGCACAGCTCGGTGTCACCTGCCCCAGCACAGCTCGGTGTCACCTGCCCCAGCACAGCTCAGTGTCACCTGCCCCCCAGCACAGCTCGGTGTCACCTGCCCCAGCACAGCTCGGTGTCACCTGCCCCCAGCACAGCTCGGTGTCACCTGCCCCCCAGCACAGCTCGGTGTCACCTGCCCCCCAGCACAGCTCGGTGTCACCTGCCCCATCGCAGCTCGGTGTCACCTGCCCCCCAGCACAGCTCGGTGTCACCTGCCCCATCGCAGCTCGGTGTCGGAGCACGCGCTTCCCGCCGGGCCTCCTGCGCCCCTCCCGCCGCGGCCGGTTTCGGGGGGGTGCGGGGGTCATGCCCGGCCCTCGGAGCCTCCCGACGGATTCGAGCGCTCCCGAAACCCTTAAAAAACGGCTCTGCTCAGGAGCTGGTGCAAAGGGGGCCTTGTTGCGGCTGCGCCGTCGGGGTGCGCGACCGAAGGGACAAAACTCCTTGTTTTTTTGCTTGTTTGCCCTCGCGTATCGACGCAAGAGCCTGAGCCCCGCTTCTGAGCCGCTCCTCTCCCTGCCACGAGGTGTTTTCTCCACTTTCTTTAAAACAACGCAGCAGAAACGTGAGCTGGGGAGAATCTTTTGCTGCCGGTGTGGTGGTCGGCACCAGCCCTGTGGTCTGCCAGCGCCTCCGCCGTGGGCGCTCCTCCTGCCTTTGCGTGGGACGCCGTGATGGGGCAGTGCACCTTGAGTGCCAGCCACCCCATGGCCAGCCACCCCACGGCCCGGCCACCCACGGCCACCCACCCCACAGCCACAACACCCATGGCCAACCACTCAACACCCATGGCCACCCACCCCACGGCCACCCATGGCCAACTGCTCAACACCCACGGCCACCCATGACCCCACAGCCACAGGCATTCATGACCAACCACCCCACAGCCATGGCCGCCTATGACCAACCACGCCACAGCCATTCATGGCCAACCACCCCACACCCATGGCCACCCATGGCCAACCACCCAACACCCACGGCCACCCCACCCAGCCACCCCACAGCCACAGCCATTCATGGCCAACCACCCCACAGCCGTGGCTGCCCATGACCAACCACCCAACACCCACGGCCACCCCACCCAGCCACCCCACAGCCACGGCCACCCATGGCCAACCACGGCCACTCAATGGCCAACAACGGCCATTCATGGCCAACCACCCCACAGCCATGGCCACCCATGACCAACCACCCACGGCCACCCCACCCAGCCACCCCACAGCCATGGCCACCCATGGCCAACCACGGCCACTCAATGGCCAACAACGGCCATTCATGGCCAACCACCCCACAGCCATGGCCACCCATGACCAACCACCCACGGCCACCCCACCCAGCCACCCCACAGCCATGGCCACCCATGGCCAACCACGGCCACTCATGGCCAACAACGGCCATTCATGGCCAACCACCCCACAGCCACGGCCGCCCATGACCAACCACCCCACGGCCACGGCCCCGAAATGCCCCATCCGTGGGTCGAAAGAAGTTTCCTGGGCCCTCACGATGCTGCCGGGCAGGGGCGAGGCCGCCCGGCTCGGCTCGTGGTGCCCGTCTGCCTTCAGCTCGTCCCCGCGCGCCGGCGCTCCTTCCTCCCTCCCGCCCCGCCAGGAGCCTTTCTCTGCCCGCTTTAACCAACGGGCCGGTTGAAGCCGCGGAGCGCCGTCTCCAGTCTCGGGCAGGGCTCGTCCGGGAACCGACCGCGCTCCTACGCTGCCATCCTGCCCCTGAGCCCGTCTCCTCTTGCCTTTCAGGGACAGCCTTGGTCCTCGCCAGGCTCCCCTTGGAGAAGATAGCAGAATGCCTCAGCGAACTCTGTGCTGTGCAAGTGATGGCGCTGAAGAAGGTACGTCCCGCTCGCGGCGGCGTTACCCAGCTCCCCGGCCCTCACCGCTTTGGGTGGGGCGGGACGGAGGCCGTCAGCCGCCGCGGCTCCGTCTTTGCGCCGCGGCTTGATCCGCCGTGGTGACCGTGCGTCCCCCGAGCCAGAGGCGCGTGAGGAGTCCGGGACCGAGGCCGTCCTCGCCCCGCAGCCTCTCCTGGCTGGGAAGCACGCAGCTGGTAGAGCGTGTAATGGGTTAAACGGGAAGAAAACAGTCCCTAGAAATCGGCTCCTGTGCCAGGAAGCCAAGACCCCCACCCTGAACCCACCTCGAATGCACCGGGCGGTTTTTACCCTGCGCCTCCAGGATGGAAAACGTGGGAACTCCACTTCCCCGAGGGGCACGTGGCCCTTAAAAAAAGGTCACGTTCTGGCTGTCCCGAAACCGTGGTGGCCCCCGTGACCTTTCCCTGCAGATCCGGGGCGGCAGGGAGAGGGAGGGAAGCCTCGAGAAAGGGACGTGCACGTCCTCGGTCTCCTCGGGACGACCCGTAGCCGCGCAAGAGCGGTTCTGGCGAGCCCCTCCTGCCAGCGCTGCCCGCTCCTGGCAGCTCTCGCCCGCGGGCAGGCCGCTCTTCCACCTCTGGCCCTGCTCCCCGCTCCTTCAGAGACCCCTTTGAGCCGGCTCTGAACGCGGAGGAGACAAAAAGAGAAGCCGCTGCGAGCTTCTGGCGTTACCTGCGCGCGTGTGGCTGAGGCTGGGGGCTGCCTAGGTCCTAGGCAAGGTTTAAGGAGCCGTCTGCTCTGCTTTGGCCCGGCGGGGCTGCGACGGCGCTGCTGGGGGCGGGGTGGGTGTCCAGGCAGCGTTTGCTGAGTCTTCACGGGGAACGGGGCTGCCTGCGGTCCTGAAATCCCGTCGTTTTCCCTTGTTTTCTAGCTGCTCTCTCAGGAGCCAAGCAACGGCCTGTCCTCAGACCCTACAGTGCCCCTGGATCGACTCGCTGTCATATTCAGGTAAGGAAGGAGGGGCTGGGACAGCCTGTGCAGGGGCTTCGTCAGCACGTGAGTCTCACCCGGAGACTTGAAACCAAATTAGCGACGGCTCCTTTCCCCCCCCAGCCCTGAGAGGAACGGGCTGGAAGCTGCTGCTTCACCGAGGTCGAGCCGGTTTCTGCTCCCCTTCCCGCAGCCTCGGCGGGTGCTTTGGGGCTCCAACCCGTTTTCTTGGCTTTAAACACAAAACCCGACTGTTTAAGGAAAAAAAATGCCATTGACCCTTTGCTGCCCTTCACAGACACACCAACCCCGTTGTAGAAAACGGACAGATCCATCCGTGCCAAAAAGTCATTCAGGAGGTAGGTGCCGGCTTCGGGGGAGGAATTTCAGCGGGGGGTGGGATCGATGGGGGTGGGGGGGGGTCGCACTGGGCACGGGGTTCGGCTGCGACCCCCGCGTGCGACGGCGCCTCTGCCCCGGGGGCTGCGCGGCGGCGGGGAGAGGAGCTGGGCTGCAGCACCGCCCGTCCTGGTCGCGGGGATCGGTGATGTGGGGGGGTGGGGATTGGGGTCTTCAAACCCCTGGAAGGCGACCTGGCTCGGGAAACATCCCGGGCGCTTTAATTTCCCTGCCCTTGTAACGTTTGCGGCGCTGCACTGGAGGTGCTGAGCCCCTCCGAGCTCTCCGCTCCTATTTAAAGCTGATTTAGCCAGCCCATAACGGAGGTGCCTCTCGTTTTGGGGACCCACGTGGCACCTGCCCGTCAGTGCCAGGGTTTGGGTGGTTTTTTAGGATAGGAGAAGGGTGTCGAGGTTCAGCTTTAACCCCTCCGCCTCTCCGCTCTCAGATCTGGCCCGTGCTGTCGGAGACCCTGAACAAACACAGTGCCGATAACCGCATCGTGGAGCGGTGCTGCCGGTGCCTGCGCTTCGCCGTCCGCTGCGTGGGCAAAGGCTCCGCCGCCCTGCTGCAGCCGCTCGTCACCCAGGTACGGGCCCACACACCCCCCCGCCGCCCCACGGACCCCGCTCTCGCCGCCTTCGCCGCGACGCCGGGCTTGGAGCTGCCGTCGGGAAGCGCAGCGGCGAATGCCGGCGGCCCCGGGAATTCCCGCGTTAGACCCTTGGGGAGCTGAGAGAGCCCTGGAAGCGCAGGGGAGAGCTAAGCTCTGCCCGGCTGGTGCTCTGTGGGGTGTGGGAGCCCCACAGCTGTAACTTAAAAGGCACGTGTGAAACTCCGCACGTGCGGCCCCGTGAAGAGGCGACTCTCAGCCTGATGGTCCCTGTCCCCTGCTCGGCGCTCCCGCTGGGCCAAGGAAGGGTCCAAAAGCGACGGTGGGAGGGAACGAGCGTACGGCTTCACCCCTCGGTGGGTGGGAGCTGGGGGGCTACAGCCCCTCGCCGTCCGGGCGGGCTCCGGGGGGACGGTTCCCGTGGGGCGCGGCTGGTGTGGGCACGGCGTTCGCGGTGCCAGGCCCTGCCTGTCTCCCCGCAGATGGTGAACGTGTACCGGGCGCACCAGCACTCCTGTTTCCTCTACCTGGGCAGCATCTTGGTGGACGAGTACGGCATGGAGGAGGGCTGCCGGCAGGGGCTGCTCGACATGCTGCAGGTGGGTCTCAGAGCCGACGGGCTCCGTCCCCGCCTCGGTCGTAGAGTTGGTCATTTTGGGAAAGACCTTTGAGGTCATCGAGGCCAACCGTTAACCCAGAGCACTGCCAAGTCCTGCTAAACCGTGTCCCCAAGTGCCACGTCTGCACGGTGTTTGAACCCCGCCAGGGACGGTGACTCCCCCACCTCTCTGGGCAGCCTGTGCCAATCCCTGACCCCTCTGGCAGGGAAGGCATTTCCCCTCATCTCCAACCTAAACCTCCCCTGACGCAGCTTGAGGCCGTTCCCTCTCGTCCTGTCCCTGGTGACTTGGGAGCAGAGACCAGCCCCCCCCTCACTCCAGCCCCTCTCAGGCAGCTGCAGAGAGCGAGAAGGGCTCCCCTCAGCCTCCCCTTCTCCAGGCTAAACCCCCCCAGCCCCCTCAGCCGCCCCCCAGCACACTTGTGCTCCAGACCCTGCCCCGGCCCCGCTGCTCTTGCGTCCCGGTGCCGGCGCAGTCGCTGCCCCTCTGCGCCCGTGGGATCGGCCGTGCCTCGGGTGCCGGGAGGGTGTGGGGGAAGCAGAGCGATTTCCCCGCAAACCTCGGCGGGTCCCAGCGCCTCTGCGCGGCCGGACGTTGGCGGCCGGGTGAACAAAACCGAGGAGGAGAAGTTTTTCAGTTAAGGGAGAACCGGTGGGTGGCTTCTTGCTGGAGGAGCCGATGGTCGCTGCCTCGGGGCGCGTACCCTGTCAGGGGGGAGAGATCCAAGCCTGCCCTTTCGGCCGTGACGGTGGCGGTCGGGAGGAGGCGCCGGGGTCTGATCCGCGCCGGTGTGAGCCGTGCTGGAAGTCCCCCCGCCGTTTGAGGCGGTTTGAGACATAATCGTTGCTAATTACTAACAGATTCCCGCAACCCTTTCTCCTAGGCGCTATGCATACCCACCTTCCAACTCCTAGAGCAGCCCAACGGCCTTCAGAACCACCCGGACACCGTGGACGACCTCTTCCGACTCGCAGCCCGGTACCTGCGCCCTCCTCTCCCCTTCGAGGACGCCCCCGGCCCCCCTCTGTCCCTGTGGCAGGGTCCCCGCACGCCCGTGGGATCTCTCCCGTCTCCGTGGGAGAAGGCAGGGCGCGGGGAAGCCACGCAAGCGCCAGTAACGTCTTGTCTGTCTGTCCGTCCTCTGCCCGGCCAGGTTTATCCAGCGCAGCCCCGTCACCTTACTCCGCAGCCAGGTGATGATCCCCATCCTGCAGTGGGCCATCGCCGCCACCACCCTGGACCACCGGGACGCCAACTGCAGCGTCATGAAGTTCCTGCGCGATCTCATCCACACCGGGGTGGCCAACGACGTGAGTGACCCCCGAGGGCGGGCGTGGGGGGGCCTTCCTCCGCGGAGCTGGGGGGGCTCCGTCCTCATCGGCGTTCAGCACCGTGCTCCCCCACGAGCGCCGCAGCCAAACCACCGCTCCCGGCGCGAGGCGCAGCGTGTCCCTGTCCCCAGGCGCTGCTCACCGCCCCTCCTCCTCTTCCTCCCGCAGCACGAGGAGGACTTCGAAGTGCGGAAGGAGCTCATCAGCCAGGTGATGAACCAGCTGGGCCAGCAGCTCGTCAACCAGCTGCTGCACACGTGCTGCTTCTGCCTGCCGCCGTACACCCTGCCCGACGTCGCTGAGGTGCTCTGGGAGATCATGCAGATCGACCGGCCGGTGAGAGGGGCGGCACGTACCCCCAGCGGGCGCGGGGGGCGGCGGGGGGCGGCGGGCTCCGGCCCTGCGCCGTGCGTCCCTCCTGCGCGTGGGCAGAGCCGAATCCCAGAGCCTCCCCCCCCGCCCCAAAACCCGGAGGCGGGAGCTGGGTTTGGCGCCGCGCGCTGAAGCTTCTCCCGTCTCTTGCGTCCTGCAGACGTTCTGTCGCTGGCTGGAGAGCTCGCTGAAGGGTTTGCCAAAGGAAACGACGGGAGGAGCCATCCAGGTCACGCACAAACAGCTGACGGATTTCCACAAGCAGGTCACGAGGTGAGCGAGGCCGGCGGCGACGCCGGGAGGGCGCGCGGCCGCGGCTCCCTTGCGAGGGCTCACCCCTGGGACGCGCCCTTCGCGCCCCGCGAGCCTCGCTCCCACCCCCTGCTGCGCCTCGGCTCGGCCTCCGGCGGCCCCGGCGCGTCTCCGCGAGAGCTGCGCTGGGACGTCGGCCCCGGTGCGACGCGGGCCGCGCGAAGCCGTGCGTTGAGAGGGCACGTCTCGCCTTTTCCCGGCACTGAACAGGTTTTTCCGCTCTCGCCCGCGCGCTGCGGAGCCGCCGTCCCTCCCGCCGGGGCGCGGGCACCCGTCGCAAGCCGGCCCGGCCTCCATCTCGGCTGCCCTCTGAGTCACGGGCTCCCGGCCGCGCTGCTCCGAGGGCTGGCTCCTGCCCGGCCCGGGGGGCCTCCTGCGTCCATGAGCCGGCCCAGCGGGGTCCCCGCTTGCTCCTGCTGGGCTCATCCCCGGGGCCGGCCGGCTCCTGTCCTCCCGCCGCCGCCGCGGTGGCCGCACGCGTCCCTGCCGGGGCTACCGAGCCCGTTGTGCCCCGCCGGTTGCCCCTACGCCCCCCCCCCACCCGCTCGGAGCCGAGCCTGCCGTGCTGCCCATCGCGCGCCGCCCTCCCGACCGTCCCCTTGGCGTCACCCACCCCCCGCTTTAACGTCACCCGTTGTCTTGCAGCGCTGAGGAATGTAAACAAGTCTGCTGGGCTCTGAGGGACTTCACCCGCTTGTTCCGATAGCTCCTGCCCCGGCGCGGCGCCCGGCTCCCAGGTAAGAGCCGGCGGCGAGCGGCCGCGGCGCCGCGAGGCGAGGCGGGGAGGAAGGACTGACACCCCCCCGCCCCCTCTTTCCCAGGAATGTCTTTTAATTAGAAGATCGGAAACGAAGAAAAAACAAGAACGTGTCCCACAATCAGCCAAGTCCATCGTGGCCGAGGGCTTCGCTCGCTCCAGCGCGTCCCGCCAGCCAGGAGAGCCGGGGGCCGGCGCCGCCTGCGGGCGCGGGAGGGCGGCCCGAGGGTCCCGCTCGCCCGGCGGATGCGCTTCCCGCCCGGCGGCTACCGAAACAAGGAAACAAACCAAGGGGGGGGGGAAGGAAAAAAATAAGAAAAAAAACCCCACAAATAATAAAAAACCCAACTAAAAAAAAAAAAACAAACCCAACCGAGCAAACCCCACCACCCAAGAGTGGAGGGAAAACGGCTTCACCCGGCAGCAAACGCGGGCGAAGTAGAAAAACCGTCCGTGAAACGGAGGGGAAAACACGGACAAAACCCGCCCCCCGACAGACAAACAATTGTTTTTTCCGGGAAAAAAAAAAAGAAAATAATGGGGGGGGGGTTTCAAATAGATTTAGTAAAACCCAGTGGCTGCAGAGCTCTGCCCTCCCCGACCCCCCACCCCGCGTCCTGCCTGGCGGCTGCCTCCCAAACACACGCCGGCGGGACGACGGACTGTTCAAATATATATATTTTTTCTTCTTCTTTTTTAGCTTTTTTGTTGTTTGGAGTTTGGTTGTGGTTTTTTTTTTGGGGGTGGGGGGGTGGGGCGGGCTGCGTTTGGGGTTCCCCCCCCCCCCCCCTCCCGTTTTTATTTGCTTTATTTTAAGGTCGGCCCGCGCGGGGAGGCGGCGGCTGGAGCGAGCGCGGGGACGGGGCCGGCGCGGGCACGGCTGGAGCGCATGCTGTTCCCTCCGGGGGTGTGTAGCCATCTTAAGAACCGATTAAAAACAACAAAAATAATAATAATAAAACCAAAAAAAAACTGAAAAAAAGAAAAATAAGTTAAAACCCCACGTCTTGGCCTGATTCTTCCCGCGGGGCCGTGCCTGGCTCTGCCCTGCGGGTGCCCTGAGCTGCGCCCGCGTGCCCCCACGCCGGCGGGGGGTGGGGGGGGCCGCGTCCCATCCTCGCCCCCTTTTCTTGCTGTTTTTCCCCAAAACTATGGGGAGGGCTCCAGCCCCCGCCCGTTAGAGCCCCCCCACCCCGCCGGGGATGGGCGACGGCGGCCGCGGGAGCCCCCACACCACGCGTGGGCTTGTCGCCGGCAGCTCCGGGGGCGCGACGGCGCTGGGTGCTCCCAGTTCCACCAGCGCGGAGGGCTGCGGGGCTCGGGCGGGCGCTGGGAGCCCCCCCCCACCCCCGTCACTGGGGCAGGGGGCCGGGCGGCAGCGCCCAGGCTCCGGCGGCGGCCCCGGGCTCCGGCTGCACCGGCGGCAGCCGCTGCTGGTTCTGCCAAAGCTGGTGAAGCTCCTTGAACTGTTCCACCATCTTGTCCTTGAGGTCGGGGTGGGAGATCTGCAGGGGGATGCTGTCGGCCGACCAGGACAGCTCGCCCGAGAACATCTCCAGCAGCAGCCGCGCCGCCACCGGCACCACCTGCGAGAGAGACCCCCCGCCGCCGCCGCCCTGCCGTCAGCCGGCGCGGGGGCACCCACCCGCGTGTCCGCCCCCCAATCCGCCCCACGCCGGGAGCGGCGCCCCGAGCCGCTCCTCGGCCCCTCACCTGCACCGTGATGAGTTTTTTCTCCTTGGGTTTCTGGTCCGGCCACTCCTCGCCGAAGCAGAGGAAGATCTCGAAGGGCGGGGGGGTGCTGGTCTGGCCCTTCTGGAACAGGATGAGGCCTGCGGGGCCGGAGGCCGCGGTGAGGGGCACGAGGTGGGGCCGGGGTGGGGGGGGGGGGCTTCGCTCCAGCCTGTCCCACCGCCCTCCCAGCCGGCGCTCCCCGGCCGACACCCCGCGGCCGGCTGCGGCACCCCACCAGCGTGTGCCCCCCCGCAAGGCACCGGGTCCCCCTGTGCCCCCCAGGTGCCCCCCCCCATCCCACCCTGGTCCCCCCAGTGCTCCCCTGGTGCCCCCCCATCCCATCCTGGTCCCCCCAGGTGCCCCCCCCCATCCCACCCTGGTCCCCCCAGTGCCCCCTGGTGCCCCCCCATCCCACCCTGGTCCCCCCAGGTGCCCCCCTGGTGCCCTCCCATCCCATCCTGCTCCCCCCTGGTGCCCCCCCATCCCACCCTGGTCCCCCCAGGTGCCCCCCTGGTGCCCTCCCATCCCATCCTGCTCCCCCCTGGTGCCCTCCCATCCCACCCTGGTCCCCCCAGGTGCCCCCCCCCATCCCATCCTGGTCCCCCCAGTGCCCCCTGGTGCCCCCCCATCCCATCCTGGTCCCCCCAGTGCCCCTTGGTGCCCTCCCATCCCATCCTGGTCCCCCCAGGTGCCCCCCCCCCCATCCCATCTGGGTCCCCCATGCGTCCCCCCATCCCA
The DNA here is from genome assembly GCF_963921805.1 of Phalacrocorax carbo. Lineage (NCBI taxonomy): Eukaryota > Metazoa > Chordata > Aves > Suliformes > Phalacrocoracidae > Phalacrocorax > Phalacrocorax carbo. The sequence continues at coordinate 1,394,623 of NC_087513.1, read as the reverse complement.
GCTTGGTCCCCCCATGTCACCAGGTCCCCACGTGCCCCTCCCCAAGCCATCGGAGCCCCTCCACCCCACGCGGCATCCCCAAGGGGTGCATGGCACGACCTCCCCTCCCCCCCCCACCGTTGAGGAAGCCCTCGAGGCTGAAGAGCTTGGTCTTCTTCTCCCTCTCGATGGGGTTGGGGCCGGCGCGGCGGGCGGCGCAGGGCCCCGTCCAGAAGACCTTGCACTGGCAGAGGCGGATGGCGTAGATGTCCTGGCCCTGCAGCTCCAGGATGAGCCCCCGGTCCAGCACGTCCAGGAGCTGGTGGGTGTAGAAGCGCTGCTTCTCGTTGGGGATGGCGTCGGTGGCGGGGAAGCGGACCTGCTCCAGCGTCAGCGGCCCGAAGAGCTCCACCTGCTCCTGCGTGGGCTCCAGGCTGCTGTGGAAGAGGCGGCAGCCGTGGGGGTTGCTGATGGTGAGGACGCAGACCTGGCGGCCGCGGTACTGGAACTTGATCTCCAGGTCGGTCACTGCCGAAGGGAGGCGGGTGTCAGCTGCGCGCCGGGGAGCACCCCGTGGCCACCCGTGGCTGCCTCCCCACGGCCGCGGCCACCCAGGGCCACCCACGGCCAACCACCCCATGGCCACGGCCACCCATGACAACCCACCCCACACCCATGCACACCCATGGCCACTGACCCCACAGCCATGGACACCCAGGGCCACCCATGGACACCCATGGCCACCCACCCCACACCCATGCACACCCATGGCCACTGACCCCACAGCCATGGACACCCAGGGCCACCCATGGCCACCCACCCCACACCCATGGACACCCATGGCCACTGACCCCACAGCCACGGCCACCCATGGACACCCATGACCACTGACCCCACAGCCATGGACACCCAGGGCCACCCATGGACACCCATGGCCACCCACCCCACACCCATGACCACTGACCCCACAGCCATGGACACCCAGGGCCACCCATGGCCACCCACCCCACACCCATGCACACCCATGGCCACTGACCCCACAGCCATGGACACCCATGGCCACTGACCCCACAGCCATGGACACCCAGGGCCACCCATGGCCACCCACCCCACACCCATGCACACCCATGGCCACTGACCCCACAGCCATGGACACCCATGGCCACTGACCCCACAGCCATGGACACCCAGGGCCACCCATGGCCACCCACCCGACACCCATGGACACCCATGGCCACCCACCTGACACCCAGGGACACCCATGGCAACTGACCCCACAGCCACGGCCACCCACCCCACAGCCACGGCCACCCATGGCCACCCACCCAACACCCATGGACACCCATGGCCACCAACCCCACGGCCACAGCCACCCATGACCAACCACCCCACAGCCATGGCCACCCACCCGACACCCATGGCCAACCACCCCATGGCCACAGCCACCCATGGCCACCCACCCCAGACCCATGGACACCCATGGCCCACCACCCAACACCCATTGGCACCCATGACCAACCACCCCACGGCCATGGCCACCCCATCCAGCAACCCCACACCCATGCCTGGACACCCCACAGCCACCCAACACCCACCCGACACCCACGGCCACCCCATGGCTACCCCGTCTCCATGCCAAGCCACCCCCCCCCCCACCCCACGGGCATTCCCCACTCACCCCCCCACCCATGCCCAGCCCCCCCCCGCCCCCCGACACCCCATAGCCCCCCGCCCCGCTCCTTACGCGGCAGCATGTGGGGGCTGATGAGCAGGTTGGGGATGGCGTGCTCCACAGTGCAGGCGGCCGGGGGGGGCCCCAGGGTGCCCGGGGGGGGCCCCAGGCTTCCCAGGGAGGGCCCCGTCTCAGTGAGGGTGACAGGAGGCAGCTCGGGGGTCCCGTGGGTGCTCCCCACCTCCCCGGGGAGCAGCGCTGGGGCGGGGGGCACGAAGGGCCCCAGCGGGCAGCCGCTGCTGAATTGGGGCTCCTCCTTGGGCCAGGGGTAGGGGGGCAGCAGGTCCCCCCCATGCTGGGTGTCTGGGGCACAGTGGGGGATCAGAGGGTGGCCATGGCCCCCCCCAACCGCCCCCCAAAACCAGCGGGTGGGTGCACTCCATGCCCACCCCCCCCACTCACCAATGATGCTCAGAGATGTCATCTTCTGGAGCTGTGGGGAGAGAGCGGGGGTGGTTACGGGCTCGGGGCACAGGGAACCCCCCCAGCACCCCGAGGTGACCCCGGTTCGGGGGTCCCGGGGGTCCCCCCCCACCCTGACCCCCCCCAGGTACCTGGCTGACGTCCTCCTCCCCGCTGCAGCCGTAGTCGTCCCCATCTGCAAGGGAGAGATGGGCTGCGGTGGGGGGACGGGGCTGGGGGTGCTGGGCCCTCGTGGGGTGCTGGGGAGTTGTGGGGTGCTGGGGCATTGCAGGGTGCTGGGGACCTCGTGGGGTGCCAGGTCCCTGTGGGGCGCCAGGTCCCTATAGGGTGTGGGGTCCTTGTGGGGTGCTGGGGACTTGTGGGGTGCTGAAGCCTTGTGGGGTCCCAGTTCCTTATGGGGTGTAGGGGACTCGTGGGGTGCTGGGATGGGTCCCTGGGGGGTGCTGGGGCTCCACAGGGTGCTGGGTCCTTGGGGGGTGCTGGGGCCTCATGGGGTGCCGGGGCTTTGTGGGTGCTGGGGACTCATGGGGTGCTGGGGGCCTTGTGGGGTGACAGGTCCCTGTGGGGCGCTGGGTACTTGCGGGGGGCTGGGGCTCTGTGGGGTGCTTGGTCCCTGTGGGGCGCTGGGAGCTCTATGGGGTGCTGGGTCCTTGTGGGTTGCTGGGTCCTTATGGGGTGTAGGGGACTCATGGGGTGCTGGGGCTCTGTGGGGTGCCTCTGTGGGGCGCTTGGTCCCTGTGGGGTGCTGGGAGCTCTATGGGGTGTTGGGTCCTTGTGGGGTGCTGGGGCTCTATGGGGTGCTGGGAGCTCTATGGGGTGCTTGGTCCCTGTGGGGTGCTGGGGCTCTATGGGGCACCGGGTCCTTATGGGGTGCCTCTGTGGGGTGCTGGGGCTCTGTGGGGTGCCTCTGTAGGATCCTGGAGCTCTGTGGGGTGCTGGGGCTCTGTGGGGTGCCTCTGTGGGGCGCTTGGTCCCTGTAGGGTGCTGGGAGCTCTATGGGGTGTTGGGTCCTTGTGGGGTGCTGGGAGCTCTATGGGGTGCTGGGTCCTTATGGGGTGCCTCTGTGGGGTGCTGGGGCTCTGTGGGGTGCCTCTGTAGGATCCTGGAGGTCTGTGGGGTGCTTGGTCCTTATGGGGTGCCTCTGTGGGGTGCAGGGGCTCTGTGGGGTGCCTCTGTGGGGTGCTTGGTCCCTGTGGGGTGCTGGGAGCTCTATGGGGTGTTGGGTCCTTATGGGGTGCTGGGAGCTCTATGGGGTGCTGGGTCCTTGTGGGTTGCTGGGTCCTTATGGGGTGTAGGGGACTCATGGGGTGCTGGGGCTCTGTGGGGTGCCTCTGTGGGGCGCTTGGTCCCTGTGGGGTGCTGGGAGCTCTATGGGGTGCTTGGTCCCTGTGGGGTGCTGGGGCTCTATGGGGCGCCGGGTCCTTATGGGGTGCCTCTGTGGGGTGCTGGGGCTCTGTGGGGTGCCTCTGTAGGATCCTGGAGCTCTGTGGGGTGCTGGGGCTCTGTGGGGTGCCTCTGTGGGGCGCTTGGTCCCTGTGGGGTGCTGGGAGCTCTATGGGGTGTTGGGTCCTTGTGGGGTGCTGGGAGCTCTATGGGGTGCTGGGTCCTTATGGGGTGCCTCTGTGGGGTGCTGGGGCTCTGTGGGGTGCCTCTGTAGGATCCTGGAGGTCTGTGGGGTGCTTGGTCCTTATGGGGTGCCTCTGTGGGGTGCAGGGGCTCTGTGGGGTGCCTCTGTGGGGTGCTTGGTCCCTGTGGGGTGCTGGGAGCTCTATGGGGTGTTGGGTCCTTATGGGGTGCTGGGAGCTCTATGGGGTGCTGGGTCCTTGTGGGTTGCTGGGTCCTTATGGGGTGTAGGGGACTCATGGGGTGCTGGGGCTCTGTGGGGTGCCTCTGTGGGGCGCTTGGTCCCTGTGGGGTGCTGGGAGCTCTATGGGGTGCTTGGTCCCTGTGGGGTGCTGGGGCTCTATGGGGCGCCGGGTCCTTATGGGGTGCCTCTGTGGGGTGCTGGGGCTCTGTGGGGTGCCTCTGTAGGATCCTGGAGCTCTGTGGGGTGCTGGGCCTCTGTGGGGTGCCTCTGTGGGGCGCTTGGTCCCTGTAGGGTGCTGGGAGCTCTATGGGGTGCTTGGTCCCTGTGGGGTGCTGGAGCTCTGTGGGGTGCTGGGTCCTTATGGGGTGCCTCTGTGGGGTGCTGGGGCTCTGTGGGGTGCCTCTGTAGGATCCTGGAGGTCTGTGGGGTGCTTGGTCCTTATGGGGTGCCTCTGTGGGGTGCAGGGGCTCTGTGGGGTGCCTCTGTGGGGTGCTTGGTCCCTGTGGGGTGCTGGGAGCTCTATGGGGTGTTGGTTCCTTATGGGGTGCTGGGAGCTCTATGGGGTGTTGGGTCCTTATGGGGTGCTGGGGCTCTGTGGGGCGCCGGGTCCTTGTGGGGCGCTGGGGCTCAGGAGACGCCCAAACCCCTTCCGCAGAGCCCCCGCCCGCCGCCCCCCGCCCGCCCCCCGGGGTGCCCGGCGGTACCGGTGCCCTCGGCCGGGCCCTCGCAGAGCTCGTAGACCTTGTAGGGCTGGAGCGGGGTGGCCTTGGTGCCGTCGAAGAGCAGGCGGAACTCGCGGCTCTTGTTGAGGGCGCAGCGCAGGTTCGCCTTCCACTTGGCCGGGTCCGGCTCGTCCACCCCCTCCGTGAACTTCCCCGTCTCCTGCGCCCACGCCTGGGGGGGCCCGGGGGCGCTCAGCACCCCGGGGAGCCGCTCCCCCGGCCTGGGCCGCCCGTGTCACCCCCAGCCTGCGCCACCCGTGTCACCCCAGCACCCCCAGCCTGGGCCGCCCATGTCACCCCAGCACCCCTGGCACCCCCAGCACCCCCAGCACCCCCAGCCTGGGCCGCCCATGTCACCTGTGTCACCCGTATCACCCCCAGCCTGGGCCACCCGTGTCACCTGTGTCACCCGTGTCACCCCCAGCCTGCGCCACCCGTGTCACCCCAGCACCCCCAGCCTGGGCCGCCCGTGTCACCCCAGCACCCCTGGCACCCCCAGCACCCCCAGCACCCCCAGCCTGCGCCACCCGTGTCACCCCAGCACCCCCAGCCTGGGCCGCCCGTGTCACCCCAGCACCCCCGGCACCCCCAGCACCCCCAGCCTGGGCCGCCCGTGTCACCCCAGCACCCCCAGCCTGGGCCGCCCGTGTCACCCCAGCACCCCCGGCACCCCCAGCACCCCCAGCCTGGGCCGCCCGTGTCACCCCAGCACCCCCAGCCTGGGCCGCCCGTGTCACCCCAGCACCCCTGGCACCCCCAGCACCCCCAGCACCCCCAGCCTGGGTCACCCGTGTCACCTGTGTCACCCGTGTCACCCCCAGCCTGGGTCACCTGTGTCACCCCGGCACCCCCGGCCTGGGCCACCCATGTCACCCCGGCACCCCCAGCACCCCCAGCACCCCCAGCCTGGGTCACCCGTGTCACCCCTGGCCTGGGCCGCCCGTGTCACCCCAGCACCCCTGGCACCCCCAGCACCCCCAGCACCCCCAGCCTGGGTCCCCTGGGTCACCCCCTTGCCCCCAGCACCACAGCCTGGGTCCCCTTTGTCACCCTGGTGCCCACATCCTGTGTCCCCATTGTCCCCCCAGCACCCCTTGTCACCCCATTGCTCCTGCCCCCCTTCTCACCCCAGCACAGACCCCTCTGCCCGCCCCCAGGGACCCCTCTGTGCCCCCCTCCCCTGCCCCACTGTCACCCCATCACCCCTGTCCACCTTGTCACCCCCTTCCCATCCCCCGTCACCCTGCCACCCCAGCCCGTGTCCCCCTTGACACCCCATCGCCCCGTCCCGCTTGTCCCCGTCCCCCAGCCCACGCCCCCCTTGTCACCCCCCTCCCCCGTGTCCCCCCCCGTCCCCCCGCTGTCACCTTGAAGATGGTGTCGTGGTCCTGGGGGGCGGGGGGGTGGCGGGTGGCGTGGCGCCAGGGGATGGCGAAGCGGCGCCGCTCGGGGTCCAGCCACTGCAGCCCCGGGTACCGCTGGCTGCTCACCTGCGCCACCAGCCAGGGCTTCAGCCGCACCCGCCGCGCCGGGGGGTTCATGGCGGCACCTGCGGGGGGACGCGACGGAGGGCTGGGGGCACCCGGCGGGGCCGAGGCCTGCCCGGCTCGTGACACGGGTGTGGGAGAAGGGGCCGAGGCCTGCCCGGCTCGTGACACGGGTGTGGGAGAAGGGGCCGAGGCCTGCCCGGCTCGTGACACGAGTGTGAGAGAAGGGGCCGAGGCCTGCCCGGCTCGTGACACGAGTGTGGGAGAAGGGGCCGAGGCCTGCCCGGCTCGTGACACGGGCGTGAGAGAAGGGGCCGAGGCCTGCCCGGCTCGTGACACGGGGGTGAGAGAAGGGGCCGAGGCCTGCCCGGCTCGTGACACGGGTGTGAGAGAAGGGGCCGAGGCCTGCCCGGCTCGTGACACGGGTGTGAGAGAAGGGGCCGAGGCCTGCCCGGCTCGTGACACGGGTGTGAGAGAAGGGGCCGAGGCCTGCCCGGCTCGTGACACAGGCGTGAGAGAAGGGGCCGAGGCCTGCCCGGCTCGTGACACGGGTGTGGGACAAGGGGCCGAGGCCTGCCCGGCTCGTGACACGGGTGTGGGACAAGGGGCCGAGGCCTGCCCGGCTCGTGACACGGGGGTGAGAGAAGGGGCCGAGGCCTGCCCGGCTCGTGACACGGGTGTGAGAGAAGGGGCCGAGGCCTGCCCGGCTCGTGACACGGGTGTGAGAGAAGGGGCCGAGGCCTGCCCGGCTCGTGACACGGGTGTGGGAGAAGGGGCCGAGGCCTGCCCGGCTCGTGACACGAGTGTGAGAGAAGGGGCCGAGGCCTGCCCGGCTCGTGACACGAGTGTGAGAGAAGGGGCCGAGGCCTGCCCGGCTCGTGACACGGGTGTGGGAGAAGGGGCCGAGGCCTGCCCGGCTCGTGACACGGGTGTGAGAGAAGGGGCCGAGGCCTGCCCGGCTCGTGACACGAGTGTGAGAGAAGGGGCCGAGGCCTGCCCGGCTCGTGACACGGGTGTGGGAGAAGGGGCCGAGGCCTGCCCGGCTCGTGACACGGGTGTGAGAGAAGGGGCCGAGGCCTGCCCGGCTCGTGACACGAGTGTGAGAGAAGGGGCCGAGGCCTGCCCGGCTCGTGACACGGGTGTGAGAGAAGGGGCCGAGGCCTGCCCGGCTCGTGACATGGGTGTGGGAGAAGGGGCCGAGGCCTGCCCGGCTCGTGACACGGGTGTGAGAGAAGGGGCCGAGGCCTGCCCGGCTCGTGACACGGGTGTGAGAGAAGGGGCCGAGGCCTGCCCGGCTCGTGACACGGGGGTGAGAGAAGGGGCCGAGGCCTGCCCGGCTCGTGACACGAGTGTGAGAGAAGGGGCCGAGGCCTGCCCGGCTCGTGACACGGGCGTGAGAGAAGGGGCCGAGGCCTGCCCGGCTCGTGACACGGGCGTGAGAGAAGGGGCCGAGGCCTGCCCGGCTCGTGACACGGGCGTGAGAGAAGGGGCCGAGGCCTGCCCGGCTCGTGACACGTGTGTGGGAGAAGGGGCCGAGGCCTGCCCGGCTCGTGACACGAGTGTGAGAGAAGGGGCCGAGGCCTGCCCGGCTCGTGACACGAGTGTGAGAGAAGGGGCCGAGGCCTGCCCGGCTCGTGACATGGGTGTGAGAGAAGGGGCCGAGGCCTGCCCGGCTCGTGACACGGGGGTGAGAGAAGGGGCCGAGGCCTGCCCGGCTCGTGACACGGGCGTGAGAGAAGGGGCCGAGGCCTGCCCGGCTCGTGACACGGGGGTGAGAGAAGGGGCCGAGGCCTGCCCGGCTCGTGACACGGGTGTGAGAGAAGGGGCCGAGGCCTGCCCGGCTCGTGACACGAGTGTGAGAGAAGGGGCTGAGGCCTGCCCGGCTCGTGACATGGGTGTGAGAGAAGGGGCCGAGGCCTGCCCGGCTCGTGACACGAGTGTGAGAGAAGGGGCCGAGGCCTGCCCGGCTCGTGACACGGGCGTGAGAGAAGGGGACGAGGCCTGCCCGGCTCGTGACACGGGTGTGAGAGAAGGGGCTGAGGCCTGCCCGGCTCGTGACACGGGCGTGAGAGAAGGGGCCGAGGCCTGCCCGGCTCGTGACACGGGCGTGAGAGAAGGGGCCGAGGCCTGCCCGGCTCGTGACACGAGTGTGAGAGAAGGGGCCGAGGCCTGCCCGGCTCGTGACACGGGTGTGAGAGAAGGGGCCGAGGCCTGCCCGGCTCGTGACACGGGTGTGAGAGAAGGGGCCGAGGCCTGCCCGGCTCGTGACACGAGTGTGAGAGAAGGGGCCGAGGCCTGCCCGGCTCGTGACACGAGTGTGAGAGAAGGGGCTGAGGCCTGCCCGGCTCGTGACACGGGCGTGAGAGAAGGGGCCGAGGCCTGCCCGGCTCGTGACACGAGTGTGAGAGAAGGGGCCGAGGCCTGCCCGGCTCGTGACACGGGTGTGAGAGAAGGGGCCGAGGCCTGCCCGGCTCGTGACACGAGTGTGAGAGAAGGGGCTGAGGCCTGCCCGGCTCGTGACACGGGCGTGAGAGAAGGGGCCGAGGCCTGCCCGGCTCGTGACACGGGCGTGAGAGAAGGTGCCGAGGCCTGCCCGGCTCGTGACACGAGTGTGAGAGAAGGGGCTGAGGCCTGCCCGGCTCGTGACATGGGTGTGAGAGAAGGGGCCGAGGCCTGCCCGGCTCGTGACACGAGTGTGAGAGAAGGGGCCGAGGCCTGCCCGGCTCGTGACACGGGTGTGAGAGAAGGGGCTGAGGCCTGCCCGGCTCGTGACATGGGTGAGAGAGAAGGGGCCGAGGCCTGCCCGGCTCGTGACAAGGGTGTGAGAGAAGGGGCCGAGGCCTGCCCGGCTCGTGACACGTGTGTGGGAGAAGGGGCCGAGGCCTGCCCGGCTCGTGACACGAGTGTGGGAGAAGGGGCCGAGGCCTGCCTGGCTCGTGACACGGGTGTGAGAGAAGGGGCCGAGGCCTGCCCGGCTCGTGACACGGGTGTGAGAGAAGGGGCTGAGGCCTGCCCGGCTCGTGACACGGGTGTGAGAGAAGGGGCCGAGGCCTGCCCGGCTCGTGACACGAGTGTGAGAGAAGGGGCCGAGGCCTGCCCGGCTCGTGACACGGGCGTGAGAGAAGGGGCCGAGGCCTGCCCGGCTCGTGACACGAGTGTGAGAGAAGGGGCCGAGGCCTGCCCGGCTCGTGACACGGGCGTGAGAGAAGGGGCTGAGGCCTGCCCGGCTCGTGACACGAGTGTGAGAGAAGGGGCCGAGGCCTGCCCGGCTCGTGACACGGGCGTGAGAGAAGGGGCCGAGGCCTGCCCGGCTCGTGACACGAGTGTGAGAGAAGGGGCCGAGGCCTGCCCGGCTCGTGACACGGGCGTGAGAGAAGGGGCCGAGGCCTGCCCGGCTCGTGACACGGGTGTGAGAGAAGGGGCCGAGGCCTGCCCGGCTCGTGACACGGGTGTGGGAGAAGGGGCCGAGGCCTGCCCGGCTCGTGACACGGGTGTGGGAGAAGGGGCCGAGGCCTGCCCGGCTCGTGACACGGGTGTGAGAGAAGGGGCCGAGGCCTGCCCGGCTCGTGACACGAGTGTGAGAGAAGGGGCCGAGGCCTGCCCGGCTCGTGACACGGGGGTGAGAGAAGGGGCCGAGGCCTGCCCGGCTCGTGACACGGGTGTGGGACAAGGGGCCGAGGCCTGCCCGGCTCGTGACACGGGTGTGGGACAAGGGGCCGAGGCCTGCCCGGCTCGTGACACGGGGGTGAGAGAAGGGGCCGAGGCCTGCCCGGCTCGTGACACGGGTGTGAGAGAAGGGGCTGAGGCCTGCCCGGCTCGTGACACGGGTGTGAGAGAAGGGGCCGAGGCCTGCCCGGCTCGTGACACGAGTGTGAGAGAAGGGGCCGAGGCCTGCCCGGCTCGTGACACGGGCGTGAGAGAAGGGGCCGAGGCCTGCCCGGCTCGTGACACGAGTGTGAGAGAAGGGGCCGAGGCCTGCCCGGCTCGTGACACGGGCGTGAGAGAAGGGGCTGAGGCCTGCCCGGCTCGTGACACGAGTGTGAGAGAAGGGGCCGAGGCCTGCCCGGCTCGTGACACGGGCGTGAGAGAAGGGGCCGAGGCCTGCCCGGCTCGTGACACGAGTGTGAGAGAAGGGGCCGAGGCCTGCCCGGCTCGTGACACGGGCGTGAGAGAAGGGGCCGAGGCCTGCCCGGCTCGTGACACGGGTGTGAGAGAAGGGGCCGAGGCCTGCCCGGCTCGTGACACGGGTGTGGGAGAAGGGGCCGAGGCCTGCCCGGCTCGTGACACGGGTGTGGGAGAAGGGGCCGAGGCCTGCCCGGCTCGTGACACGGGTGTGAGAGAAGGGGCCGAGGCCTGCCCGGCTCGTGACACGAGTGTGAGAGAAGGGGCCGAGGCCTGCCCGGCTCGTGACACGGGGGTGAGAGAAGGGGCCGAGGCCTGCCCGGCTCGTGACATGGGTGTGAGAGAAGGGGCCGAGGCCTGCCCGGCTCGTGACACGGGTGTGAGAGAAGGGGCCGAGGCCTGCCCGGCTCGTGACACGGGTGTGAGAGAAGGGGCCGAGGCCTGCCCGGCTCGTGACACGGGGGTGAGAGAAGGGGCCGAGGCCTGCCCGGCTCGTGACACGGGGGTGAGAGAAGGGGCCGAGGCCTGCCCGGCTCGTGACACGGGCGTGAGAGAAGGGGCCGAGGCCTGCCCGGCTCGTGACACGGGCGTGAGAGAAGGGGCCGAGGCCTGCCCGGCTCGTGACACGGGCGTGAGAGAAGGGGCCGAGGCCTGCCCGGCTCGTGACACGTGTGTGGGAGAAGGGGCCGAGGCCTGCCCGGCTCGTGACACGAGTGTGAGAGAAGGGGCCGAGGCCTGCCCGGCTCGTGACACGAGTGTGAGAGAAGGGGCCGAGGCCTGCCCGGCTCGTGACATGGGTGTGAGAGAAGGGGCCGAGGCCTGCCCGGCTCGTGACACGGGGGTGAGAGAAGGGGCCGAGGCCTGCCCGGCTCGTGACACGGGCGTGAGAGAAGGGGCCGAGGCCTGCCCGGCTCGTGACACGGGGGTGAGAGAAGGGGCCGAGGCCTGCCCGGCTCGTGACACGGGTGTGAGAGAAGGGGCCGAGGCCTGCCCGGCTCGTGACACGAGTGTGAGAGAAGGGGCTGAGGCCTGCCCGGCTCGTGACATGGGTGTGAGAGAAGGGGCCGAGGCCTGCCCGGCTCGTGACACGAGTGTGAGAGAAGGGGCCGAGGCCTGCCCGGCTCGTGACACGGGCGTGAGAGAAGGGGCCGAGGCCTGCCCGGCTCGTGACACGGGTGTGAGAGAAGGGGCTGAGGCCTGCCCGGCTCGTGACACGGGTGAGAGAGAAGGGGCCGAGGCCTGCCCGGCTCGTGACACGGGCGTGAGAGAAGGGGCCGAGGCCTGCCCGGCTCGTGACACGGGGGTGAGAGAAGGGGCTGAGGCCTGCCCGGCTCGTGACACGGGCGTGAGAGAAGGGGCCGAGGCCTGCCCGGCTCGTGACACGGGCGTGAGAGAAGGGGCCGAGGCCTGCCCGGCTCGTGACACGAGTGTGAGAGAAGGGGCCGAGGCCTGCCCGGCTCGTGACACGAGTGTGAGAGAAGGGGCTGAGGCCTGCCCGGCTCGTGACACGGGCGTGAGAGAAGGGGCCGAGGCCTGCCCGGCTCGTGACACGAGTGTGAGAGAAGGGGCCGAGGCCTGCCCGGCTCGTGACACGGGTGTGAGAGAAGGGGCCGAGGCCTGCCCGGCTCGTGACACGAGTGTGAGAGAAGGGGCTGAGGCCTGCCCGGCTCGTGACACGGGCGTGAGAGAAGGGGCCGAGGCCTGCCCGGCTCGTGACACGGGCGTGAGAGAAGGGGCCGAGGCCTGCCCGGCTCGTGACACGAGTGTGAAAGAAGGGGCTGAGGCCTGCCCGGCTCGTGACATGGGTGTGAGAGAAGGGGCCGAGGCCTGCCCGGCTCGTGACACGAGTGTGAGAGAAGGGGCCGAGGCCTGCCCGGCTCGTGACACGGGTGTGAGAGAAGGGGCTGAGGCCTGCCCGGCTCGTGACATGGGTGTGAGAGAAGGGGCCGAGGCCTGCCCGGCTCGTGACAAGGGTGTGAGAGAAGGGGCCGAGGCCTGCCCGGCTCGTGACACGTGTGTGGGAGAAGGGGCTGAGGCCTGCCCGGCTCGTGACACGAGTGTGGGAGAAGGGGCCGAGGCCTGCCTGGCTCGTGACACGGGTGTGAGAGAAGGGGCCGAGGCCTGCCCGGCTCGTGACACGGGTGTGAGAGAAGGGGCCGAGGCCTGCCCGGCTCGTGACACGGGTGTGAGAGAAGGGGCTGAGGCCTGCCCGGCTCGTGACACGGGTGTGAGAGAAGGGGCCGAGGCCTGCCCGGCTCGTGACACGAGTGTGAGAGAAGGGGCCGAGGCCTGCCCGGCTCGTGACACGGGCGTGAGAGAAGGGGCCGAGGCCTGCCCGGCTCATGACACGAGTGTGAGAGAAGGGGCCGAGGCCTGCCCGGCTCGTGACACGGGCGTGAGAGAAGGGGCTGAGGCCTGCCCGGCTCGTGACACGGGTGTGAGAGAAGGGGCCGAGGCCTGCCCGGCTCGTGACACGGGCGTGAGAGAAGGGGCCGAGGCCTGCCCGGCTCGTGACACGAGTGTGAGAGAAGGAGCCGAGGCCTGCCCGGCTCGTGACACGGGCGTGAGAGAAGGGGCCGAGGCCTGCCCGGCTCGTGACACGGGTGTGAGAGAAGGGGCCGAGGCCTGCCCGGCTCGTGACACGAGTGTGAGAGAAGGGGCCGAGGCCTGCCCGGCTCGTGACACGGGTGTGAGAGAAGGGGCCGAGGCCTGCCCAGCTCGTGACACGAGTGTGAGAGAAGGGGCCGAGGCCTGCCCGGCTCGTGACACGGGCGTGAGAGAAGGGGCCGAGGCCTGCCCGGCTCGTGACACGAGTGTGAGAGAAGGGGCCGAGGCCTGCCCGGCTCGTGACACGGGCGTGAGAGAAGGGGCCGAGGCCTGCCCGGCTCGTGACACGAGTGTGAGAGAAGGGGCCGAGGCCTGCCCGGCTCGTGACACGGGTGTGAGAGAAGGGGCCGAGGCCTGCCCAGCTCGTGACACGAGTGTGAGAGAAGGGGCCGAGGCCTGCCCGGCTCGTGACACGGGTGTGAGAGAAGGGGCCGAGGCCTGCCCGGCTCGTGACACGAGTGTGGGAGAAGGGGCCGAGGCCTGCCCGGCTCGTGACACGGGCGTGAGAGAAGGGGCCGAGGCCTGCCCGGCTCGTGACACGAGTGTGAGAGAAGGGGCCGAGGCCTGCCCGGCTCGTGACACGGGCGTGAGAGAAGGGGCCGAGGCCTGCCCGGCTCGTGACACGAGTGTGAGAGAAGGGGCCGAGGCCTGCCCGGCTCGTGACACGGGCGTGAGAGAAGGGGCCGAGGCCTGCCCGGCTCGTGACACGAGTGTGAGAGAAGGGGCCGAGGCCTGCCCGGCTCGTGACACGGGTGTGAGAGAAGGGGCCGAGGCCTGCCCAGCTCGTGACACGAGTGTGAGAGAAGGGGCCGAGGCCTGCCCGGCTCGTGACACGGGTGTGAGAGAAGGGGCCGAGGCCTGCCCAGCTCGTGACACGAGTGTGAGAGAAGGGGCCGAGGCCTGCCCGGCTCGTGACACGGGCGTGAGAGAAGGGGCCGAGGCCTGCCCGGCTCGTGACACGAGTGTGGGAGAAGGGGCCGAGGCCTGCCCGGCTCGTGACACGGGCGTGAGAGAAGGGGCTGAGGCCTGCCCGGCTCGTGACACGGGTGTGAGAGAAGGGGCCGAGGCCTGCCCGGCTCGTGACACGGGTGTGAGAGAAGGGGCCGAGGCCTGCCCGGCTCGTGACACGAGTGTGAGAGAAGGGGCCGAGGCCTGCCCGGCTCGTGACACGGGTGTGAGAGAAGGGGCCGAGGCCTGCCCGGCTCGTGACACGGGTGTGAGAGAAGGGGCCGAGGCCTGCCCGGCTCGTGACACGAGTGTGAGAGAAGGGGCCGAGGCCTGCCCGGCTCGTGACACGGGTGTGAGAGAAGGGGCCGAGGCCTGCCCGGCTCGTGACACGGGTGTGAGAGAAGGGGCCGAGGCCTGCCCGGCTCGTGACACGGGCGTGAGAGAAGGGGCCGAGGCCTGCCCGGCTCGTGACACGGGTGTGAGAGAAGGGGCCGAGGCCTGCCCGGCTCGTGACACGGGCGTGAGAGAAGGGGCCGAGGCCTGCCCGGCTCGTGACACGGGTGTGAGAGAAGGGGCTGAGGCCTGCCCGGCTCGTGACACGAGTGTGAGAGAAGGGGCCGAGGCCTGCCCGGCTCGTGACACGGGCGTGAGAGAAGGGGCTGAGGCCTGCCCGGCTCGTGACACGGGCGTGAGAGAAGGGGCCGAGGCCTGCCCGGCTCGTGACACGGGCGTGAGAGAAGGGGCCGAGGCCTGCCCGGCTCGTGACACGAGTGTGGGAGAAGGGGCCGAGGCCTGCCCGGCTCGTGACACGGGGGTGAGAGAAGGGGCCGAGGCCTGCCCGGCTCGTGACACGGGTGTGAGAGAAGGGGCCGAGGCCTGCCCGGTTCGTGACACGAGTGTGAGAGAAGGGGCCGAGGCCTGCCCGGCTCGTGACACGGGTGTGAGAGAAGGGGCCGAGGCCTGCCCGGCTCGTGACACGAGTGTGAGAGAAGGGGCCGAGGCCTGCCCGGCTCGTGACACGGGTGTGGGAGAAGGGGCCGAGGCCTGCCCGGCTCGTGACACGAGTGTGGGAGAAGGGGCCGAGGCCTGCCCGGCTCGTGACACGGGTGTGAGAGAAGGGGCCGAGGCCTGCCCGGCTCGTGACACGGGTGTGAGAGAAGGGGCCGAGGCCTGCCCGGCTCGTGACACGGGTGTGGGAGAAGGGGCCGAGGCCTGCCCGGCTCGTGACACGGGCGTGAGAGAAGGGGCCGAGGCCTGCCCGGCTCGTGACACGGGTGTGAGAGAAGGGGCCGAGGCCTGCCCGGCTCGTGACACGAGTGTGAGAGAAGGGGCCGAGGCCTGCCCGGCTCGTGACACGAGTGTGAGAGAAGGGGCCGAGGCCTGCCCGGCTCGTGACACGGGTGTGAGAGAAGGGGCCGAGGCCTGCCCGGCTCGTGACACGGGCGTGAGAGAAGGGGCCGAGGCCTGCCCGGCTCGTGACACGGGGGTGAGAGAAGGGGCTGAGGCCTGCCCGGCTCGTGACACGGGCGTGAGAGAAGGGGCCGAGGCCTGCCCGGCTCGTGACACGGGCGTGAGAGAAGGGGCCGAGGCCTGCCCGGCTCGTGACACGAGTGTGAGAGAAGGGGCCGAGGCCTGCCCGGCTCGTGACACGAGTGTGAGAGAAGGGGCTGAGGCCTGCCCGGCTCGTGACACGGGCGTGAGAGAAGGGGCCGAGGCCTGCCCGGCTCGTGACACGAGTGTGAGAGAAGGGGCCGAGGCCTGCCCGGCTCGTGACACGGGTGTGAGAGAAGGGGCCGAGGCCTGCCCGGCTCGTGACACGAGTGTGAGAGAAGGGGCTGAGGCCTGCCCGGCTCGTGACACGGGCGTGAGAGAAGGGGCCGAGGCCTGCCCGGCTCGTGACACGGGCGTGAGAGAAGGGGCCGAGGCCTGCCCGGCTCGTGACACGAGTGTGAGAGAAGGGGCTGAGGCCTGCCCGGCTCGTGACATGGGTGTGAGAGAAGGGGCCGAGGCCTGCCCGGCTCGTGACACGAGTGTGAGAGAAGGGGCCGAGGCCTGCCCGGCTCGTGACACGGGTGTGAGAGAAGGGGCTGAGGCCTGCCCGGCTCGTGACATGGGTGTGAGAGAAGGGGCCGAGGCCTGCCCGGCTCGTGACAAGGGTGTGAGAGAAGGGGCCGAGGCCTGCCCGGCTCGTGACACGTGTGTGGGAGAAGGGGCCGAGGCCTGCCCGGCTCGTGACACGAGTGTGGGAGAAGGGGCCGAGGCCTGCCTGGCTCGTGACACGGGTGTGAGAGAAGGGGCCGAGGCCTGCCCGGCTCGTGACACGGGTGTGAGAGAAGGGGCCGAGGCCTGCCCGGCTCGTGACACGGGTGTGAGAGAAGGGGCTGAGGCCTGCCCGGCTCGTGACACGGGTGTGAGAGAAGGGGCCGAGGCCTGCCCGGCTCGTGACACGAGTGTGAGAGAAGGGGCCGAGGCCTGCCCGGCTCGTGACACGGGCGTGAGAGAAGGGGCCGAGGCCTGCCCGGCTCGTGACACGAGTGTGAGAGAAGGGGCCGAGGCCTGCCCGGCTCGTGACACGGGCGTGAGAGAAGGGGCTGAGGCCTGCCCGGCTCGTGACACGGGTGTGAGAGAAGGGGCCGAGGCCTGCCCGGCTCGTGACACGGGCGTGAGAGAAGGGGCCGAGGCCTGCCCGGCTCGTGACACGAGTGTGAGAGAAGGGGCCGAGGCCTGCCCGGCTCGTGACACGGGCGTGAGAGAAGGGGCCGAGGCCTGCCCGGCTCGTGACACGGGTGTGAGAGAAGGGGCCGAGGCCTGCCCGGCTCGTGACACGGGTGTGGGAGAAGGGGCCGAGGCCTGCCCGGCTCGTGACACGGGGGTGAGAGAAGGGGCCGAGGCCTGCCCGGCTCGTGACACGAGTGTGAGAGAAGGGGCCGAGGCCTGCCCGGCTCGTGACACGGGTGTGGGAGAAGGGGCCGAGGCCTGCCCGGCTCGTGACACGGGTGTGAGAGAAGGGGCCGAGGCCTGCCCGGCTCGTGACACGGGTGTGAGAGAAGGGGCCGAGGCCTGCCCGGCTCGTGACACGAGTGTGAGAGAAGGGGCCGAGGCCTGCCCGGCTCGTGACACGGGTGTGAGAGAAGGGGCCGAGGCCTGCCCGGCTCGTGACACGGGTGTGAGAGAAGGGGCCGAGGCCTGCCCGGCTCATGACACGAGTGTGAGAGAAGGGGCCGAGGCCTGCCCGGCTCGTGACACGAGTGTGAGAGAAGGGGCCGAGGCCTGCCCGGCTCGTGACACGGGGGTGAGAGAAGGGGCCGAGGCCTGCCCGGCTCGTGACATGGGTGTGGGAGAAGGGGCCGAGGCCTGCCCGGCTCGTGACACGGGTGTGAGAGAAGGGGCCGAGGCCTGCCCGGCTCGTGACACGGGTGTGAGAGAAGGGGCCGAGGCCTGCCCGGCTCGTGACACGGGGGTGAGAGAAGGGGCCGAGGCCTGCCCGGCTCGTGACACGGGGGTGAGAGAAGGGGCCGAGGCCTGCCCGGCTCGTGACACGGGCGTGAGAGAAGGGGCCGAGGCCTGCCCGGCTCGTGACACGGGCGTGAGAGAAGGGGCCGAGGCCTGCCCGGCTCGTGACACGGGCGTGAGAGAAGGGGCCGAGGCCTGCCCGGCTCGTGACACGAGTGTGAGAGAAGGGGCCGAGGCCTGCCCGGCTCGTGACACGGGTGTGAGAGAAGGGGCCGAGGCCTGCCCGGCTCGTGACACGAGTGTGAGAGAAGGGGCCGAGGCCTGCCCGGCTCGTGACACGGGTGTGGGAGAAGGGGCCGAGGCCTGCCCGGCTCGTGACACGGGTGTGGGAGAAGGGGCCGAGGCCTGCCCGGCTCGTGACACGGGTGTGAGAGAAGGGGCCGAGGCCTGCCCGGCTCGTGACACGGGTGTGGGAGAAGGGGCCGAGGCCTGCCCGGCTCGTGACACGGGCGTGAGAGAAGGGGCCGAGGCCTGCCCGGCTCGTGACACGGGTGTGAGAGAAGGGGCCGAGGCCTGCCCGGCTCGTGACACGTGTGTGGGAGAAGGGGCCGAGGCCTGCCCGGCTCGTGACACGGGCGTGAGAGAAGGGGCCGAGGCCTGCCCGGCTCGTGACACGGGTGTGAGAGAAGGGGCCGAGGCCTGCCCGGCTCGTGACACGAGTGTGAGAGAAGGGGCCGAGGCCTGCCCGGCTCGTGACACGGGTGTGAGAGAAGGGGCCGAGGCCTGCCCGGCTCGTGACACGGGTGTGAGAGAAGGGGCCGAGGCCTGCCCGGCTCGTGACACGAGTGTGAGAGAAGGGGCCGAGGCCTGCCCGGCTCGTGACACGGGTGTGAGAGAAGGGGCCGAGGCCTGCCCGGCTCGTGACACGGGGGTGAGAGAAGGGGCCGAGGCCTGCCCGGCTCGTGACACGGGGGTGAGAGAAGGGGCCGAGGCCTGCCCGGCTCGTGACACGAGTGTGGGAGAAGGGGCCGAGGCCTGCCCGGCTCGTGACACGGGCGTGAGACGGGGCTGAGGCCGAGTGGGCTCACGACAGGTGTGTGCTGTGACGGCCCCCCTGGGGCCCGCCGAGCCCCGCCCCGCGTGGGTGTGGGGCGCGCGCCCGCCCCCCGAAAGCAGAAGCTGCGGCTGCTTTGGGGAAGCAAAACCGGGCGGGGACACGGGGACACGGGGGGGGCGGGGGGGGGGGGCGGGACACGGGGGGACGGGACTCCCCGCGGGGCATCCCCAGACCCCCACCCCCGCGCGGGGGGAGGGGACAGACCCACCGGTGGAGCGGCGGGGGGGGGGGGGAAGGGGGGGGGTCACGGCAGCCACGCGAGGGGTCCCAACCCCCCCCCGACCCCGACCCCCCACGCGCCCGGTGCACGCGTGACCGCTCGCACACGCGTGTGTCCCCCCCCTCCCCGGCGGTGGCAGCGCACACGCGTGTGCGCGGGGCGGGGGGGGGTGGGGGGAGCCACGGATGGACACACGGACACTTCCTCAACCCGCGGCTCCCCCTCCCGCGTGGGCCGCGTCCCGTGGGCGCCCCTGAGTGGGTGCTGCCGGCCGGGACCCACGGCACCCACAGCCCCCACCCCCCCACGGGGACCGACCCGCGGGCGCCCACTGCGGAGCACGCACCCCACGGCACCCACCCCGCGGGGACCCTCCCCACGGGGACCCCCTCGCCCACGGGCACCCACCCTCGGGTCCCGGCCCCCCCCGCCCCGAGACCCCCAACCCAGCCCCCCGCCCACGGGGGATCCCGGACACGCGGCCCCGGGACTCACCTGCGCCCCGCGGCCGCCGCTGCCCAGCGCTTCCGCACGGCGGGGCCGGGCCGGGGGCGGGGGGCGGGGGCGTGGCCGGCCGAGGGACCGCCCCCGGCACCGCCCCGCCCCGGGGGCGAGGCCCGTGGGTGTCCCCCGTGGGTGTGTCCCCTCCATGTGTGTCGTGTCCCCCCCCCAATCGTGCGTCGGTCCCCCACCCCCCCCCGGTGTCACCCGTGACGTGTGCCCACTCCCCCCCGGGCATTACCGCCAGACACCTCATTAACATACGCTTTGCATACATTTGCATGCCCTGCGCCCACCGCCCGCTCCACGTGACGCGCGGGGAATCCCCGCAGTGGGCGGGGATCCCTCCCCGGGCTGCGATTGGCCTCTCTCGCTGTCACTCAGGGTGTTCCCACCCACCCGCCGCTGGCCCGCCCCTTCAGGTGAGGCCACGCCCACCCCGGGGGCTTTGCCAGGCAACGCGGAGGCGGGGCGATGGGGCGGGGCGATGGGGCGGGGCGAGGGGGTGGGGCGAGGGGGCGGGGCGGGGGGCGGGGCGAGGGGGGGCGGGCCCGTCAGGCCGTCGGGCTCTGCTGCCGCTCGCCCGCCTAAGCCCGGCCTAAACCTGAGGCTGGCCTCTGCTGCGGGGGGGCCACTTCCCACGGGGGGGAGCCAGATCCCAGTGGATTCCCAGTGGTGGGGAGCAGATCCCAGTGGATACCGGGGGGGGGGGGGGCAGATCCCGGAGGCAGGGGCCGCCCGGGTTGCAGCTCCGCTCCGGCCCCCCTCCCTGGGGGGTGGGGGGGTTTCCCCTCCTCGCTGCGCCCCTTCGAGGCAGCCCTTGGAGGATCCGCTGGGAGCCGCCTCCGGGATCAACCTGCAGATCCCTGGGGATCGGCCGCGGGGCAGGGCCTGATCCGGGGCCACCAGCCCCGAACGGCCAATTCAGGCCGGGAATCTCGGCCCTGCTGTGCCGCGGGGGGGGGGGGGGGGGGCGGGGGGCTGCTCCGGCCCTCGGAGCGTCTTCCCGACGCATCCCGTCCGAATTCCCTTCCCGCACCGGAAAAGGCACCCAAACACGCCGGTTTCGGGGACGCCGATGGGTTTATTTCCTCGCGGGTCCTGTTTCGGCGCCCGCTCGAGCCTCGCCCAGGGGGGTGTCTCCCCTCGCGGGAGGGAGGCGGCGGCCCCGCCGATGAGCCGGAGTCGAGCTTTTCGGCCGAGATTTCGGGGAAAGGGGAAGGAAACGGGACAGGCCGAGCATTTCCCCTCCGCCGCCGCCTTCCGGGAAGCGCCAGGCCTTTGGCTCCAGCCTCAGGTTTCTCCACGGAGAAACAAAACCCTTCTCGGCGCCGATTTCCCTCTGCCAGCGCTCTCCGCCTCGTGGTTTCTTTTCTATTTCTTTTCTATTCCCAGATGAAAAAAATTGAGTTCAAATTCCTCGGGACGGCCTCGCGGCCGTGAGAGGGAGCACTCAGCCCTGCCGACGCCGCGGCGGCTCCGCCAAGGGCCGTCGGACGGGCTTTCCCGGAGTTGGGCATTCAGCGCCTCGGAGCCATCGCTTCCCGGGCTCCCGGCCAGCCGCCCTGCTCCGGATCGCGGCCGCGTAGATTTTGGGGTTCTTTCAGCTGGTTTTTGGCCACAGGTAGAGGGAGAACCTTTCCGAAAACCCGGCGGGCGGGGAGCCGGCGCTCCCACCTCCGCGTTTCTGCCTCAAATCACGTCGTTGTTTGTCTTTAGTTAATTATGGGGGGGGGGGGTAAAACAGCGGAGACCGATCTCCACATCTTAATTTGGCGGCTTCCTCCCGTAGAGCCGGCTCTGGCGCGAGCGCGATGCGCTGCCGAGGAGCCGGAGCGGTGCCGGGGCGGTGCCGGAGCCACGCCGGGCCAGCCGGCCGACCCGCTCCCGGCCAGTCTGGGCAGAACACGAGGCCGCCCCGTTTCCAGGGGTTTTCCTCCGTGGCCGGAGCCCAGCTCGGCTTCCCGCTGTCGGCCGGCTCCCGCAGCGTCGGCCAGGGCGCCTCCAGGCCGGCCGAAACCGAAGCGGCGCGGGAGACGCTCCAGCAGCCGCGACATCCAAGAGCCCCGTGCCCCGGGGAGAGGCGCCGAGGTGCCGGTTTGCGCTCCGGTTTTGACGTCTCGTGTTCTCCGCGGCAGCTCCGAGCGGGCGGTTCGGAGAAAGCCGAGGGAATCCTTCGCCGTCCCGCGCCTCCCGGTCAGCGGGACTTGCCGATGGAGGTGGTTCCTCGGCGGGAGGTGGTTCCTCGGCGGGACCGTGGTCCAGGTGAGCCGCCGTGGTTTCCCAGCCGCCGAGAGGAGACGCGGTACGAGCAGTCGCGGTCTCCGACCTCTACCTGAGACTCTTCCTCCTTTTTAATCCCATGTGTTTTTTCTCTTTTCAATCCCCGTTGACCTTGAAGAGCTCTGGGTTGTGGAAGCTCCGTCCCCTCGCGGCGGTGGGCGTCTTTGTGAGGAGGTCGGCCGCGTTCTCCAAAAATCAAGCCCCGCGGTCGGACACGCCGGACGTCTGATGGCGGAGGTTGGGCGGCAGGAGAAACGCGAGTGTTCGGTACTTACCCAGAAGGTTTGTTCTCCAAAAACCCGTGGTTACATCCCAAATACGCCGCCAGGAACCCTTCTGTCGCCGATATGCCGCGGTCACCGGATGGGGACAAGGCAAAAGGAGAGGGAATCGTAGAAGGCAACGCGACACGCTGACGACCCTGAATATAAACCTCCCGCTCCCCTTCCTCGGAGTATTTCCACGTCAAAATACTTCAGTATCGGGAGGAGAAACTTCAGGTTTTCGCTTGCTCAAACGTCTCCTCCCACAGTGAAATTTTTGCATCTCGGCCACGTTCTCGGCGTCTCCGAGCAGGGAGTTCCTTGCGAGTAACTTGCGCGTCGCAGGGTCCCCGTCAGACCTCAGCACGGCACGCGCTGGCAAATACTCATCAAAATCAAGCATTCTAACCCAAATTCACCCTCCCGCCAGGTGCTGACGGCCATCGGCGATTGTTCAGCTGCCTCCCGCCACCTCGGCTGCGGTTCCTGCTGAAGGTAGAACCTGGCGGACCCGCTCGCCGACGTCGTGGCCGGCGTCTGATCGTCGGGTCGGCGGAGACGGACCCACAGCCGGACAGAAGGAGGGAGCGCGGGGGACGCCGGCAGCGGCCTGAGGCCGGGTCCCGGGCGGCGAAGGAAGAAGGGGAGGAGGGAAGTGTTGATTTCTGCAAAAGTGACCCAAATTGAGGAAGAGCGGGGCCGTCCCCGGCGCGGGGCGGCAGGCACCGGGAAGGCGAGGAGAACGGCGTCGCCGCGTGTTTCCGTGCAGGCGGCGGGCACGCGGCGCCAACGGGGTTGGCCTTGTACGGCCTAGTTTTGCAAATACCGGCCTTAACCAACCCATTCAATCGCAATTGTACGTCTTGGGTCGTGTCTCTCGCAAGGTCTCGCTCCTCCTCCCGCCAGGAGGACGTGGCTCTCCATGGGAACGACGTCCCCCTGCAGCCCCCAGCCGGGCTCCTCGGGTGGGCTCCGCTGCCCATTTTGGAGGCGGTTTGGTGTCGGGAGCCTGATTTCCTCAGCCGGGAGGGGACGGCTTCTCTCCGGAGAGCCGAGCGGCTCCCGGGCGCCCGCGGTGTGCTCCGTGCCTTGCCTGGAGCAGCTCTCCGTAGCCAGTCCCGGTGGCACCGGAGAGCCGGGAGTTTGGGGACCGTCTGAAAAAAAAGCGGATGCCACCACTTCCGTGTTCCTAAAACCACGTTTCAGGCACTAAGAGCGTGTTTGGGACCAGAGCAGAGGAGCAGAACGTCAGGCAGGAAAGCTCTGAGTGTGTTTTGCAAAACCTCTGAGGGGAGCAGGGCTGGGACTAAGCCGCGTTTTGGGGCTCCAGGCGCAAAGCCGGCCACGCGTGAGTCTCCCCCCTCCGACGGCGCGTCCTGCCGGGAGCATTTCCCACTGCTTGCATGCGCCGCGAGATCCCTCTGGCCTTGACGGCTCCACGCCGAAAGCCCTTTGCTTTTTATGGGCAGAGAGCAGCTTGTTTTTAACTTCCCGGCCGGTAAGATCATCCGAAGGATTGAGAGGGCCGGCTGTGATTTAATGAACGAGCTCCGCGACGAGGCGCTGCGAGGGGTCCCCCGCGGCGGCCGTGCCCGTCGGGGCGCGCTCGTCACCCTGACTCGCTGAGCTATTTGGGTGCCGCTGAGTTCATGGAGTTGCAGCAGTAACGGGATGTTCCCCACGGGCGGCGCAAAGGGGTGAGCTGGAAGCCACCAAGGCAAAGAAGAGCTCTCCAGGGTCGGATGACCGAGGGCAGCGTGTGACCGAGAGCCGGAGATGAGCCGAAACCTTCCGGGCAGCGGGAAAGGTCCTGGTTTTCCAGGAGAGGGAGACCGGACCGGCTTTGCCCTTGGTCCTCGGCTCAGAGCACCAGAGCCAGAGCGGAGTCGAGCAGGACCTGGCCTCCTGGGTTTGATAGTTCGGGTCTGGGATGTCCTGCAGCGAAGTCACCGGTGCCAGGACTGCGCCGGGGCTCCGAGAGGCCGCTTCAGCCCCCACGGGTCACCTGGGGGACACACGGTTGTCCTCGGGGTACTTGATTCCGCGCGAGGTCCTCGCGTTGGGGCGCAGGCACGTCCCGGCGACCGCTCCCTGATAACAGACCGTTCTGCAGGGAAATGGTTAAAATGAACAAATGCAAACCACGATTAAGAGGATGGAATTAATTTGAGGTTTCTTGGTCTGTTGAGTTAGCTGAAGATTTGCTTTAATGATTTAAATGGCTTTAATTAAATCAATCTGCTCCGGGAACAGGAATTCCCCCTTTTTTTCTTTGGCTAAAGCTCTCCAAAGTAGCAGAGATCCAGGAGACGGAGAGAGTTGGGAAAATCCAACAGCCGGGCGCGAGGAGAGGCAGCTTGCGTCACGCTCAAAGAGCCTCAGGACAGCATCTCGCCCCAGGCAGGGACCCTCCGTCCCGCGCCGGGAGGGGACGCCTCCGCCGCCGTCCTCCCGCAGCCCCGCTCAAGTTCTGCAGGCCCTGCGGACGGCGTTAACAGCCGGTTGGAGTTCGTCTTGCATTTGAGGCACCATCACATCCTGGCAGCAGCAGCTCAAAGAGACCAAGGCGTGGAAAGTCACTGATGTTTTATGGTTTTTTTTCTGAGTTTTGGGGCCTAAAGGGGCAAACAGGGGCTCTGGGCTGCCGGCCACGTGCACCTCCTCGGTGCCGCTGTGCTCATCGAGAGCAAAACCCTCTTTTCTTCCTTCAAAAACAAGCAAACAAACCCCAGTCCCAACCAGTTGCATTTAACACTCCCGGTCCGTGCCTGCCCTCCACCGTGCCCGCGGGCAGCCCCGAAGGCGGGCGGGTAGCAGGGGCTGCACGGGGCAGCGCCCCACCTTCCCCTGGGAGCCTGTGCGTGCCGGGTCAGGGTCTCGAGGCATCCGCCCCATCCTCAGCCGCCTTCCACGTGCCCCCCCGGCACTCACGGCGGTGCTCGGTTACAGCGCCGTGCTCGGACAAGGACATTTCTCCCCGTCCGAGTTGGCTGGCGTCGGCGGCAGCGCTCACGGGGCGTACGCTCAGCAGCAGCCCCGCGGCTGGCAGGTCCCTCGCATTGCTGCTCCCTTAGATCACCATCCCGAATGCCTTCCCTCCGGCTCATCCCTCCGCTCCGAGCACCGCCGCCGAGCCCACGAAGATGGCTCAACGCACGGCACGGGAGGGCGGAGGAGCGGCAAGAGGCTTCTCCTGGTTCACAACCGATTCTTTTATGGTTTTGTGTTGTTTTTTTTTTAGCTGGCCCTGTGGACCTCAAGGCAGGCGCCGCGCCTGCTGGGTGGGGGCACAGCTCTGCCCAACCCTTTCCGTCACGATCCGTGGGGGTTTTGCCGTTGGCCGCCCCGGAACGGCCGGGGAGGAGTGGGTGCAGGGCTGGGAAAGCAGCCAGCTGGGACGTGGAGGAATGCCAGGACGCTGAGCGCAGGGGCCTCCTTCGGCTCCGCGCGGCCATCGCTTCCCTAAATAGAGAGCTGCGGGGCTGGAGGATTAGCTGGGGGCATTCCTCTGCCCCCGGCCGCTGACCCTGGGACGCGTTTGCTCATCGCTATATTAAATCCTGCACACAACGGGTTGCTCTTCACAAGTCCTCCGGGTGTCGGGATTTCTGCTCCTCCCTCGGTCCCGCACTTTCAACCGTGGCGGGGATTTGCAGGCGCCGAGTCAGTTTTAGTTTGTTCCGCTCAGATTTTGCAGGGGAGGTTCACGCTTTTCCCTTTTGACACCTCCTGGCAGCGCTCGCGGAGCGCGAGGGTATTTATAGCCACCCCGGCGAGGTTAAGAGCCGCTGCCTAACGGTTGGCGAACGCCCCGTGCCAGCCGGACAACGGGGCTGGTCGGTGCACGGTTATATCCACGTGGTTTCACCGGAGGAGCCGAGGGCTCTGGGTTTAGGTGTTGTCAGCCGGGCGTCCGCCACAGGGCTGCGCTCTGGAGAGCGGCTGTAGGAACGGGGTTGTGCGGGAACCCAGCGGGTTCCTTGCGCTGGAGATGCTGCGTCTCCCTCTCCCCTCGGCTCCTGCACACAGCTCCGTGTCCTCCACCCTTCGGCACGCCACCAGGGACGCAACCCAACCGCAAAGGGCTTCCCCAGTTCCGCCCGCGGGAGCTCGGGCCGCCTCACGGTCCTCCCTCAGAGCGTTCATCACCAGCAACGCTGCTCCTGGGAGAGGCTTGTCTGACCTGCTCCTCCGCCCATCCTGGCCGAGTCACCCCGTTGTAGGCCTGCGTGCCGGATCTGGTGCACCCGCAACCCTCACCCATGGCCCGGCCATGCAAGGGACGGCTGCTGCCCCGCTCCCAGCAGGAAACGGTTAAAAAAACTCCCATGTTTTCTTCTTTTGAACCACACTGACCAAGCGCAGGTTTGCTGGGCTCTCCTCCCAGACCTCCAGTTGTCATCACCGCCCTCCTCTGGGCTTTTGCAGGATCTAGGATTAGGGTTCAGGCCTTTATACCTTGGTGTGTTTTGGGTTTTTTTTGGGGGGGGGGCAGCGGTTCTGGTGGTGTTACCACTTTTTGGGTGGAGTGCCGGGAAGAGCGAGACTCCCAACGGGCATTTGAGTCTCGCTGTGTTTCCGTGGCACGACTCACAGCAGCGTGGATAGTGGCTCAGAATCCAGCCGCCCTACAACAAAGCCGGCATCCCAGGGCAGAGCTGGAGTTAGGAATGCCCTTTGGATATTTTCAAGCCTTAATTTAATCCTCCCTGATGCCCGGTTTGCGGCTCAGGTGGAAGCAGGCCACCTCTCGCAGGAAAGACCATCCAATTCCCCGCGTTACACGAGCCGCGGACTTCCCCAGTTAGTTCGGGTTTGAACCACAGTGCATTTCCAAGGAAAAACATCCAATTCTGTGGCAAAACCACACAGTCCTGGCCGGCGAGATTCCTTCCACCTGACTTCACCTCCCTGAACGAGGCAGATGGCTTGAGGACAGAGTCTTCCAGCTCCTTCGTGGCATCGGTTGTTCTCCGGCTCCTTCGAGGCGTCGGTTGCTCTCCAGGCCATCCCAGCTCTTCTTCCAGGGGCGTTTCTCAAGGGACTCACAAAGGTTTTAGCTAAAACCAGCACCAAAGCAGTGTCCGTGACTTGGCAGCGGCCGCGGCTGTGGGTGGGATGATCGATATGCCAACAGACTAATAAAATTCCCTCTTCTTTGTCCAAATACCAAGGTCATCTTCCCCTGAACTCCTCTGCTGTCTGGGGCATGTGACAAAGAGGTAAACAAGGCTACAGCCAAAAAGCTAGTTAATAAGTATCACATTCTCCTAATTTTCTGCGTTTGGTAGAGTTTGAAGGTACGATTAACAAGCATTCAGCACTCTCAGGACACTTTATTTACCGCTGTACAAAACGGGGACGGGGCGAAGACCTGATTTTATAGAGAGTTTGTGGTCGCGCCCGTTTGTAGCCGAGGTTACGAGCGAGACAAGACCCGGGCAGAAAGGTTCTTTCGTTAGCGCTGTCTCAGCGGGCAAAAGCAGCTAACCACCTCCAGTGTTGGCAAAAACCAAAGCAGTGGGATTGGGAACCTTGAAACAGGAAAGTAAAGATCAGGAGAGGATTTTTACCTCGTGTAAAATGTTGGGGAGCGAGCAGGGTATCCAGCTGCGATGTGTCAATATTTTTAAAAGACTGAAAAAACTGGAAGAACTAAGAAAGAAAACCTGTGAAAATGGTCTGACAGTTGGAGAAAAGGCCTTTGATGAGGCACTTAAAGAGCTCAGGGTTTCTTTAGCTCATCAAAAAGGAGAGATGACACTGTTTCTGCATATGAGGATCTCTGCAGGAAAATGTGAGGTCATAAAACAACCTTAAAGGCAGTGGAGGACACCAGAATGAGAAGTCACAGTAAGAAATGACAGCCGCAGTGTGAAAAGCCGGAGGGAATCAAACAGGAATCGAGACGTGGGATTTGATTCCTAAGGACGATCAGACCACTGGACCAGGCTGCTGGGGAAGAGGTGCATCGCCCGCCTCTGCCGTGGGGAAGGCTGACCGACTTCTGCTCTTGTCCCTCCTGGAGATTTTAAAGCTTGCCGGCCTGATCATCTCGGTCAGGACTTAATCCCGAGTTAGATTTAGGACGCCATAAGCGTGGAGAACTTTCCGGGCAGAAAGCGAAGGACACGCTGCGCTACGAGCCTTCTACTGATGAGTCACCGATAACTCAGGAAGAAGAGCCTCAAATTACTACTGAGTCCTCCTTACCGGGGTCTTCGTTGGACCAACACAGTTTAAACGCAGTCAGAAATAGGGGCCAGAAGATGAACTGAGTCACCGCTCCGACGCCGGCTTTCGCAGGGGCGTCCGCCCCGCACCCCGTGAGCCGGCCAGCGACGCCTCCCTCGTCCTGTCGTTCTCCCAGGCCTCTGCCTAGATCACACCGTGTCCTGTGGATCCACACGTGGGATCCCTCGGTATCCACATCCTTCTGTGCCCGGGATGAGTTGCCAGCCCTGTCGGGAAGGGAGGCGGGTCCCGGTGCCGGGGGTAGCCCTCTTCGCTCTGGGGCGCTGTGCAGTTGTTGAGGGCAGGACTTGGGGGAGCCCGGCTACGGAAATCGGGCTGCCCCCAGTTTTCCTTCGAGCCCTTAAATCTTGTTTTATAGAAACGTGGGCTTCCTTGTAAAGAAAAAGAAAAAACTGTCTCTCTTTTCTAGCTTCTAGTCCCCCGGGGTGTAAAGAAAAGCTTGAAAACACAAACATTAACGTTTAGAAATCATGAAGACAACCCCCCCCCTCAAGTCATCTTTTATTTAAAGAAGAAAAAACCCCAAACCTCTCCCAGTTTTAAAGTCTGTTCACAATCTTCTGATACGGGACCAGCTATACCGTTACACAATCTATCGCCGGGGTGGGTCCGCCTTTGAAGTAGGGGTGTAGCCTTACGCGTGTGATTAGTTTCTCGAGATCTTCCAATATCAGCAACTACAGAGATAAAAAAAGCGAGACGAAGCGTTAGTTTTTCAGGGAACTTTCGCGTTAAGTTTTTTCAGTTCATGACTTAATAGTTGGGACGAGTTTTAAAAATGTCAGCTGGCTGAAACAGCTTTTAAAATTGTTTACCGTGACACAGAGGGTGGGAATTATCTCAGCGTACTGTAAATATCTGGTGTGAACATCTGCCACGGATGGCGCAGCTCAGCTCCCTTCAGAGACCGGAGAGAAACGTACTCTTAGGGTACAATTCATCTGACCTAATTTAGGCATTTACTTTAGGATGAGATGAATCATGCCCTGGAAGCGCCTCTTTCTTTCCAGTGACTATAAGGGGAGTCTAGACAGCCAGCACAGATGTGGACGTGCGCATCTCATCGGATGAATCGCATCCAAGGCGATTAAGACTTGACCTCAGCCACGCTGCTATTTGGCTGTAACGTGTCGACAATCTGATGCGTCACGGTACGCTGAGGCAGTGTGAAATTAAATAGCAACGTGATGCTGCTTCAGGGTGATCTAGTAAAATGGGATTTTGGTCCTACAAGACGTTCCACCCCGCCGGCCCCGATGGGATCACATCTTGCTGCAAAGTAGTAATTTTAGATGTAAGTCATTAAAATGCCACGCAGCATTTTAAGCCCAAATGTAAATATATTTATAAAACCTGCTGTCAACTTCCCAGCATAGGATCCCTGCACTCCTTCTGAGTTATTTTTGGATCGATGCGGTCACGACGCGCTTGCTCGGGGCACGTCTGGCAGCACGGCAGGGACCCTCAGAACAAGACAGACATGGAGGGGCTGGAGCGTGTCCAGAGAAGGGCAGCGGGGCTGGGGCAGGGTCTGGAGCACAAGTGTGCTGGGGGGCGGCTGGGGGAGCTGGGGGGGTTTAGCCTGGAGAAGAGGGGGCTGAGGGGAGCCCTTCTTGCTCTCTGCAGCTGCCTGAGAGGGGCTGGAGTGAGGGGGGGCTGGGCTCTGCTCCCCATCTACAAGCGATAGGATGAGAGGAAACGTCCTCAAGCTGCGTCAGGGGAGGTTTAGGTTGGAGATTGGGAAAAATTCCTTCACCAAAAGGGTTGTCAAGGACTGGCACAGGCTTCCCAGAGAGGTGGGGGAGTCACCAGCCCTGGGGGTGTTTCAAAGCTGTGCAGACGTGGTGCTGAGCTTAGTGGTGGGCTTGGCAGTGCTGGGTTAACAGTTGGACTCGATGATCTTAAAGGTCTTTTCCAACCTAAATGACTCTATGATCCTTGGTCATCATGATGCCCCTTCCTTCAGAGTTCCTGGAGTAACTCTGGAAAACGAAGCCTCCTTCCCAGGCCCCCGTGGGAAGAGCCAAAGCCAGGCACTGCACAAAGGTGAAACACCCACCAGAAGCACCTGCCGCGCTCGTATCTCTACCTTGATCATCTTAAAGCTCTTTTCCAACCTCAACGATTCCACAATTGCACGATTTAAACAGGCGGGAACCAAACCCGCCGTCTCTCGGCACCCACCTGCAGCACGTCGAGCAGCCCCTGCCTCAGCAATTCCACGATTTTATGGCGAGATCCTGTGAGAGACCCAGGGGCACCCTGTGCAGCAGGCGGGTACCACCTTTTTTCTCCAAAAAGCGGTTTTGTTCGCCCGGCGTGCAAAACGCCAGGCTACACAGAGAGCGGAGCTATTTTATTCATTTCATTTTCTGTGCAGGGTGTTTTCAGGCCTATGGGTGTGATTTTTAGTACTATAATGAGGATAGTTCACCTAAAGGACACTTAGTTTTAGTTCTTATCGACGTCCCAATTAGTCATCCTCCTTAAATATATACTTTATCACCCAGCTCTCGGCATCTTCTGAGGTGGGATGTTCCCTTTTATCAGTCTCTCATTTCTTCAAGGATAGACTCGTAAAACAAATGCTTCCCTCTCTCTCAGCTCCTTTCTCTGGCTGCTGAATTCTGTTTTGCCAGGCTTATGCAGTTCATCGTTATTGCTTAGCAGAAACTTCCGCTTTCTTTGGAATATCAACCCATCACTGAGAAACAGGAATAAAACTCCTTAATGCTGGGCATTTTAAAGAGCAGGAGTTACTTTATTTGGTGCCAGGTGCAGGGTGAAATATTTCCACAAATCAAGCACACCTACTGGGGTTCATTGATGAGATCCCCCCTCAGCCTTCTCTTCTCCAGGCTGAACAGACCCAGGTCTCTCAGCCTTTCCTCACAAGGGAGATGCTCCAGCCCCTGATCCCCTTGGCAGCTCTGCGCTGGCCTTGCTCCAGCAGTTCCCTGCCCTTCTTGAACTGGGGGGCCCAGAACTGGACACAGCCCTGCAGGTGTGGCCTCACTGGGGCAGAGCAGAGGGGGAGGAGAACCTCCTCTACTTTTCCCCCCAGTTACTATGACTCTCTGGTTTCATTGGTTCATGGTTGTGGCATCCCTCTGTCTTCCTTGCCAGACAATGTTTTTTTTCTGTTATCAGTCCTTCTCAGCTTCTGAGAAGCTCCTTAGAAGCTCCTCAGATGCTCCTCAGCTCATGAACCTGGAATTCCTTTCAGAAGTTGGCTCACTGACTCGTTCACATTTCTCAGGATGTGGATTTCGGTTAATAACAGCTCAGGCTGCAAGTTTAACCCTTTAGTTACTTACTACAAACCTGAGGGGAGGGGCTCTCCTCGCTCAGGGGCGCTTCAGGAGTGAGATGCCACCCTGAGACCGTGATGTCCTCGCTGCTGAAGAAGGGGCAGGTTCCGCAGAGCCCCAGCAGCCCGCCCCTGCCTGCCGGGAGAGGCTGGGGGACACCCCCTTGCCCACCCCCAAAATGGCACCTCGCCCTCCTCCCTCCCTCCCCACAAAATGGCGCCTCGCCCCCCCCTCCATCGCCTCCCTTTTCCCGCCCTTTCCACCCGGCGCACACGTGACCGCCCGCCCCTCCCACCGCGCATGAGCGTTGAGGGGACACACCGCGAGGGGCGCCCGGGTGGGCGGGGCCGGCGTCCGGCGCGCGCCTGAGGACGTGGCGCTTTCCAGCCAATCAGCGCCCGGCGTCCCCGGCGGGGACGGGGACGGGGAGGTGGGCGGGGCCAAAGAGGCGGGGAGGTGGGCGGAGTGACGGCGTGAGGGCGGGCTCAAAAGGGCGGACGGACGGTGGAAGCGACCAATCGCAAGGCTGCGAGGGAAGGCGGCGGAGGAGGAGCGGCGCTGTGATTGGCCGGCGGGGCGTGCGGCGTGGCGCGGCGCCTACTTCCGGTCGGCGGAGGAGGCTGAGGAGAACCGGGCGGCGGCGGCGGCGGCGGCTACCGGTAACTCGGGGGTCGGGGCGGGAACGGCGGGGTCTGGGGTTTGGGTCCCTGGGTGGGGGCGGCCCTGGGGAACGGGTCGAGGCCGCCCCCGCCTTGGCGGCCCCGTTATTGGGGGGTGGGGGGTGGGGTGTAACGTGGCACCGGCCCCGGGAGTCCCGGGCCCCATCGCTGTGAGAGCGGGGGCCAGGGCCGGCACCGGCAGCCCCGGGTCTCGCAGCCCCCCCGTCCCCCCACCGCTCACCCACCCCACGGTAAAACCTGCCGAACCACCGGGGGCTCCCTGTACCGGCGAACACCCGTTTTTGGGGCAAAACCCGCTGTTTTCTCACCCGTTATTGTAGCTCCCGATGAAATCACGCGGGGGTCGGGGGGTGGGGAGCGATAATCCCGCAGCGGGGCCCGCCTTCACGATCGCTTCTCGGAAACGGGTGCCTTCCCGCACCCAAAGCGACCCCCGATATTCGATGGAACCTCCCCGTTAACGCCGCAGGGGCTCGCCCTGTCGTCACCACCATCGTCATCCTCACCTTCGCGGCGGCGTGGTGATGCGGAGCTGAGCTCCTCCACCTGCACACGAGGACCAGGTTTGCCCCCATCACCCGCACCAGGACTGGGATTAACCCCCCCCAAAAAGCCAAAATAGAGACAAATCCCCAAATCTGAGCAATTTATGGTGTCTGAAAGTATTTATTCCCGAGCCCAGCTGGGCTCCCAGGTGCAAACCGCGCTCCTGAAGGGGTTCGTAGCTCTGAATATCGTCGCTAACCCAACCCCGGCGTAAAATCCCGACTTCTTCCCTCAATATCGCCACAAAACCACCCGGAGTCCCCCGGTTCCGGGGGAGCCCGTTCCGAGGCAGCGCTTCCCGCCTCCCCGCCGCTAATTGCCCCTTTGGCTTCCCTCCCCGGATCCTTTTCTTTAGGAGAACTGAGAACTTGCCGGCGTCCCTTCCCATAGCGGTTTGTGGCTTCCTTAGCCAGCCGGGGCGCAGAGGCGCACGTAATCGAGCTCGAAGCCTTATTTTTCCCAAAACTGTGAGCTCTGAGGAAAATTAGGCGGGTCAATCCTAGCTGTCGGTCAGCAGAAGCCGTTATTCATGTGAATGACTTATAAATAACGGTTGATTTATGGAGACTTTTAATCTCACCAAGCGCTAAAGCAGCATCTTTACCTGCAGAGGTGCGGCTCGTCACCCCCCTGGCACCCGGCGTGATGCCAAGATCTACCTTGGAGGTCAGGTTGTCCCTTTTAATCGTATCCAAATGGCTCACGGCCTCTTTCTGTGGATGTTGGAGATAAAAATCAGGGTATTTACACCCGTTCCAGGTCACCCTGTGCTTTAGCCCGGCCCGTTTCCAGGGGTTTTGTGGGAGGTTGGCCTGTGTGGGGCAGGTTCTCGGTGCTGGGACGTCCTCAGAGAGAGGAAGAGTCTGGAAATACATACGTAGAGCTCCTCTGGAGTGTGTCCCCCCCTTCCTGCTGAGGTCACGGCCACCCTGGATTGCATCAGAGGCAGCTGGGGGTCGAGGATTTTTCACCCGGATGCAGCTCAGGTCGCGAACGGCCGCGCGGGCATCGCTCTTCGCCTCGTTTCCTTTCCGATCCTCCCCTTCCCAGGAGGATGCGGCTTTTCCCCGCCCCGACGGTCAACGAGGTTCCTTCCACGTGCTTGGAAACCGATAGGAGCGGCGATTAAATCCGTGGTGGCCCCAGGAATCCCCGGGGAGGGGGTTTTCCAGGAATCCTTCCTGCCCTAAAAGCCACGAGGGAAATATTGCAGCATTTAAAACTAATAAATTACAACGTGCCGAGGCAGGCGGGCGGCTCTCTCGGCCGGCTGC
The DNA here is from genome assembly GCF_963921805.1 of Phalacrocorax carbo. Classification (NCBI taxonomy): domain Eukaryota; kingdom Metazoa; phylum Chordata; class Aves; order Suliformes; family Phalacrocoracidae; genus Phalacrocorax; species Phalacrocorax carbo. The sequence continues at coordinate 1,360,893 of NC_087513.1, read as the reverse complement.
GGAGCGTTGCCGCTTCCCATCGTTTCTAGGTCAGGTTTTTTTAGGTTTTTTCCCCCCAAACTCGGCTATTTTTGTCACGGTGTTACCGTGGTTCCTCCGGGGAGACGCGGGGTCCTGCCTCCGGGATGGGTCGGGATCGGTCGAAGAGCGGATCCTCCCAACGTCACCCTATTGCTCGCGCCGCAGGAATTATCTGCCGACCTTCCAGCTTCCCCCCCCTTCCTGGCACGCAGGCGTCTCTTCCTTCAGCTAAACCAGGCCCGAATTTCCCCTTAATTTGGATTAATTAACGGGCAGAAGCCCGGGGCGGCGCCTTGCCTCGTGTGCGAGGCGGGGAATTCACAGCCCGGATCCCTCGTCCGGCGCTCGCTCCTCCTTCGAGACCCCCCACGCTGCTGCCTGCGGTCGTGGCGGTGCGACTCCTCTCTTATTTTACATATTTTTTCCCCATCGGAGCGCTGATTTCCAGCTTCCTCGACAGGAAAACTGGCGTTGCGCTCTCTCCCTCGGCGTTTGGCCTCTTCCCTTCCCTCGCCTCGGCCCCGAGGTCGCTCTGCCCGATCCCGAGAGGGGAAGGACAGCCCGGACCTGCCGGCTTTGCCGTCGCCCTGCTAAACCCATCGCTCCTCCGAGGGAGCACGGAATGGACCTCACCACGTGCCGGGCAGGGTTTCGGCGAGCGCCGAGCCGCGTCCCCGCTCCCCCTCGTCCCCTGGGCTTAAAGCCAGCGCGGTTACGGCGACGCTAGAGATGGAACAACCCTCCCTCTGCCTCGGGAGCCGTTATTTCCCGGGGCGAGCGGCCCCGACACCCCCTCTTGTCGCCGAAGGGATCCGCCCGGCGCAAACACCGCGCGGATAAATCCGTCGGGGTTTAAGAGGGGGTTTAATGGATTCCTTGCCCCACCGCCCGCCTCGTCCCGAGCAAATGCCGGTGAAGCGGGTGCCTTAAATAACAAGAATCCCCTGAATTCACCAACTCCTGAGTAGTGCTTCGGGCAGGCGACTCGCCTCCTTGTTGTCCTGTCTCAGGAGGGGTTTATTTTCCCCTCCCGCTACTCCTTCCTAACCTCTGCGAGTAGTTTTAGCTGCGCGGGGCTCTAAATTCTGGTTTCTACAAGGTCAAGCTTAATTTTATAAGCTTTTTCAGGCAGGGCTGCGCAAGCAGAGCTCTGCCTGCGTGCAGAGGCGCGATCCCGCTGCCGGGACGGCGTGCTGAGGGATACCTCGTCCCGAAGGATACCTCCGCGTTAGCCGCTCCATTTAAATTCAGATTAGAGAGATGAGGGCGGGGAAGGCTTCCGAGAGGCCGGTGTGACGGCGGAGGGTGGCTCCCGCGGGGTTTTCAGCCGCCGTTTCCCGCCCAGGCGCCGCAGCGTCACCGCGCCAGTGCCGGAGAGACGATGCGGCTGACAGACGGCCGCCTCCTGCCCGTCTCTGTCCCCCCTCCCCGGCACCCAAAATCGGCTTCCTGACGGGTGTAGCGACTGTGGGGTGACCCAACCCCGCGGGGAGGGCGTTGGGCAGGAGGAGGCGAGAGCAGCCGGCGCCGCGTGCCCTTCGCGTGCCGCGCGGCGGTCGCCCCCTCTGCCGGGCGGAGGGGCTCGCCTGGGGCTCCGGGAGGGCCGTGGGAGCGGGGGGCTGCGCCGGGCGCGCGGCACGAAGGGCTTCTGCCGGCGCCGGGGGGCTCAGGCGTCGTTTTCCCCAGCTCATGTGGGCCAGTTGATCGGCCTGCCTGCGTAGTCTGGACTAGTTAATCGCTTTGGCTAGCTACTCTGCGCTTATGTATGGTTTTGCCCCGGGAATCTGGGCCAGTTGGTCGCTTGGGCCAGAAAAAGTGCATTCATTGGTCATTTAGCCCAGAAAAAGTGCGTTAATTGGTGGCTCTGGCCGGCCTAATCTGGGCTGGGGGAGGGGAGGGGGCTCTGGCTGGCCTAATCTGGGCTGGGGGAGGGGAGGGGGCCGGCTCTGGCCGGCCTAATCTGGGCTGGGGGAGGGGAGGGGGCTGGCTCTGGCCGGCCTAATCTGGGCTGGGGGAGGGGAGGGGGCTCTGGCCGGCCTAATCTGGGCTGGGGGAGGGGAGGGGGCTGGCTCTGGCCGGCCTAATCTGGGCTGGGGGAGGGGAGGGGGCCGGCTCTGGCCGGCCTAATCTGGGCTGGGGGAGGGGAGGGGGCTCTGGCCGGCCTAATCTGGGCTGGGGGAGGGGAGGGGGCCGGCTCTGGCCGGCCTAATCTGGGCTGGGGGAGGGGAGGGGGCTCTGGCGGGCCTAATCTGGGCTGGGGGAGGGGAGGGGGCTCTGGCGGGCCTAATCTGGGCTGGGGGAGGGGAGGGGGCCGGCTCTGGCTGGCCTAATCTGGGCTGGGGGAGGGGAGGGGGCTGGCTCTGGCCGGCCTAATCTGGGCTGGGGGAGGGGAGGGGGCTCTGGCCGGCCTAATCTGGGCTGGGGGAGGGGAGGGGGCCGGCTCTGGCTGGCCTAATCTGGGCTGGGGAAGGGGAGGGGGCCGGCTCTGGCCGGCCTAATCTGGGCTGGGGGAGGGGAGGGGGCCGGCTCTGGCCGGCCTAATCTGGGCTGGGGGAGGGGAGGGGGCCGGCTCTGGTCGGCCTAATCTGGGCTGGTGGAGGGGAGGGGAGGGGGCTCTGGCCGGCCTAATCTGGGCTGGGGGTGGGGAGGGGGCCGGCTCTCGCTGGCCTAATCTGGGCTGTGGGAGGGGGCCGGCTCACTTGGGCCAGAAAATGTGTGTCAATTGGTCATTTTGCTCAGAAAAAGTGCATTAATTGGTGGCTCTGCCTCCCCCCCCCCCCCAATGTGGGCCTGTTGGCGGCTCTGGGCCCCAAAAACTGCATTAATGGGTTGTTTTGGCAAGAAGTGGTGTGTTAATTGGTGGTTCTGGCCCACCTAATCTGGGCCGGGTGGGCGTTTTGGTAAGAAAAGGTGCATTAATACATCATTTTGCCTGGTTGATCTGGGCTAATTCATCGTTTTGCCCGGCTAATCTGGGCCAGGTGGTGGTTTTGGCCAGGAAATGTGCGTTAATTCATCGTTTTGCCCGGCTAATCTGGGCCAGGTGGTGGTTTTGCTCAGAAAAAGTGCGTTAATTGGTCGCTTTGGCCAGGAAATGCGCGTTAATTCATCGTTTTGCCCGGCCGATCCGTCAGCTCTCCCCGCTCCGGTGTCGCAGCTCAGGCCCGCGGCCCTGGAACCGGCGCGGGGCGAGCTCCGACACCCCCCGCCTCTCGCCCTCCCGCAGGTGCGTCTGACCCACCATGAGCATCGCTCAGCTCCTCCTGTGCCTGTCTCTCTCCATGCTCTGCATCTCGAGCAAGCCCACCGAGAAGAAGGACCGGGTTCACCACGACCCCCAGCTCAGCGACAAGGTCCACGACGACGCCCAGAACTTCGACTACGACCACGACGCTTTCCTCGGCGCCGACGAGGCCAAAACCTTCGATCAGCTCACGCCGGAGGAGAGCAAGGAGAGACTCGGGTAAGGAAAAGAGCCGAAATAAAAACCTAACCGAGAGGGAACGAATCCCCAGCGGGTCGCAACCCTCGCCCCGGCCCCGGGGGTCCTTCTCTCCCCCCACCCCCCCCCCCCGCGGCTGCTCGACTGGAGCCTTTTAAATGCCATTTTAACGGCGGCGGTGGGTGAAATTGAGCGACCGCCTCAGATGGCGGTGACAAAGTTATGCCGCGCACGTGCAGTTGTCCTCGCTCCCGGCCCGCGAGGTCACCTTGAGCCCTTCCGACCACGCGGGGCTGGGTCCTCGGCCCCGGACGCTCCCCGAAACCGCAAGGCGTAAAGGAAAACGAGCCCCCTCTCCTTTTTGCCGTACCCAGGCGGTGCTAAACGGTCTCCGGTTACCGCCGGAGCCCGAAAGCCCGCGGGGAATTACTTGCCCCTGGTCGAGGAGCAGCTGGTCGCTGCGCAGAGACCCCCCGCCCCCGGGTTAGGGGAAAACAGAGCATCCCTGGAAAATGAGCCTCTCCTTGGTCGCTCTGCCCCCCCTGCCGCCTGCGGAGCCGCTCGGGCTGGCTTTCGGGGGCGGCCAGCGCCGGCCCTGGCACCACAGCGTGCGCCTTTGTGCCTGCGGCAGCAGCTGCCGGCGCAGTTGTTCGTGTCGGGCTTAAAAAGGCTTAAACCTTCGGAGGTTCAGCCCCGAGGAGGCATTTTTTGGGTTTTTGTTTTGTTGTGTGGTTTGTTTTTTTTATCTTGAGGGGCTCTTAAGGGTTCCGCTCCCGCCTGGCGCCTCCCTGGGGAGCTTGGCCTTGCCGCTGGGACGCTCCCCGAGTCCAAATTTCCCCTTCCCTCTTCACTTTTGTCCCTTTTTTCCCCTCCCCCCGCTTTATTTTTGTTGAAGGCGGCGTCGCCCGTGTCCCGGCACCGGCGCGCTCCTCCCCGGACACCTCAACCTCCCGCTGGAGCGGCGCTTGTCGCAAACCACAGCGAAAATCGGGAGGGATTTGGGTGTTTTGGGGGTGGGTTTTTTCAGGATGGGGCTCCCCGATGGGAAGGGAAAGCTTAGCCACGTGCAGGTGCCGGGGGAAATGCCGGCGGGGCGAGGTAACCGGCACAACCCGAGCGGCGTTTTGCCAGGGAAATAGAGAATATCTCTATTTTCCCCCCCCTAAAGAGCCGGAGGGCGCAGCTCTGGCTGCGGAGGGCAGAACCGGGCCGGCGACCCTCCCCACCCGCCCCCCCCGGCGCTGTTTTCCTGACCCGTAGGCTTTGTCATGGCTCTGCGCTGTAATTTCATTGTTCTGCTGAGTTATCTACTGGAAAAAGCTGGCAGCGGCAGCGGGGCTGGAGTAAGAGTTTCCACTCGGATGTTTTAACGAGGCCGTTTTCAAACCGCTCTCGCCCTTGACATAGAACAGCTTGGGGGTGGGTGGGTGTTGTATTTTTTTTTCTCAGAGGCAAATTCATCGCCCTTTCCCGAGCTTGAATTGGTTTGATAACCTTGTTATGAATGTGTAATCATCCAAATTATTTTTTAAAACGGGTTCCGTGCTGTCGGAAGGACCCATTTCTGGGGGGAGAGCGCCCTGGCTCCCCGCTGCTTTCCCTCCCGCCCTTCTCCCATCCCCGTTTCTTGGGGTGACCCGGATTTCGGAGCAGCCGCCCCGTTTTTTTTTTTCCTTAAAGCCTGCAGAATTCGGGGAAGGTGCCGCCGCTTTTCCCGGCGATGGCAAACGCGATCCCCTTCCTTCCTCCCCCCCTCCTTCCTTCCTTCCCTGGGGAAGCGAAGCAGCCTGTCCGTTCCAGCTGCCAGCCGTCACGGCACGCCTGGTGCCCCTGCCACCCCCCCGTGGCAAAACTTCAGCATGTGGGGGGTGTTGTTTTGTTTTATTAACGCTCATTGGGGGGTTTTTTTGTGGCTTCTGCCCTGGGAAAGCAGCCTGCGAGCAGCTGGGTTTGGCACTAAGCCCCTGAAGGCGGAGGTTTTCGGAGCCTGCTAAGCGCTAAGCCAGGCTTGCTCCGTGTGGGGACGGAGTTTAACTTTCCCTGAAAGCAATGAAACGGCTTCACCGTTCTCGAATGAAACCCCTGAACTTCTGCTGCCCCACCTGGAAACCTTTCCTGGGAAAGCTGCTTTGGTTTTCTACCGATCCGGGCTCCAATTCCTCATCCCAGTGGGGCTGTTTCCCCACCCCCGCAGCGGCGGGTGCCGGAGCCCGAGCTCCGGGCGCTCCGCGGCGCGGCCGGTGGTCGGAGGGATGAAAGGGCGAATCCCGTCGCTTGGCCGCTCCCCTCCGTCCCCTCCCGGTTTTGCCGACGCCTTCTTAAAACCCTTTTTAATAAGGCTGGGATGGTTCAGGTTTTCCTGGTCGGGGAAGCAAATTCCCAAAGGGATCCGGTCCTCGGAGGCCGCCTGGTGCCGAAGCCGAGGGAAGGACGATGCCCACCGCTCCGGGGAAGCGAATCTCCGACCCTCCCCGTCCTCCACCCTCAACGTTTGCGCTTTAACCGTCGGCAAACGGCGCCGGGAGCCTTTAACCCGCGAACGTAACGGCCTCGAATCGTTTCCCCTGAAAGAGCCGCGGTTAAAACGCGCCTGGGAAATGAGTCGGGCCGCGGGGAAAGCGCGGCGTCGAGCCGAAAAGACCCTTCTAGGAAAGCCAAGCGAGCGTCGGCGGGGGTGTTTTTTTTAACCGCTCCTACCCCGGCTGTCTCGGCAGCTTTTTGGTCTTAAGCCACATCCTTTGTGCCGCGGAGGAAATCCCGGCTTTGCTTTTTAGAAGCGCTTGTGGAAAGACCAGAACCCGGGAGCGGGGCGGCTCCAGCGGCTCTTTGCCTTTGCGCTTGACGTTTCGCTTCCCCTCGATGTTCCGGGCGCTGATAACCTCGTGGTGATCTAAAACACCCTCTTTCCAAAATTCCTCCCTGTCGGGGTTAGATTTAGCAAAACCGGTTTCACCTTAAGCCTCCCTGTTAAAAGGAGCCGATCCCCGGGTCACCAAGCAAAGTGTTTTAGGCTGTCGGCCTGGCTTTAATCCCCCGGCGAGGCAGCTCGGACCTGGACGTTGCTCCGAGGCGTAAGGCACGAGGGACGGGGCCCGGCCCGTGCGGAGCCTCGCGTGCCCGCGGATCTCCGCGTTCCTCCCCGGCGGCTCGTTCTTCACAGCCGCCGCTAAACATACGGGCGGCTTTATAAACCGCGCGTCTCCGGTTCCCCCTGCCTCCCCCGCCTCGGCGGGCATCGTCCTCGGGGGGGACGCGGCGGCGCCTTCCCGCCGCCCTCCTCCCGAGGGGTTGGAGGCGGGGGGTCCCTTGAGCGGGGCCGGTCTCCCCGCCTTTAACGTAAGTACGTGCTCGGCTCCCGGTGGGAAAACGGGGTGTTTCCCCCGAGGTCTAACAAGAAAAGCTGCTTCTCCCCGCAAGTAACTCATGGTATTTCTGGAAAAAACTCCAACCCCGAGCGAGCCGGTGTCGCGGCGGCTAAGCCGTACGTCGGTTTTAAGGCCGAGCCGCCCGATGGCCGGGACCTGAACGCCTGGGCGCGGCGGCCTTCGGCCCCTCCGCCCGCCTAGACCTCGAGCCTTGTTCCCTTTAACTTGTGCTGGATTTTTCTGCGTTTCCTACAGAAAGATTGTAAGTAAAATAGATGAAGACAAAGACGGGTTTGTAACGGTGGAAGAGCTGAAAGACTGGATTAAGTTTGCCCAAAAGCGCTGGATATACGAGGATGTAGAGCGGCAGTGGAAAGGGCACGACCTCAATGAGGACGGCCTCATTTCTTGGGAGGAATATAAAAATGCCACCTACGGCTACATCTTAGGTAGGTCTCTACTCTTGGGATGAAAACTTTGCGGAGCCGGCGCTTGAAACTTGCTGTTTTGTTTTTGTAGAATGATTGTAGATAAGATAGACACGGATAAGGATGGGTTTGTGACGGAGGGGGAGCTGAAAGCCTGGATTAAGAAGGCCCAGAAGAAATACGTGTATGACAGTGTCGAACGCCAGTGGCAGGAGTTTGACATGAATCAAGATGGATTTATCTCCTGGGATGAGTACAGAAACGTGACATATGGCACTTACCTCGGTAAGGGGCAAGGTGTCCCGGCTGGTGGTGGTCTCTGATCAATAAAGCAGAGGTGTGATGGAGCTCGGGAGGCCAAAACCCCGCCCCAGCCTCTCCGAACTTACCTCCCGATTCCGGATGATCTCGGGACAAAAAGATATGGGGGAGGCGGGGGATAAAAACCGAGCTCGGGATCAACCCGCGGCTTAAACTCTGCTTTATTGATGCGCTTCATGGTGGAAACGAGCTCAGAGCTCAGTCGGGAGCGAGAACGTGATGAAAGTGCCGTGGGGTAACGGGGGTTTTTTCCCTTCCAGCTGGGAATTTCAAGCTCCTGGGGGCGTTTGGTACCCGCAGAAAGCGCTGCCTAAGCCGGGGCTCTAGAGGCCGCCTCTTTCAGGGTGTCGGCCCCCCTCCCAAACCGGTGAAGATCGTTAGCACCGAGTCTTTTAATCACTTCCCAAAGTCCCGGGCGCTGTCTCTGCCTGTCCTGGCGGTAGCTTTAGACCCCAGAGCTAGATTTTGGGGGCCGTAAGGCGGGAGCAGGGCCCTGTCAGGGCTGAAACACCCCGGGAGGGAGGCAAGAGGACGCTCTGCTGGGGGTTAAGACGCTCGAAAAATACCCGTTCCTCTGCCAGTCGTTCCCGCCTCCTGGAACGCAGACATATATGGTGCGATGAGCTACAGCTTGAAAGCATGAAATAAAGCTGAATTTACTAAATATTTCCAAAGATAGTCAAATGCTCCGCAGGACGTATGGAGGCTGTGGCCTCTCCCTCCCGGCTCATCCATCTTCCCTCCCTCGGGCTCTTTCACGGCCGCTTCTTAAAAAGCTGGAGGAAGATTGGAGTTTGCCTCGTGCTGGCTGAGGGAATCGGCCCCCCCTGAGACCCCGGCGGGGTCTTACCAAGCTTCCCCGACCCCCTCAGGGCTGGGCCAGGCTTTGCTAAGCTTCCCCTTCTCCGTTCATTGCCGAGGTCCGCAGAAAGCCGAGCCTGGCTGCCGGCTCAGATCCCGCCTGGAAGGGGGAGAGGATGTTCTGGGAGGGCTTTTGTTGTGCTTTTTGGAGTCTGTGAGGCGGGGCTGGGGCCGTGCAGGTGTAGGATATTAAAAGCCTTTAAGGAGGGGGGGAAAAAAAACCCTTTAATCAGTAAAAAAAGACCTTAATGAGCAAAGCATTCCTCGAGCCTAATGTGTCAGAGAGGGGAGCGCCTGGCCCCGCGACCGGCGACTCGCCGTAAGGCTCTGTCCATCCCGAGCCGGGGCCCGGCGCCCTTGGCAGAGAGGGATAAAGCCTGGCCTAGCGCCGCTCCCACCTACTTTTGTCCTCAGCGAAGGCCGGGAGGCTCCCGGCGTGCCTCCCCCGCCCCCCGCCCGGCAGAGCCCTAACGCCTTGGCTCCGGCGCTCCTTTTTCAGCAGGGCTGGCTTTTCCCCAGCGCCTTTCTGCTGAGATAATCTCATCCCTTCCACCAGGCTCTCCCCGCCCTCCTCCTCTCCGGCCGGAGCGGCGTTGGAAGCGCCTCCGGAGAGAGCTTGACGCGCGGCCAAGAGGCCGGCCGAGCCCTCGCTGGCGTTACGGACGTCCCCCGCCCGGCGCGTGGGGGCCGAGGGGCCGCCCTCCCTCGCTGCTCTACCGAGCATTCAAAAAATGCTTGGTTTTTGTGTTTTTTTGGTCATCAAAACAAAATGCTGTTGGGTTTTTTGTTTGTTGTGTTTTTTTTTTTCCTCAAAACCTTGGTCTTAGTCACCGGGTTGCCCTGGCGCCGAAGGCTCTGTGGGTCTAAACCCGGCTTTCCTCAGGGAGAGCGAGAATATCAAGCGATAAATAACCAAGAGCCTCACCTTAAAGTCAAACGCCCTCCGGAACCGCCTTTAAAAATAAGAACAACGCCAATTTTTTTTTGCTTCCTCGGCCCGTTCTCCCGCCCGTAGCGCTCGGGAGGGTTAAAACGTTGAGCGTGTGGCTTTGCCCCTCAGCCAGCGCTCCGCGGGTGCCCCCCAGCTCAGGGACTGAAACACAAAGCAGGGGGGGTGGGGTGGGTTGTTTTTTTGGGGGGTGGGTTTAACCCTGGTTAAAGAGCCGGCCCGCTCGGCCCCTGAGCAAAACGGAGCGAAGCCGCTCGGGCCGAGAGGCGGAATCGCCGAACAGCAAGAAATTGCCTGTAACCCGCGCGGCGACGCCGACCCTCCGGCCTCTGTTTGCTCCGGCCAAGCTTTCGGCGTTCGCCGCTTCCCGAGGCGAAAGCTCGGGACTAGACTAGGAAACTTTAGGCTTAATTGTGCCCTAGAGGGGACTTAAAATAAAATCTCCTTACCGTCTTATATTTAATAGTTGGCCGGCACCGGGGCTTGTACAGAGCTCTTTAATCCCCTGCCTTTTGTCCTGGATGTAAACAGAGAAGGGAGGGAGCCTTTTTTTAGACCGGGCCTGGCTCTCGCTTAACTTCACCCCGCGAGGAGTCGGCTCCGTCCTCCTCTGTCGATACTTTTCTATAGGCTGACAAACGAAGCCGGCCTCGGCATCCCGAAGCTTATCTCTCGCTGCCGGCGTAGCTATATCTAGTGGCCATATGTGCCCGGCTATTCCCGCTGCGGCGAGCGCGGGGGGATGTTTCGCTGGCTTTGAAGCCGCCCCGGCAGCGGAGAGCAATATCCCCTTACACATTCTCCTCCAAAAATAGCTCGGGCTGAGCCTCCCAGGCCGCGCCGGCCGAAACCCACCCCCAATCCCTGTCTCCTCGGAGCATCTTCCCCAGGAATGCTGGTCCCCCACAGCCGCTGGCAGCTCTTCCTCCTCTTCCTCCTGGCAGAGGAGGTGCAGGAGGGCCGCGACGGCCGCCGATGTCTGAAATTTAGGCTGCCGTGGCAAAGCGTTGGGAGGTTGAGGTTGGGTTGATGAGGTTGAGGTTGGGTTGACGAGGTTGGGTTGAGTTGTTGAGGTTGGGTTGAGGTTGGGTTGATGAGGTTGGGTTGAGGTTGGGTTGACAAGGTTGGGTTGAGGTTGGGTTGACAAGGTTGGGTTGAGGTTGAGTTGATGAGGTTGGGTTGACAAGGTTGGGTTGAGGTTGAGTTGATGAGGTTGGGTTGATGAGGTTGGGTTGAGGTTGAGTTGCAGAGGTTGAGGTTGAGTTGAGGAGGTTCAGGCTGGGCTGAAGTTGAGTTGAGGTTCAAGTTGGGTTGAGAAGATTGAGGTTGAGTTGAGGTGGTTGAGTTGAAGAGTTTGGGTTGGCTTGATGGTGACCGTGGGGCATCTCCCCCCTGCCTGAGCTGACCCGAGGCGGCGGCCGCTTCTCTCCTCACGCCCAGATGACCCGGACCCCGACGACGGATTTAATTATAAGCAAATGATGGTGCGAGATGAACGCCGCTTCAAGATGGCTGACAAGGACGGAGACTTGACCGCCACCAAGGAAGAGTTCACCGCCTTCCTGCACCCGGAGGAGTACGATTACATGAAGGATATCGTCGTGCAGGTGGGTCGCCGTGGCGCTGCCGGCCGCCGTCTCGCGCGAAACACGGCCTCTACGGCGGGGTGGAAATCGGGGTGGGCCGCGGGCAGGGGGGATCGGCCGTGGGGCGCAAAACGGGGCTTGGCGGGGGGGGCGGGGGGTTTATTTTTTCGCTTGTGCGGGGCCGGAGCCGTTCCCGGCGAGGGGGGGAATCGCTCCGAGGCCGCTTAACTCCCGTCTCCTCCTTGCAGGAAACCATGGAGGACATCGACAAGAACGGGGACGGTTTCATCGACCTGGAGGAGTACATAGGTGAGACGGCGGCGCCCCCGGCCCTGCCGCCGCGCCCCCTCCTCGCCCCGGCCCTCCCCCCTCCCGGAATTTCATTATCTCTTAACTTCCTAACTTCAGACCTGCCCCGGGGTCGGGTTTCTGGGTTAAACCCCGAGCGCTGGGCGCCTGCTCCGAACCCGGACCCCCTCGGCCGCGGAACGGCCGCCCCTTTTCGACACCCTTTAATCCCCCCCGTTTGACCCCAAAACGCGGCGGCGCCTCCTGCTCCCGAAGCGGCGCGTTACGGTTCCGGGGGGTGAATTTAAGGCAATAAAGAGGTTTAAAAACCCTCAGAGATGGGTTTGAGGGGGGAAGCGGGGGGGGTCCCGCCGTCGGTTTTGCTCCGGGCTGGGGCCGGTCGGAAGGGTGCGCAGCGCCGCCTCCCCCCTTCCAGGTGACATGTACAGCCACGACGGGGACGCCGACGAGCCCGAGTGGGTGAAAACGGAGCGGGAGCAATTCGTGGAATTCCGAGACAAAAACCGCGACGGCAAAATGGACAAGGAGGAAACCAAGGACTGGATCCTCCCTTCGGATTACGATCACGCCGAGGCGGAAGCGCGGCACCTCGTCTACGAATCCGACCAGGACAAGGTGGGGAGCGACGCCTTCCCTCTGCGGGGAGGGGGTGGTGGTGGGTGGGGGGACGCACACACACCCCCCCCGTGCCGAGGGGTCCCCCCGCGCCGGGATTCCTGCCGGAGCCGGCCCCGGGAGCTTCCCTTCCCCCAACCACAAACCCAACCCCTCTGGGAAACGCCCTCATTTAGCCCCTCCGTCGTTTCGCCGTGGGGCGGGGGGGGGGGCGGGGGTCCGGGGGGCGGGAGGGCGGCGGGCGCACGACGGGAACGCGGGGCTCGGCTCTCTCGCAGGACGGCAAGCTGACCAAAGAGGAGATCGTGGACAAGTACGACTTGTTCGTGGGGAGCCAGGCCACGGACTTCGGGGAGGCCTTGGTGCGGCACGACGAGTTCTGAGAAGCCGCCCGGAAAGAGCCGGTTCTTAAATAATTTATTTTTTACAGTTTCTGGGATTATCAGAACCATTTTTCGCTACTGAGACTGTTATTTCAGGCGATGAGGTGACACAAAAACCCACACATATCTCAGCCCGTCCTTAGGTTTTCTCTCCCCCCCCCACCTTTTCCCCGAGGGACGGGGACTGGCGGCGACGCTGCCGGGGGGGCTCCACCTTTGGGGTCGTTTGGTGTTTTTTAATACTTTTTTGTTGTTTTATTATTTTTTTTTTTTAAGATTTCCACCTTATTTTATCATTTTTACCAAGTTCTCTTTATTTTTATATTTGCTTCGCTCACGCCCGGAGCGAAGGACAAGCCGAAGGGGGCAGAGGTGTGGGGTGGGGGGAGCGGATCTCCCCTCGCCCTGCCTCCCGCTTCCCCCCCACCCCAATTTCCCTCGTAAAATTAAACTAAAAAACCAAGAAAAAACAAAAATCCACCAAAAAACCCCCCCCAAAACCCCCTTAAACAAGCCAGAGAATAGGGCCAAAAGGAAAAATAAAACCAGAGGTGAGTCATGCTTGTTTTAGACCGAGCTTTGCAAAGCCAAGCGCGGCTTCGCCTCCCTCCCGCCCCGAGGGGCTCGAGCTCTCCCCCCGCAAAACACCGCCGGGGCTCCCCCCCCCTCCGCTAACGCCCCCCCCATCGCCCCTCCCCATCCCGCCGCGCCCCCCGAAGTGCCTTGAATCCACCCAAAACCCACCTCCCCCCCCCGCCATTATTAATATCGTTCGATTTGGTTTTAATTTCTCTTCTTCATTTCCCCCCCCACCCCCCCCCCCACCCCTGGCTTCGCCCCCCGCCCCCCGCCGGCATCGCGCGGAGCTCGGGGGGCCGCCGCGGGCTCCGAGCAGCCCCCGTGGGCCTCGAACCCTTAAATCCATCCCTTCCCGGGGTTAAAACCCGCTGATTTAGAGCCCGGGAGCCGCGTTCCCGCCGCGGGGGGGGGGGGGGTAACCCCGGGGGGGGCCCCATCCCCGCCACCCCTCGCCCCCCTTCCCGCCTCCCACCCGCTTTTCCCACCCAAAATAGGCCTCGGGAGCGGCTCCTCGGCGGGAGCGACCTCAGACACTAATTTCCCTCCCCCTCGGCGTGTTGGGGGGGGGGGGGCTGCCCCTCGCCTGTCCGTCTGTCCGTCTTCCCCCCCCGACCGTGTCCTGTATGTTGTTTTTCACCCCCCACCGCCCCCCCGGGATGATTTAACGCGCGGCCGGCGCGAGCGGAGCCTGGCCGGGCCCTTCTCTGTGGCTCAATAAACGCGTTGACGTTCACCCCCAACCGCTTCGTGACCCAAATACGCCCTTTTTCACCCCAAAAACGCGGCGCGGGTGCGGCCGGGGGGGCCCCACCCACCCCCGACCCCCCCCATAGCTTGATAGGGGGGCGTTTGCCTGGTGCGGGGAGGGTGGATGCAGCCCCCCAACCCCCCTGAGGGGCACCCCCAAACGGCCGCCCCCCCCCCGGCCCAGGGGTCTGGCTGTCTGTCTGTCCGTCCCCACCGCAGCCGGCAGGGGCACCCTGTGCCCGCGGGGAGGGGGGTGTGGGGCTGGGGGAGCCCTGCCCGCGTGTCCCCACTGCTCTTGTGCTGCTGGGTGGGGGCTCAGGCCCTCCCCTGCCCCACGGATGGGGGGCTCAGGCCCTCCCCTGCCCCAGGGATGGGGGGCTCAGGCCCTCCCCTGCCCCAGGGATGGGGCGCGCAGACCCTCCCCTGCCCCACTGATGGGGGGCTCAGGCCCTCCCCTGCCCCACGGATGGGGCGCTCAGACCCTCCCCTGCCCCAGGGATGGGGCTCAGACCCTGCCCTGACCCACTGATGGGGGGCTCAGACCCTCCCCTGCCCCAGGGATGGGGCTCAGACCCTGCCCTGACCCACTGATGGGGGGCTCAGACCCTCCCCTGCCCCAGGGATGGGGCTCTCAGACCCTCCCCTGCCCCAGGGATGGGGGGCTCAGACCCTCCCCTGCCCCACGGATGGGGCGCTCAGACCCTCCCCTGCCCCAGGGATGGGGCTCAGACCCTGCCCTGACCCACTGATGGGGGGCTCAGACCCTCCCCCTCCCCAGGTATGGGGCTCAGACCCTGCCCTGCCCCACTGATGGAGGGCTCAGACCCTCCCCTGCCCCACAGATGGAGCTCTCAGACCCTCCCCTGCCCCAGGTATGGGGCTCAGACCCTCCCCTGCCCCACGGATGGGGCTCAGACCCTGCTCTGCCCCACTGATGGGGGGCTCAGACCCTCCCCTGCCCCAGGGATGGGGTGCTCAGACCCTCCCCTGCCCCATGGATGGGGCGCTCAGACCCTCCCCTGCCCCAGGGATGGGGCTCAGACCCTCCCCTGCCCCATGGATGGGGGGCTCAGACCCTCCCCTGCCCCAGGGATGGGGCTCAGACCCTCCCCTGCCCCATGAATGGGGACTCAGACCCTGCCCTGCCCCATGGATGGGGCTCAGAACCTCCCCAGCCCCACAGATGGATGGGGCTCAGCCCCACGGATGGCATCCAGCCTTACCCCAGCCCCACAGATGTGGGGCTCAGCACCACCCCAACCCCATAGGTGGAGGTCGGAGAGGGGGCAGCATCCCACCCCCCCGCCCCACCACTGCGTGGGGGTCCTGGGCAGGCCGAGGGTCCCGCGCTGTCAGCGCCGTGGGGCACCCCGCTCCCCGCCGTGGGGCTGGCGATGCGCAGGCGGGCTCGGCGTTGCGTTCACACCGCGACGGTGGTTTATTGTCCCACCCGCGCCTACATCCTAGGCTGGGCCGAGCCGGGGGGGGCGCGGGGCGGCCCCGGACCCCCAGGGCAGCCCCTGCCCCATAGCGGGGACAGCGCGGGGGGGTGGGGGGTTGGAAGGGGGGTTCCCTGGGGTGGGCGCTGGCGGCTCCTCAGCTGGGGCTGACCTGGCTGGAGGAGACGGAGGAGACCTCCGTCCTCTGCGCCGAGCTCGAGGCCTCCGAGTCGTCCGCCATGGGCTTCCCGCACACCGTCTCCATGATGCAGGCGCGGAACTGGGGGGCCGCGAGCTCAGCCGGGGGGTCCCCGCGTCCCGTGTGTCCCCCCCCGCGAGGGAGCCGCCTCCCCTCCCTGGGGTGGCCCCGAGTGCCCCACGGGTGTCCCTGGGCACCCCGCGGGGTCCCCGTGCCTGGGTGTCCTCGTCCCCAGGGGTCCCCCATCCCTGGGTGTCCCCAAATGACCCTGCTCCCCGAGTGTCCCTGGCCCCCACACGTCCTTGGGCACCCCGGGGTGTCCCCAGTGTCGGCGGGTCCTGGGGTGTCCCCGTCGCCCGGGTGCCCCTGGATCTCCCCATTGCCCGGGGGTCCCCATTTCCTGGGTGCCCCTGGGTGCCCCCATCACCCAGATGTTCCGGAGTGTCCCCAATGCCCGCGTGTCCCTGGGAGCCCCCAATGCCCAGGTGACCCCGGGTGTCCCCAATGCCCGCGTGTCCCTGGGTGCCCCCAATGCCCAGGTGTCCCCGGGTGCCCCCAATGCCCGCGTGTCCCCGGGTGCCCCCAATGCCCAGGTGACCCCGGGTGCCCCCAATGCCCGCGTGTCCCCGGGTGCCCCCAATGCCCGCGTGTCCCTGGGTGCCCCCAATGCCCGCGTGTCCCTGGGAGCCCCCAATGCCCAGGTGACCCCGGGTGCCCCCAATGCCCGCGTGTCCCCGGGTGCCCCCAATGCCCGTGTGTCCCTGGGAGCCCCCAATGCCCAGGTGACCCCGGGTGCCCCCAATGCCCGTGTGCCCCCAGGTGCCCCCAATGCCCAGGTGACCCCGGGTGCCCCCAATGCCCGCGTGTCCCCGGGTGCCCCCAATGCCCAGGTGACCCCGGGTGCCCCCAATGCCCAGGTGACCCCAGGTGCCCCCAATGCCCAGGTGACCCCGGGTGCCCCCAATGCCCGCGTGTCCCCGGGTGCCCCCAATGCCCGTGTGTCCCTGGGAGCCCCCAATGCCCAGGTGACCCCGGGTGCCCCCAATGCCCGTGTGCCCCCAGGTGCCCCCAATGCCCAGGTGACCCCGGGTGCCCCCAATGCCCGCGTGTCCCCGGGAGCCCCCAATGCCCAGGTGACCCCGGGTGCCCCCAATGCCCGCGTGTCCCCGGGTGCCCCCAATGCCCATGTGTCCCCGGGTGCCCCCAATGTCCGTGTGTCCCTGGGAGCCCCCAATGCCCGCGTGTCCCTGGGAGCCCCCAATGCCCAGGTGTCCCCGGGTGCCCCCAATGTCCGTGTGTCCCTGGGAGCCCCCAATGCCCGCGTGTCCCTGGGAGCCCCCAATGCCCAGGTGACCCCGGGTGCCCCCAATGCCCGTGTGTCCCCGGGTGCCCCCAATGCCCGCGTGTCCCCGGGTGCCCCCAATGCCCAGGTGACCCCGGGTGCCCCCAATGCCCAGGTGACCCCAGGTGCCCCCAATGCCCAGGTGACCCCGGGTGCCCCCAATGCCCGTGTGCCCCCAGGTGCCCCCAATGCCCAGGTGACCCCGGGTGCCCCCAATGCCCGCGTGTCCCTGGGAGCCCCCAATGCCCGCGTGTCCCTGGGTGCCCCCAATGCCCGCGTGTCCCTGGGAGCCCCCAATGCCCAGGTGACCCCGGGTGCCCCCAATGCCCGCGTGTCCCCGGGAGCCCCCAATGCCCAGGTGACCCCGGGTGCCCCCAATGCCCGCGTGTCCCCGGGTGCCCCCAATGCCCGCGTGTCCCTGGGAGCCCCCAATGCCCGCGTGTCCCTGGGTGCCCCCAATGCCCAGGTGACCCCGGGTGCCCCCAATGCCCGCGTGTCCCTGGGTGCCCCCAATGCCCGCGTGTCCCTGGGAGCCCCCAATGCCCAGGTGACCCCGGGTGCCCCCAATGCCCGTGTGTCCCCGGGTGCCCCCAATGCCCGTGTGTCCCTGGGTGCCCCCAATGCCCGCGTGTCCCTGGGAGCCCCCAATGCCCAGGTGACCCCGGGTGCCCCCAATGCCCGCGTGTCCCCGGGTGCCCCCAATGCCCAGGTGACCCCGGGTGCCCCCAATGCCCGCGTGTCCCTGGGAGCCCCCAATGCCCGCGTGTCCCCGGGTGCCCCCAATGCCCAGGTGACCCCAGGTGCCCCCAGTGCCCGCGTGTCCCCGCGTGCCCCCAATGCCCACGTGTCCCCGGGTGCCCCCAATGCCCAGGTGACCCCGGGTGCCCCCAATGCCCAGGTGACCCCGGGTGCCCCCAATGCCCGCGTGTCCCTGGGAGCCCCCAATGCCCAGGTGACCCCGGGTGCCCCCAATGCCCGCGTGTCCCCGGGTGCCCCCAATGCCCGCGTGTCCCCGGGTGCCCCCAATGCCCATGTGTCCCTGGGAGCCCCCAATGCCCGCGTGTCCCCGGGTGCCCCCAATGCCCGCATGTCCCCGGGTGCCCCCAATGCCCGTGTGCCCCCGGGTGCCCCCAATGCCCGCGTGTCCCCGGGTGCCCCCAATGCCCGCGTGTCCCTGGGACCCCCAATGCCCGCGTGTCCCTGGGAGCCCCCAATGCCCAGGTGACCCCGGGTGCCCCCAATGCCCGCGTGTCCCTGGGAGCCCCCAATGCCCGCGTGTCCCTGGGACCCCCAATGCCAGCGTGTCCCCGGGTGCCCCCAATGCCCAGGTGACCCCGGGTGCCCCCAATGCCCGCGTGTCCCCGGGTGCCCCCAATGCCCAGGTGACCCCGTGTGCCCCCAATGCCCGCGTGTCCCCGGGTGCCCCCAATGCCCAGGTGACCCCGGGTGCCCCCAATGCCCGCGTGTCCCCGGGTGCCCCCAATGCCCAGGTGACCCCGGGTGCCCCCAATGCCCGCGTGTCCCCGGGTGCCCCCAATGCCCGCGTGTCCCCGGGTGCCCCCAATGCCCGCGTGTCCCTGGGACCCCCATCGCCAGACGTTCGGGGCGCCCCGGGGGCACCTGTTTGTTCATGAAGCAGTAGATGATGGGGTTGTAGATGCAGGCGCTCTTGGAGAAGAAGGCAGGGATGGTGACGAGGCGCAGGTCGAGGCCGTGGTCGCGGTTGTTCACCATGTACATGGCCAGGGCGGCGTAGGGCACGTAGCAGAGGCAGAAGGAGCCCACCATCACCACCACCATGCGCGACACCTCCCGCTCCGCCTTCTGCGTCGTGGCCGACTCCTGCTGCTGCGCCGCCACCTGCGCCGAGGGGTCAGCCCCGGCCGCGGCCACAGGCCCCCCGCCGCCGTCCGTCTGTCTGTCCGAGCGGCCCTGCCCTGCCGCCCTCCCGCCGCCGTCCGTCTGTCCGAGCGGCCCTTCCTCCCTCCATCCCTCCATCCCTCCATCCCTCCTGCCCTCCCACCGCTGTCCGTCTGTCCAAGCGGCCCTGCCCTGCTGCCCTCCCGCCACTGTCTGTCTGTCCGAGTGGCCCTACCCTCCTGCCCTCCTGCATCTGTCCGTCTGTCCAAGCAACCCTTCCTCCCTCCATCCCTCCATCCCTCCATCCCTCCTGCCCTCCCGCCGCCGTCCGTCTGTCCAAGCGGCCATGCCCTGCTGACCTCCTGCCGCCGTCCGTCTGTCCGAGCAGCCCTTCCTCCCTCCATCCCTCCATCCCTCCATCCCTCCTGCCCTCCTGCATCTGTCCATCTGTCCGAGCAGCCCTTCCTCCCTCCATCCCCCCCACCCCATCCTCCCTCCATCCCTCTGTCCCTCCTGCCCTTCTGCCTCCATCCGTCTGTCCGAGCAGCCCTGCCCTCCTGCTGCTGTCCATCTGTCCGAGCAGCCCTTCCTCCCTCCATCCCTCCATCCCTCCTGCCTCTGTCCGTCTGTCCGAGCAGCCCTTCCTCCATCCATCCCCCCCACCCCATCCTCCCTCCATCCCTCTGTCCCTCCATCCCTCCATCCCTCCTGCCTCCATCTGTCCGTCCAAGCAGCCCTGCCCTCCTGCCTCCGTCCGTCTGTCCGAGCAGCCCTCCCTCCCCCCGTCCCCTCGGCCACCTGCCCTCGCTCCCGCCGCCCCTCCCACCCTCCCTCCCCCGCACGGGACCCCCGTGCCCCCGACTCACGGCCCGCAGGGCGCTGAGCAGCTGCGAGTAGGAGAAGATGATGAGGGAGAGGGGCACGATGAAGCAGAAGATGAAGAGGAACCAGGTGTAGTACTCGCTCTTGTACTTGGTGCCCACCGTGTACCAGTCGGGGCCGCAGGAGCACTGCA